>NW_020172818.1:7535898-7863358 GCF_003031525.2 Neophocaena asiaeorientalis asiaeorientalis
AAAAAGCAACCCCTAAAAACAAAACTAGGAAAATATTTTTGCATATTCATTTGGGGGATGGTTCAAGAACAGGAGGGAATGCTCTTTTCAGTTATTCAGCCACCAGCCCCATGGATTTGTGACAGCCCTGAAGAGAGAGGCTGTTTTCACTTAGCCTTGAGATACAGGAACACAGCATCACTGCTTCAGTGTCTAGGGGAAATGATGTTGGGGAGTGAGGCTTCCACAAGGAGCTCAAAGTGCTCTGATGTTCTGAGGTGGGAGCAAATGCCCCATGGACCCCACAACGCTGACAGCTTCTGGAGAAGCAGCAGCCTTGGCAGAGACTTCAATGTTCTATACCCAGCTGTGGCAGAAGAAACTGCAGCCCTCAGTGCTTTCACCACAGTGGATACTGACAAAGGAGAACTAGAGCAGATGAATGACCAAAGGAAGAGCTGGAGAACTCATGTGACACAAAATATTTTTTAAATTATTTTTATTGAAGTATAGTTGATTTACAAAGTTATGTTAGTTCCAAGTGTATGGCAAAGTGACTCAGTTATATATATATATATATATATATTCTTTTTCAGATTCTTTTCCATTATAGGTAATTGCAAGTTATTGAATATAGTCCATTGTGCTATACGGTAAGTAGGTCCTTTTTGTTTATGTATTTTATATATAACCGTGTGTATCTGTTAATCCCGAACTCCTAATTTATCCCTCCCCATTCCTGCCCCCTTGGTAACCATAGGATTGTTTTCTATGTCTGTGAGTCTATTTCTATTTTGTAAATAAGTTCATTTGTAGCTTTTTGTTTTAGATTCCACATATAAGTGATGTCATATGATATTTGTCTTTGTCTGGCTTACTATACTTAGTAAGATAATCTCTAGGCCAATCCATGTTGCTGCAAATGGCATTATTTCATAATTGTTCATGGCTGAGTAGTATTCCATTGTGTATATATACCACATCTTCTTTATCCATTCTTCTGCCAATGGACACTTAGGTTGCCTCTATACTTGGCTATTGTAAATAGTGCTGCTATGACCATTGTGGTGCAGCAATCCTTTCTAATTAGAGTTTTCATCTAATTTTGTCAAAAATTCTTAAGGTCTCCAAGAATGCAGGCATAGGGTTAAACCAGAGAAACTGTCATTACATGGCTTTATTTGGACAGGCCAAATGATAAATCCTGGAGAAATTCTTCACATAAGAAACAGTTGAAAGAACCATTGACCTCGGGAAAAGAATAAGGATTTTATTACTTTATTTATTTTATTATCTTTTATTATCTTAATGCCCATTTGCAGAAGGGGAATTGGAATTTTAAACAACTCTAGGGAAGTCACTGGTGCAAGTACAATGAAAGGCCAGTCAGTTTGGCTGCAGCATTGACCAACATCAGTATTGACCAACAATCAGAAAAACTGCCTCAGGAAGTAGTGAGCTCACTCCCATTGGAAGTTTGTAAGCAAGGAGACAAATCCCATGAACAATGTAGAGCTAATTCTTTTTTTCTTAACATCTTTATTGGAGTATAATTGCTTTATAATGATGTGTTAGTTTCTGCTTTATAACAAAGTGAATCAGCTATATAATTACTCTTCCACTTCATCCCAGCTTACCCTTCCCCCTACCCGTGTCCTCAAGTCCATTCTTATAGAGCTAATTCTTGAACCATGTGGAAGAGTAGCTGTCATATGGAAGTAAAAGAGACTCCTTCAGCATGATTTGAGAGAGGAGGGAAAGGGCTAGTCAGTTGAAGCTACAAGGAAATAGATTTTAGCTCATTAGCAAGAGCTTATTACCAACAAACAGGCAGCCTTACAAGGTGGTGCAATAGCTCTTTATCACCAGGCATGTTCAAGCAGAGTTTAGCTGACTACATAACAAGGTTGCTTTGTTCTGGATAAAATTAGAAAAATACCAGAGTATCTTTGTAAAGTATTTTCTTAACAGCTAACCCCTCTCATCAGATGAAGTGATGTGTAGATGATGATGTGATGTAGACATTATTAATAATAACAGAAAAGACTTCATAGCCCTTATCATATGCCTTCCACCATTCTAAGCATTTTAAATTTACTCACACATTCAATTCTCACACAATTCTATGAAGTAAGCATTTTTTAAATTATTATTTCTGCCTTACAGATGAGTAATTGAGGCACACAGAGGTTAAGTAACTTGTTCGAGGTCTCATAGCTAATAACCAGGATCACACCTAGCAAACCCAGCTCTACTATCCACCCTCTTAGCTAACATGTTATGTTAGCTAAAGTGGGATTGGAAGACTAAGAGACCCACCCATCAGCCTCAGCAATGCTGAGGTACCTCCAATAATCTAGTTCACTTTAGAGCACAATGTGGACAATAACTGAACTAAAAAGACTATTAGTGCTCTTCTGACTCTAATTTCTATATGAAGGGATTCACAAATGCAAAGCTCAGAAGACTTGGACTCTGTAGAGGAAAATGAAGTTTTTTCCCTCTTTACCTGGACCATGTTCCCCAGAAGGGGCCATCCCTCAACAGACAGAAGACTCTGAGCCAGCTACAGAGAAAACTACATTGCCTGTGACCTCTGTTTTTTCCAAGTTTCTGGTAGATAGAACATGTCTCATAGAACAAATTTATCTTCATCTTGGGGTCACAGGTTAGCAAAAAGGAGAGGGAGGGAAGGAAGGAAGGAAAGAAGGAAGGAAGGAAGGAAGGGAAGGGAAGAAGGGAGGAAGGGAGGAAGGGAGGGAGGGAGGGAAGGAAAGAAAGGAGGGAGTGATGGAGGGAGGGAGGGAGGACACAAAGGAGGAAGGCTCAAGAAATATACAATGACAGACAGATACAAAGAACAGGAAGTGAAGCATGAGTCTGAAAGCTAAATGTCAACATCCTCAGAGGGTGGAGAAAAGCAGACTGCACTTATGTAATACCCCTAACTAGAATAGTCTACTAATTGTACTCTCTCTTGTCTTATTTGCTAGAACTGGGAAGGCACATGAGCCAAGGAACTTAACAAGAATCCACACTTTATTTCAAAGCTACCATATGCTAGGCTTGAAACCAAACTCTCTAGCATATGTGCCCAAGTGCAACTGAATGCGAACAATTACACTGAAACATCAAGCACAGAATGGCTTTATGCATTTGTCTTCAGGAATTCCCAGAGCCTTTCTGAGCATTGTAAATCCTGCCAGCTTACTTTGGTCCTCTTTGGGGCACTACTCAATTCATAGACCCTGGGGCTATAAATGCTTTAAACTCTCTAGGAATTCCTCATAAATTAATGCAACCCACCAGCTTTATCAACATTAAACAAACACATGAGAGAGAATAGGGTAGGATATGAGAGCTGAAAGGGATGAATTTAAGAGATCATTAAATATAACTATCATTTTTCAGATGAGCCTTAAGGATAAAAAGATACTAGGGAAGAAACTTGAATTTCTGGTCTCTATTCTAGCATTTAGGTTTGAGTTTTTTTTTCCCCTGTCATTATTCCACATGATATATGTCTTTCCAGAGCATTGCATGCCTCCTTTTACTTTAATCCTTCCCTAATCTACAGGCTTACAGAGGATATTCAGTCAATGTTGCTGATCAGCTCTATGTTCCATCTATTTTGAAATAAGACAAAATCTACAAGAGGTCTATTTGGCCAGAGATAAATTTCATCACAGAGGAATCCTCAATTCTTGCTCATTTTTTTGTATGTTATAAGTTTGCTGAAAGTCTAAGAATGATTTCTCAGGATAATAGGTATTGACTCCAGAATAACATAGATGGTCTCTGATGCCTACTTCTATTCAGTAAGCAGTTCTAGACAAAGCTGACCCTGTTCTCTCTCCTTCCTACTTCCATGTGGCCTCTTAATACTCTCATTCTCTCTCTCTCTTCCTCCCTCCCAACCTCCCTCCTTCATGCTCTTATCCTCTGTGCTTTATCTCAGTGTACACAAGCTGACCTGAATATGCTGATACAAGTATTTTGATATAGTGGAGGACAAGACTCAGCTTAGACCTTGAGCTTAAATTGTCCCTCCAGTCATCTTTCCCCATTCTCTTTCTAATGCAGTCAGGGCAACTGTGAAGAAAGTGCTGCTTATACAGATAAATAATGGTATTACTGGATTTTTACCCATAGAAATGTAAAAGTATCCATGAATTTTACTGATATAATAATGTCAAATCTTAAATAAATACATAGATAAATAAATACATACATACATACATAAATGGATAGCTCTTTCTCACAGTAGAATTCCAATTAATAAGCGTAGAAGGGAAGGTGGAAATCTAGACTCACCAGTAAGCAAGCAGTAAAAAGTATTACAAACAAGATCCACCAGTTAGAGGGTGAGAGTTTGAGGAGAAATAGGATTTGCATAATCTCAAATATCTCACCTAAGATGCTTTTCAACAACAAAAGAAAATATAATAATTTTACAGTGGGAAAACTTGGCAGATGCTAAGTTAACCAAGTGATCAAGGTAATCATCACCCATGATAAGATATATCAACATCATGAACCCCTCGATATGGTGCATGGAGGACACCACAACATTTTTGTGGCATTCTTGGCAAAAATACATAACCATTCCAATGTCAAGAAAACATTGCACAAATTCACAGTGAGGGACATTCTACAAAATAATTCATCAGTACTCTTTAGAAGTGCCAAGGTCATGAAAAACAATGAAAGAATGAGGAACTGCTACAGATTGGATGGGGCTAAGGAGATATAACAACTAATTTCAATGTGATCTTGAATTGGATCTTAAAAGGGAAGAATGATATTGGAAAATTTGGTGAATTTTGAAAAAGCTCTGTAATTTAGTTAATAATATTGTACCAGTGTTAACTCTCTGGTTTTGATAATTGCCCTATAGTTATATAAGATGTTAACATTGTTAACATTTGGGGAAGCCTGGTAAGGCATATAAGGAAACTCGTTTTTTGGTTTTTTTGCAACTTTCCTCTAAGTCTAAAATTAGGTCAAATTAAAATATTTAAAAAAAAAAAGAGCATGCTACTTTGATTTTCATTCTGCTCTTGTACCTTGCATGTGTCTTCCAGAAGTATGACTGTCCCTGGTCATGATACTAACAAAATAGCAATCAATCCCAACATTGATTCCTTGGAGAGCTCATAAGAAAATTGACGGGAAGGTTTGATTCTCATTCTTCAACCCAAACTACTATTTATAGATGCCATGAAGGAAGATGAAAGAAGTAATGGGATTTATACTTGCCTCCTTAAGCCTCAGTTTTTTATGACTGTGGTAACAGCAACGTTTACAAAGGGAAGAGAAAGAATTTAATCTTGACAAATCAGTTGTGCTTTGGAGTTAGATGTCCTCTATAACATTTATTTGCTTTTAAAATACATGTAATGTTATTTTATTGTTTATCCCTTAAACCCATAGTTTTTGTTATATCTTGATTTCACTAGCAACAATCTTTACCAACAATAACATTTTCCAGGAATGTAATCCCTATGGTTGGCAAGAGTTATTATTTCTAGAAAGATGGACCAACACGTGCAGATGAGCTGTTTCTACAATAAGCTACCTTTAGGATCATATTGTAAAATAGAGGTTTTATGCATGCATAATGGGAACTCAACTGTCATTTCTTAGAAAAAAATCCAAGAATGTCCTACAAAGACAGACAAACTTATGATAAGTACTGTTCATTGAGTGTCTTCTGGATCCCAGAGACATGCTTGATACTTGACCTACATTATCATAGTTAATCTCATCTTGGACTTTCAAGATAGCTATTATTATACCCATTTTAAAAAGTGAGAAAATTTCACCAAGGGGGGAAAGTGGGGGTGGGGGTGGGGGGGAGGTGGTGTGATGAATTGGGAGATTGGGATTGACATGTATACACCAATATGTATAAAATAGATAACTAATAAGAAACTCCTCTATAAAAAAATAATAAAATAAAATTCAGAAAATGAGAAAATTGAGATTCAGTTTTCACAGCTAATAGGTAGTGGAAACCAAGAGCCAAATCCTGATTCCTCTGCCTCCAAACCACACAAGTCTCTTCCTCATAACAGGAAGTCTAAGACATCAAAAGTCTATAATCTTTAGCAGTAGGGTCAAGATGATTTAGACAAGTGAATGCCTTAAATATATACAGTGACTTTTTGTCTGAGAGTATTGATGACGCTGTTTGTGCTGGCTGTGTCAGAATTATCTGAGCACTTGCTGTTCCCTAGCTGATGTCACAGGGAACAGTTCTGCATCCTTTCCAAGGAATCCTGAGAGCATCAAGAAGGGAAACTTAACCAGTGCTCCATTGGCGCCTTCCATAGGAGGTGACATTTAAGCTTAGTCTTGAGAAATGAGTCATACAGCCAGACAAGTGTGGGAACTGGATTCCAAGCAGAGAAAACCACACTCACAAATGTACAAAGGCATAAACTGGGAAGAACTGCACATAGACAGGTGTAGATAGAGTAGAGGGACTTCACATGGTGCCTATGTACATGTAAGAAACACAGAGAGAGTTCAATCACTATTGGTACCTTTATAAAACTTGCAATCTCGCCAGGGAAACCCAACTTCTACACAAGAAGCTGGTGAATTTTCAAATGAGCAGTAAAACTCATCTCTTAATACCCTGCAAAATGTCTCTCAAACATTTGACCTTCTCCTCACTCTTTTCTACCTCTACCTGTACAGTACAGCTTAATTTGAAAAACAAAAAGCTGTCTACTTCTCAACATTTATTAGGTCAAAAACTTAATCGTGTATTTTATTTATTTAGTGAAGATAGCATATAAAGCTGTTATTCTTGCCAATCAACTTCCTTGATATAGGAGCCTGATTCAGGTTAATGGATTTGCCAATTTGCTCGGAAAACACTACTAGGGCACCTTACTCAAGTGTTATGCCACCTTAAGCAATGACAGAACAAATACCAAGCAGTGGGAAACAGGATTGCTATTTATCATCAGCTGCTGTATCTTAAGCACTGAACAGTCAGTGAACATTTATTGAATGCTCACTCTGTGTCAGAGTTTACTGCTTCACAGGGATCTTCTTGTTTAATCTTCACAATCACTCCAAGAGGAAGGTTCTAGATTTATTGTCCTCAGTTTAGAAAAAGAAAGTGAGGCAATAAATGGTTAAGAAAACTGTCCAAGAGTACCAATAAGTAAGTAGCAGAACCAAGAATTTACGTGAACTATATCTGACAACATAGAGCCTCATGTGATCTACCTGAAAGTGGTACAATTTACTGAATGATTATCCTGGGGCAGAGGTGTGACCCTGCACTCCCCAGACCTCGCTAGTTATAGGTAAAGTTGAGGATGACTGTTATAAATCTGCTATGCTCTAGACCCCATCCAATTTTTATTATGGGTACTCTAACTTCCTTTATGAAGAAATGTGACCAGTCAGAAGCAGCCATGGGTACTTGGAGCTTTCATAAAAAAGGAACTAGGTACTCTAATGGCACATCTTCCCAACATAAAGAGGCCATCTGGCTGATGGCACAAATCCTCTAGAACTCAGACATCTCTACATGCTAGGAAAGAAAGCTAGATCTCATGTATCCCAAGCATATCACAGGAGGAACACTGTGTTCCTCACAGGAGGAACAAACTGAATGTAGGGCAAAGGAAACATTTCAAGTGAAATGCCTTAATTCTATTTGTCTTCTACTGAGTGTCCAACTTTATACTCCTGCACTCCAGTTGTGCTATCTAATACTTAAAGTGTTTGAATAACTTGCCCAGGATACACATAGTTGATAAGTAGCAGAACAAATGCTCCGAAAAGCCTTCTATTTCCCTGTCTGTTGTTCTAATGTCAGAATTGTGCTGCTTTTCATTTGATGCTTGCAACCTTATGAGAAAAATGAGAGGGATGGTCAGAAGCCACCCTGCCGTGAGAAAGTTCTATCATGCTCCAAACCTCATTTACTCTCCTCTCTTCCCTCTCATAATAGGGACATAATCTCTCCTTCTAAAGGGTTTGAGGAGATTAAATGAGGTAATATATCTATTAGCATGATAAACAACACAGGGCAAGTTCAGGGCAAAAGAGTCTCAAACTGATATTTAGATTCTAATAGAGCCTCATTTGTCTTCATCTTGGAAAAAGGACAAGAGTGTTAATAAAAAGATAAGGAAGAAGAAGAGGATAGAAAGTAAGGAAAATAACAAGGAAAGAAGGAAGGAGAAAAAGTAAGTGCATTGACCAAGGAACTTCCAAACAGCTGAAGCTCTCCCAAGACCTGTGATTCTCCTTCTTCATATCATTACACCCTCTTCTCTCTGAGGTGAATCTAAAACCAGCTCTCTAGAGAGTTTCAAGCCATCTTTAAAGCCATCTTTAAGGCCAGTTTAAAGCCATCTTTACTAATTGCATGAAATAGTTAAATAAAGCATTGTTGAGATAATGGTTTAGCAAAAGTTTGGAAAGTATGGGTTATACTTTGACAATCTATGGTTTTTAAAAAGGAGAATGGGCCAGAATTAAGGTTACTTGAAGCCAGACTATGTAGTAACACTGTGAAGCTACTTGCACCTGACACTGGTGAAATACTATGATGATCAGAGTTCTCAGGTACAAAGAGCAGAACCCGACTCTGGTCGATTAAAGTAGAAAATGAACTTATTAAAAGGCTATTGGGGGAGATCAGCTCGGTGCTTTGTGACCACCTAGAGGGGTGGGGTAGGGAGGGTGGAAAGGAGGGAGACGCAGGAGGAAACTGATATGGGGATATATGTATATGTATAGCTGATTCACTTTGTTATAAAGCAGAAACGAACACACGATTGTAAAGCAATTATACTCCAATAAAGATGTTAAATAAACAAACAAACAAACAAATAAATAATTGGGAAGATCACAGACTCGTCAGGAGTCTGGACAACCAAGGTTTGAAGATGGACAAGAACAAAAGATTGTAGCTCTCATCACTGCCATCGGAAGTCTGGTGAGTGAGAATCTTGCTGCCTAAGAAGCCAAGTGGGCTTGGCAAGAGATTTAAAGATCAGCAAAAGTAGAATATCAAATTCAGACCATTCTCATCTCCTTTGGCACAGGTTGGAACCAAAAATGGCAGCTCCCACTAGTGTGACCTCTTTCATGTTCTAAAGGACAGATCACAAAGCTCCAGCTGTGGAATCAGAAACCCTAAGTTTCAGCTGCATTGTGGCTACTAACCAGATGGGTGGTGACCTCTGGAATCACATAACTTTCCTCCAGTCCAAGTTCTGCATTTTCCAGGTGGTGATAGTAACCCCCAACTTGTTCCTGCACAGGGCTGCTGTGAAAAGTAAATGGGAAGGGAGATGTAAATGGGAAGGGAGATATAAATGGTCCTGAAAACTCTTAAGTCCCTGCAAAATGCTAAGAATCTTCCTCATGATCATTATTTTTTAATTATTACTAGAAGGTGATATAGCACATGTTAAAAGCAGTCCCCAGGGACAGTCACCCCAGGGTCAAACTCTGGCTCCACCTCTTACCACCTTAGTGGCCTTAGAAAAGTCTAGTTGACTTTCTGAGCCTCAGTTTCCTCATTTAGAAATGGGAATAAGATTGACTATTTCACAGAATTAGTGTAAAGATCAAAAGAGATATTACATGTGATGCAGAGTGCCTGGGACTCAAAAAAAGTGGTAGATAGTAACATTAGTAATAGTAATAGGAATAGATCAAGCCTCATTTTCCCCTGATTGCTACTAACTCTCTCATCACCTATAGCAATTAATCATGTATGATTTTATAACATCTTTGAATTACTGTTTGGAACTAATAAATAAATTTTTATTTATATTTTGTTGCTGTTGTTGTCACTAACTTTCCATCTATTAGATGTCTGTTTGATTGGACTGGTTTTCTCCCCAACCAAGAAAGATAAAAAGCCTTCAAGAATCCCTGCCTTTCTTCTGTATCCATCACAGCAAATAAGGGGTTACTGGGGATTTGGAGCACTTGCTAAAACATAAAGCATCTAACCTTGTCAGGAACCCTCGGGATTTTGCCAGTACTTCTGCTCTTCTCTGCACACAGCCCTCTGTGGAAAAGTACTGCCTAGACTCTGTGAATTATTAATCTCATCATGACATCAAATACCCACTAGATAAAAGGAACCAGTGGCCTCTACAATGAAAATCTCAGAGAAAACCAAGAGTCAGTGATACCCTTTTGACCACAATCAAGATTTTTTCTTCTCCCCTCTGGGGTGGAGGACAACCTCACTTATTCTCAGCTCCTTCATACACACAGGTTGAGGGTCATCAGGTGTTATAAAATACAACTGATTCCTTTTGGGGGCTGATCTGGAGGAAAAGGCTTTAAGTGACCCTCCCTTCAGTTGATGATGCCACACCAACCTTAAATGTTTCAGTTTTGAGTTCATGAGAACTGGAGCATAAGTAGGGACTTGACGTCTTTTCAATTGTCTGTTTTCCCTTCAAGGACCAGTTGCTGGATCTAACCAGATCAAAATCACCAGAGAATAGAAACTTATTGACACATGGAAAATTCCAGTAGTAAAAGGTAATACATCTGTCATATTCCACATTACTTGTCAAGGCTTTGAGCCAAGTTCTTAGTACGGCTAACCTTTGAAAGAATGCACTTATTTTTAAGTCAGAGAGAGAAAATGTCAGGACAGAAAGATCACGGCTCAAGAGATTTGGACTCTGTAGCTTTGAGCTTTCTTTCAAAAGCATTTACTGAGCACAGGTACTCTGGAGTATACAGACATGTCCATCAGTGAAAACTATCTACCACTTACACAACACCAAGTGTATATCAGACTCTACCAGGTGGTTTGCTCATAGCATCTAATTTACCCTCATGACAACCAAAGGATATAGGGTTTGTGACCCTTTTGCTTTTGAAGAAATTGATGCTTAATAAGACATGCACTGACTAGGGTCAGCTGAAATTTAAGCCTAGATTCATCTGCATCTAGAAATCCTTAATAAACATAATTTAGCAGGAGAGCCTGATGAGTAAACAGCTAGTGCCGGAGAAATACACAATTAGCAAGATAGAATTAAATCTGTAACAGCTAGAGAGGATCAAAAGCTGTAGGGAGGTGGTAGAATGAACCACTGTCCTGGTTTATCCAGGACTGAGGGGTTTCACAGGACGCAAGCTTTCAGTGCTAAAGCTGGGGCCATCTTGGATAAACTAATACAATTAATCACCTCAGAGGTAGGGGGCCAGGTACTAAAGGACAATTTGTACCCAGCTGAGGAGTTTGACCTTTGTCCTATAAAGAACAAGATGACTGATACGGGTACGTGACTGTTTTAAAAGAGGAGGGGACAGAGAGAACTCTGGCTGCTGGGTGTATAATGAATTAGAGATGGTGAGGCTTGTAGGGCTTGAATAAAGAGGGAAGACTGGGAGAGGGGAATAAGGAGGAAGGAAGTGAAATAAATGACATATTTCCTTTTTGCTTGAACACTGTTATTCTAAGATTAGATTTCTCAAATGATGAAATCTAATCTAATCAAAACAGAAGTCTATATGATATACTGACTAAATAGACTAGAATACTTTTAGCATATAATTCACTACTTATTGTTATGGGTTGTATTGTGTTCTCCACCATCCCCCCCCATACAAATATATATTGAAGTCCTAACCCCTAGTACCTCAGTATGTGACCTTATTTGGAAATAGGATCAATTCATTGCACATATAATTAGTTAAGATAAGGTCATATAAGCATAGAGTGGACCCCTAATCCAATATGACTAGGGTCTTTATAATAAGACTGCTATGTGAGGACAGAGAGACACAGGGAAAGTGTCATGTGATGAAAAAGTAAACATTGGAATTATGCAGCTGAAAGCCAAGGAAAGCCAAAGACTGTCAACAAACCACCAAAAGCTAAGAAGAGGCAAGGAAGGATTCCCTTACAGGTTCCAAAGGGAACAAGGCCCTGCTGACACCCTGATTTAGAACTTCTGGCCTCTAGAACTGTGAGACAATACATTTCTGTTCTTTTAAGGCACCCATATTGTGGTAATTTGGTATGGCTGCCCTAGGAAACTAATACACTAGCCCAAATATGTACAAACTTTGTTTTACCAAAAGGGGATAGAATGGAGATAGGGCAGAATATCAATAATCTGCTAAGAAGTGTATAGGAAGCAGGCACTAAGCTGAATGCTTTCTTGGGACTTTTTCAGTGAATCATGTCAACAGTCCTATAAAAATCCAGGCACAGGTGGAAAACTGAGACTCAGAAAGAGGTTGCAGCTCATCCACAAGTACATAGCTAGGAAGCAGCAGACCCAGGGTTTGAACTCATCTATCTGACTTCAAATTCCTCCCTTGAATTTCCTAAAAGGAGTGACAGGGAAGCCAAGGCAGTGAGCCAGATGGCTCTGAGAACCTGGCAGAGTTCTAAGCAATTTATAAAACATGAGAAAACACAGTTTTGAGGGTACTGGGATTGGGGTTGGGGGAGGGCAAGCAGAAGTAGGACTTCTTGCCCCACAGCTCTGGAATACCAAAACATGATGACTTCCTTATCATCAGGACTTGCCTTTCATCTTCCCTTTGGGCTCTGGAGCACAGAGGGAGGCAAAGACAAAGCATGTTAAGAGAGAGTTGAGAATAAAGAAGTCTTTTTAGAAGCCCTGGGCCTTACAAGGAAGACACTTTCTTAATTATTTTCTGGATGAACATCTGATTAGAAATATCATTTGCAAGCCCCACCTGCCGTGATGTCTCCTGTTTTTAAAGTTGATGTTCAGAGAATGTTAAAATCCTAATATATAACTTCACTTCCCATGGAAAACAGAACAGTGATTATTTTGGGCCTTGGGAAGTTAGGATCCAGTCACGGAATTCACCATTACCCTTATATAATCTAGGAGAGCAGTGAACAGAGCCGATGAGAAATCTCAAAGGAAAACATGCCGCCTGCAGAATTAGCCTGAGTCATTGCTCAAAGTAAGAAGCTGTGTTTAAATCAGGAATTATTTTTAAATTTCAACCAATGACCCCTTCACCCTGACAATGAGGCTGTCATCTTTGGAAATGAGCCAGTATATTTTTGTCTGTGTGTTAAAGATGTTCTTGCTACAATATTCATAATATAGAACAAATGCCCAGGGCCCAAGGCCAGGAAACAGAATCCCAGTCCCCACTGTGCAACTTAGTACATCATGTTCCTCTCTGGGTCTCAGTTTCCTCATCTATAAAATTTTTGATTCCAACATGTTTCTCTCTCTCCTGGTTCCACTTCCCTGTTACACCCTCCTTCATCTCATCTCCTTTCCTTCTCAACCTACACTTTACCATTGCCATGATGAAGAGAGAATGTAAGTTGAGGGTTTAGTGACAAGACACAGGAAGGGCCCATATAATGAATTCATTCATTCATTCATTTCACTGACCACCCACTACATATCTCAGTCAAGTACTAGGCTTGGGACTAAGAATAGAACATCATCCCTGGCCACTAGGCTCTTACAGTCCTGGTGAGGAGAGAGAGAGAGAAATAAATAGTTAATTATAAATGAGTGATATAGGTAAGAAAACACTCTAATGCAATGGAAGCAGGTATTACAGGGCTTTAGCCAGTCCATTTGGGGCATGGAAAGCTTCTCAGAGGAAGCAAATCTGGGGGAGAGAGTGAGAAAAATAATATTCTAGAAATAAGGAGCACTGAGAATAAGAAAAAAATCAGGAAGTTCAGTATATCTGCAGTTTTAGGGCATGTGGCTAAAGCAGAGAATAAATGGTCAAATGACAAAATGCCTTATGGGCCTTGTTAAGGAAAACAATTGACTTACCACATAATCACTTTGCTGATGCTGGCATTTCCAGCAGTGAGTCCAGAACTGTCAGATCCCTGAGCATGAAGGACGTCGTTTAGAAGAGTGATAAGAACTATTGTGTAATGTTCCAAAGGACTAGAAATGAAGAATAGAAACTAAAGAAAAGCAGGAATTTTAAACAATCAATGCTATTACATTGGAAAAGGATGCCTAGCAGAACAATAAATCCTCCTTCAATGACTGGTCTATCATTCACTAGAAATGTACCATAGTTGGACAACATAAGCTTTAAAATCTCTTCCAAACCAGTGAAGCTTATTTGGTGTCCATTTTTCCTCCCAGTGGACATCCACTGAATCATTTATAAAAGAGAACACAGACCAAATTGGTGATATTTCTGAGAGTTTTCTCCAACAAATTTTTAAATAAATTCTTTCTTCCTCACTTCCCCAATATGGCCCCAATCTTCAGAAGCTTTCTATCTATTAGACAAATTGTATTTATCAAGCAGTTAATTAACTTTATGTTTCAGTAGTACAAACCCAACAACAGTATTGTGATTTAACTAGAGATTTCTGAGTATTGAAACTAGCTTGAAGTCTAACCAACTGGGGACTCAAGATTGGAAAACTCCAGAGAATATAATCTCCAAGGTTCCCTCCAGCAATGACAGTATATGACTCTAGAGATTAGAGTGAGAGAGGAGTGAGAAATTGGATCCCCTCGAGATTTTGAAGACATGTTCTGAGAAGAGAAAGGAAAAGTGAGTATGTATGTACCTCAGTGAGGAGGGAAAGCCATTGGTAGGGAAGATGTCGAGAACAGTCTAGAGTAGCAGGGAATCATGGAATACTGTGGATAGAGCATGGGGTGCATGGATTTGCAGATCTGGCTATGGGTTGACTACTTATTGACTCATTAGAGGCAAGTATTTCACCACTCTGAGTGTCATTTCCTCTTTTGTGTATCGGGGCCAATGATTCTTAGCTTGAAAGTGTCATTGCAAAGATTAAACAAAATACTGTATGTAAAACAACTAACTATCCTCAGCACACAGTCGGTTTTGAAAGGACAGTAGTCATCATAAGACAATGATTCTTTAATCAAGAAGTTTAGACACCAAGGAGCAGCTTAATTTGTTTACTGTGCAGAAAGATGAGAATCTTTATTGCTCTAATGACAGTTAGATACCTTTAGAAGCTGCCTAGGGATACTGTACAGTTGTCATTCTGACAATAAAAGCAGAAATGAGAGGAGAATTAATGAGGAAACCAGACAAATCCAAAATGCTGGGCCATCATCTGTCTGGATCGCATCAATGCAGGGGAGGGAAGGGATGACGTAAGTGTTTATTTCTAACTCTCCCTCTCTGAGAATGCTGAGTGTTTTCAGTCTGGCTTCTGCATTTAGAGCTCCCAACACACCTTGACTCCAAACTGCATTCCTTTTTAAATCTTTTGCTGCTGTTTTTGTTGGCACAAAAACACCTGTGTGCATGATTATATTCCTGGTATGTGGGTATGAAGGTAATAATGATATGCTCCCCAAGAACTAGGAAATATGGCAAAGAGATTTTCCCCCTAAGAGTTAAACCGAAAGGTCAGTACTGTTAAAATGAGATATGCAAAGTCATCTCCCAAAGACGAGCCAGCAGGATGGGGGATAAGCTCAATGAATATATTAAGGTGTCTACAGAAAAATTATTTGGTCAGAAGGAAACTGACTAGCATGGAAACAGAGAACCACAGAAGCAACGGGTGCAGTGTGATCCTCGCCCTGTCTGAGGTCTTGCCACTTACCAAATGCATTGGAATCTCATGGACGCAAATCACCTTGAGGACAAACCCCCAAATTCCTTACATGGCTCATGAGATCCTATATTATTTAGTTCCAACACATCTCTCCCATCTCACTTGTCTTCACTCAGTTCACTCTCTCCCTGGTCTTCTTGTTGCTTATGCAATGTATGTTCTCTTGCCAGGGGATTCTTTTATTCCCAAACTTTGCATGGCTCCCCTGACCCCCCACTTCATTCCTCAAATCTAACTCCACTTATACTTCCTGACCACCTATCTAAAATCCAGCCCACAAAGAGCCAGGGTTCCACAACATGTCTGTAGCTGATGAAATGGCCAGACATTGTCCTGAGACCTATGAAAGCAGTGCACAAAGAAAAAAATTCAAGTGCAAAAGCCAACAGATATCATGCCAGGAAAAGCTGGTTTAAAAGTTGAAAGAGAGGTTCACTCTGCACAACAGAAAGCTGGTGAAATATTCAGTCTCACATATTGTGAAACTGCAGCAATATTTCCTGAACAGGGAAGAAAGTCATCCAGAAGAAGCTTATTTATTGGAGCAGGGTTTCATAGTTATGAACCTGGCTCCCTAAAGCAAGTGAATGTCTTCTAGAATACTTATTCACTGTGTCATTTAAATATATTTAGTAATCTTTAAAAATTGTTTTTCCCCAATCCCTCATTTTCTGAGACTTTAATTTTACCAAATGAGGTCTGTGAAATCATGGGTCTTTAAGAAATGGAAAGTGATAACTCGGTTTCATTCCAATTTGGCAAAAGCATCCCAAATGGAAGTTGGAGATATCAGACGATCCTATGACTTTCAAATCCAATAAATGCCCTTTGTTCTGATTGTATTCTCACTAAGAAATGCTCTGATTATGACTTGGCTGTTCCCATGTCTCTGCTAGGGAAAGAAAGATCTAGTAATTTGGACCTGAACTTTCTTTCTTCCTGTGTCAATTGTGTTTCCCACTGTTAATCAATATATATCCCAAATGCCCTACTGAGTAGTTAACTTGTGCTTTTGTATTTGTTTGTTTGTGTCTGTAATATTGTAACAAGAAGTTTACTTGAGCACTCTGATGGGGATGAAAATGATAAGCCTGTGGACCTTTACATCTGGGAAAAATTGAAGGAGAGGGGAAGATAAGGACTTTTTGGTTACCAGCTTCTGAGCGCCTCCTAATTACCATATAGTTCTATGTGGACCATCTGCAGAAATATAAAGAATGTGGGATGTGTGTGTGTGTGTGTGTGTGTGTGTGTGTGTGTGTGTGTATTACTGTTCCAAAATATTATTTGGGAAGCCAGAGGTAGGAGGAAACTATGGTTGGAATTCTGGTGGATCCCATTAGACTTAGAGAAGAAAAAGAGCAGCCCATATTCCAGTATGGTTCCTCTGAGGAACTGAGGTTTGGAGAAGAATGGTTCTGAGAATCAGACTCCTGGGATCCAAAGTCCAGGGCACCCATGGTCAAGCTTGGTACAGGGGGAATAAAGACATCCTCCTCTAAAGGACCCTGAGAGACTGAACAGGAACCTGGACAAGTGAAACAATCCAGTAGGAGAAGCTTGAGTCAATTCTAATAATTCAAAGGTCAAAAATGAATGGTGATGTGAATATCTGAGAATATAAAGATCTTTACATTTGTTACAAATGAATCGGCATCTTACATACCCTTCTCTGCTCTCACTCAGCATGCAGACCAATGAGGATTCTGACTTTGCACACTGAATGTCACATAATGCTACTTTCCCTTGCCAAAAAACACAGTGACCTGGGAAAATTATAATGGTGGAATCATTTTTGTTTCTTCAGTATTAGGACCCTGCCCTCCTTTCTTTCAACCCATATTTATTGAGCATGTGCAAGGATATTTCAGGAATTTTATAGAAATAAAAATAAGAGACTTCTGCTGTAAAGTGAATTCACATAAGTAGAAGGAATGCATCATGACTGGATGATGATAAGAATTCAGTCCATGTTCAAAGGCAATTTCCTAACAGAACTATAATGTTATGCACCCCAACCCTCCCAGTTGTGGTGTGCACGTGAGTGCGCACACACACACACACACACACACACACACTTTCCCCTTCCTTTACAGATCAGGCAAGAGTATAAAGATACAGAGATGAGAATTTTGTTGGCTGATAGATAGATGGAAGATGCTGTCTCTAAAAATGACCTTCAGTGAAGCAGAAGAAAAAAGATCCAGACTGATATTTGTAAGGAGGATGCATTTGCATAATAGCGAAATGGTGTAGACACCTTCCTAATCTTACGGAATGCAATAACCTGGGTGTTTGGCTATCTTGTCTTTCAGCATGTTTTGGTTTGGCAGAGGCCATGGGCTTCAGAACATACTAGTAAGCTTGTTAAAATGCAGATCCCTGGGCCCCAGACCAGACCTCCACTGAATTAGAACAGCTACAGTGCCCAGGAATCTTTCATTTCAGCCAGCATTTCCAGGGGATTCTCATCCAGGTCATAGTTTGAGAACCACTATTGGAACTTTTCTTTTGGTAGATTGGTCAGAGCTAATAACATACCAGGAACTTTGTTCTGATTCTCTGTTGATGGGTAAGAGTGTTTATTTTACTAAAATAAAATGAATTATTTAAAAAAAAAAAACAAAGAATTCAGTCCATGTTTAATTCTATATAGAAGAGTTTTATAAGAGGGGAAAAACATAAGGGCAAATTTCAGGAGGAAGAGGTAAGAGAAGATGATGTACAACTTCAGGAATAAAAACAGAATGTCGAGTCCTTGGGACTTCTAGCAACATCCCAGAATAAGGACAGGATCTAAAGTCAACAACCAAACTCTAAGAAATCTAAAATTCTCAAACTTCAGTTGCTTCTCTAATGTTGGGAGTCTCAATATTTCCACCAGTTTCCTTGTAGAAAGTGAAATTTAAATCCTTAATTCAAAAGAGATCCTGTGGGCTCATCCTTAACAGCACAAAAATGGGGAGCTGAATAGATTTTTTTAACTGATTCAGAGCACAAACTGGTACATGGCAGTGAACATTTTGAAGAAGATCAAAAAGAAACTGTCTCTTGGACCTGTGATAAGACACCAACATGAGCACAAGAAGTAGCACTGGCTTGAGAGGAAGCCCTGGGAATGAACAGTGGATAAGTCTAGGGGCTCCTGGATAAATAAAAATAACTCCTACTAAGTCCACTCCTAGGGCCACTATAGAGCCCCAAAGAAATACTAGGAGTGAAATTACTATCCCTGTGTTCTGATGATGTTCTCTGCTAGGCTCTGGACCAAGCACTTGGGAATCCTGCCATGAAACCCCTACCTCTGAAGGTTCATGCTTTGTTTTCTCCAGCATTTTTAAAGACTTTCATCTGTATTTCTGGACTCAACTTATGGCCGTAGCAGAGCCTCGTTGACTGTTTAATGACAGTCTAATGAGGTCTCTGAGTGTCCGAAAGGAATGATTCTGTCCAGCAACTTTCCCTTTAAGGAGGGGCCTTTGAATCTAGGTCTGCATTAAGTATGAATCAAGCTTTCTGTCTGTGTCTGGTGCACATATGAGTGAAATCCACCTCCATATCACTTGTTCCTGGAGGGGATTTTCTCTCTGCATTACACCTGCAGAATGCTATCCTCTTTTCTCTGGCAAGCTTGGATACATGATTAATATTTTAAGCCTCCCAGGTCCCACTTTCCCTAGTTTCAAAAGTGCCTGAATGTTGGGCTTTTAAAAAATGTATTTATCTCCTTATCCAGACTGTTGAGGAGGAATTGCAAGGAGAAGGCACAGCCACGGGGGCCAAAGCAAATCCGGGCAAATCTTTAAATTGCTTCTGCAGTCATCTGGGTTTTCTTTCATTACCATCGCAGATGCTACTTCTCTCCCCTGCTGACCTTCATTTTGGAAAGGAAGAGAGAACAGTTTTAAGAAGGCATTAGATCTTTTCCTTCCAAACAGACTTGAAATATATGGTGAGTATTGTCAGTTCAGAGAGAACTCTGTCTGGCTTCCCCTCCTGACCTGGGCACCACCATCCTCCCCAGCTCAGCTCCCAGGGGATACCTCTAATTTATCCCTCCTTCTCTCCAGGAAGCACTGCTGAAATTTCCCCCACAAGGCTTCTTGCATTCACCTCACGGATGGCTGCAGGCACCTGGTTATCTCCCAATCCGCAGTCTCCTTACAGCATGGCTCTTTTTGCTCAAGAAGCAGAAAAAACCTTAGATGCAGAGACAGGAGGGGCTGGCCACACATCCCAGAATCCAGGATATGAGTGTTTATGTTCAGATTCAGCTCGGACCCTTACTCCTAAACTGGGGCACATAGGCTGATCATGTTACGCTTCAATTTATTTACCTGTAAAATTGAAGGTGGCAATAAAGGAAATAAATAATAAAGAGTAAATGAATAATAAATGACAATACAGGCAAGACTCAAATGTTACAAAATTTGTACAATCTACTACACAGATCCATTGTTTGCATCTGCAGTACAGGTGAATGGAGTTTGGGAAACTGGTCTGGAAAGATGCTTGCTAAATTCCCCTCCCTCTCTAAATTTGTAAGTGTTGACCCACATAATAGGTAACTTTTTATTGAGGTACCATGTCTTTGTTGGATAGTAGAGGTACAAAGGAAAATGAGGGACAGTGTTTGCTTTTGTGGTGTTCATAGTCTAGTGAGTCAGACAAAGCTACAAACAGCTACAGGAGAAGCTCTGGCCGCTGCCCTCCACTTAGCCAAGTAGCCAGGACAATGGAAGGTGTCCCTTCACTAGGCAAAGTATACTGACTCATTCCCAGAACATGCTGAATGTTTGCAAACAATAGAGTCCTCTCTATTACAGAGTTACACTGTGTGCTTCTGCCCCCACCAGCTTTTGATTGAACACCACTTGTCCTGATTACACCAAATCAAAGATCTGTATGTATTGACAATATATTATGATAAGCTGGAATGAAAACAGGTGCAAAGTAGCAGAGGCACCTGCCTTCAAAGAGCAGTGCTGCAGAGCAAGGCAATGACAGGACTTGAAGCTAAGGACACAGCACCAGCTGTGGTTCTCCCTGGTACTGTGACTTTGGGCAATGCACTTGACCATTTGAGCCTGTGTCCCCACTTGTAAGATGGAGATGAGTCTACCTGCCTGTCAACAGTGTTGTGAGAAATAAATGAGGTAATACATGTGAAAATGTTTTTTAGATTGTCAACCTTCTTACAGTGTTATTTTCAGAACCTGGCATAAAGAAGAAGCTAAAGAAAATTCATGGAAGTAATAATGGAAAGACGTGAGGGAGGAAGGGAAGGAGGAAATAGATAAGATACACAGATGGCATTTTTAAAAACTATAAAATAGAGAAACACGTGCCAAGGACTGATAGGTTATAGGAATTCAGAGCAGGAAGAGATGACAGAAGAATAACAGGATCATGTTTGCATTTTAGTATTAATTTAAAATTATTTTAGTAACATTAAATACGATAGATTTGTGAGGAGCAATACCAGAGATAAGGAGACCAGTTGAAAAACAGCTGGAATAGTCACTAATAATAAACTGAGGCAGTGTCAACTGGGGTGAACTCAATATATTGAAGCCAGTCTAAGGCAGAAGACATTTCAAGATGCAGCGAGGAAGGTGTTAGAAATAATTTCCAGATTTCTCACTGGGGTAGGTGGCTGGATGAGTGTGTCATTTAACTGGGACAGGGAATATCTGAGAGAAAGAAGGTTTGAGCAGGAAATGGTGAATTCAATTATAGACATGTTGAATTGAAGTTGCTATAGGACAGCAAACCTAAGACAGCAGATAGCTGGATATAGAGAGCTGAAGCTTATATTCACAGATGTGGGACCGATGCAAAGAAAATGACTGAGATCATCCCCTGATAACTGTGTAGGGTGAGAATAACAAAAGTAGACTCAAGAGAGTACCCTGAGAGCTCCATATTTATAAGGTTTAAAAATTTGTTGTCAAGGTTAGACAATTCATATGCAATGGTCAATGATAGTTTAAGAGCACCGAATCTGGAGTCAGACTAAATGGTCTCCAATCCCAGCTCCAGCATTTACTGACCTGTGTAAGTCAGTTCAACTCTCTGAACTTTGGTTTTCCTGTAAGCAAAATGGGAATACAAGTGGAATCACCTGTTGGGAGGACTAAACAAGATAATGTGGGTAAAGTGTTTATCTCAGTGCCTAATTCATAAATACATACATATATTTAAAATGTTAGATGTTTTAAGGGACTTTGGAGAAAAGAATTTTATTTGTTTGTGCTTTTAGATTTTTTTCTAGTTTCTGAATGAGAGTTGTTTTCCATGCCACCAGTGTAGGCAAAGACCTGAAAGATCTGTCATTTTTTTCTCAGTTGGCCATTGAGCAGCCTCCAGCATCCCTGATTCCCTTTCCTTCCCCTCGGCAACCTTAAACCCCACCTCAGGCATCAACACTTTTTCTCCTTGCTCTCAGAATGCATGACCTCTGTACATGCTGGTCTTGAAGGCCCATGGCTGTGCCACTGGGGGTCCCAGGCTGGAGCATCTGCAGCCCACCATGCAGCCCACCAGTTGCCAAAAGCCCCATCATCACAGACTCCGGTCCCAGAGAGCCATACTCTTCACCCCCCGTGTCCAGGCTACTCTGCCACTTCCTGCTGCTGTTGCTTCATCTCTGCCCCAGATGCTACTTCTTGCAAGCAGTTGCCTTGTTACCATTGCCTCTGTCTCCCAACACCCCTGGGATTTGGGGATTCATTCATTTATTCATTTATTCATTCAAGAAATAATTACTGAGTTCCCACTATGATCCAGACACTGAGCTAGGCATTGGAGATACTGAGGTAAATAATACCTGTCCTCTTGGAGTTTATCACCTGGGAAAAATATAATAATCAATCAAACACATAAATCAAACAATAAAATAATTTCAAATAGTGATGAATGTGATAAAGAAAATAAACAGAGAGATATGATAGGAATAGGGTAGGTTTGAGATGGATCTTTGGTAGTGACATTTAATTGAAACCTGGACCCTAAAAATATTGTGAATATGAATGTGAGTGGACGCATGGAGGGGAGAGCTTAGAGACTAGATTTTCTTATTTGAGAAATTATTAAAGCCAGGCACGTTGCTGAATATCTTCTTAAATTTGCATTTGCAACTTTCTTTCTCCTTCTCGAAGCAAGTGCAACAAAAGAAATGCTCTCCACATGCTTTCCAATGAGCTACAGAGAGGAGGATGCTTTGAATTAGGTGGTAGATTTTTCTGTTCCTGCCACTCTAGGTGCCTCCATATTTTAAGGTGTTTGATGAGTGAGAACATGAGGTTCAAAGATGTTACCACATAGAACATGTACTAGAAGAATTTCTTTCCACCAACTAAAATCCACAGGAGATCCAACCAGTTGGAAATAACCACCTCTCAAACCTGTGCAGAGCTTGATAGTTTGCAAAGTACTTTTATAGACTTGATTATATTTATGATCTACAGCCAGCATGTGAAATAGTATTTTTTTCTAATTTACAGATGAGGAAACTGAGGCGTGGAGAAACCATGTGACTCTAAAAATATGCCACTTGTAAGTGGTGAAGCGGAGATTTAAAGCTGTCACCCAAGAGTCTTTGGGTATATTTTCTACCACTGTTATTCCAGGGCCTCTGAAATAGTCTCAGGTCAATTTATGACATTGGGTCTGTCCAATTTGGCTTGTATTCAGCCATAACTTACATTGTCCATGTTTCCTGAGGTTTTGCTGTTGTGAGGGTGAAAATAGACACCACTGTTTTTCTGGCTTATTTAAAGCTCCCATGGACACTTTATTCTTCCTTCCCATACCCAAAAGCTAGCTCCATCTGACTTTTCCCCTGCTGGCCCAAAGAATGCAGCAGCTGGGAGGTGAGGGCAACGCCACCTCTATTGGCACCATCTATCAGACCCTCCCCTCCATGTCCACCTCAGATCCCAAAGCATCAATTCACCCTGGGGTGAATCGGATTCTGCTCCTCCTTATGTCACTGCATTTAGGCCTTTCAGCTGCAATCTGGTGTGGTCTTACTCTGAGTGTCTCTCTGTTACAGGTGAGGAAGCCAAAACACAGCAAGTTTGAGCCATTTGTTCAAATCCACATGGGTAGTAAGTGGTAGAAGGGGTACTAAACCCTATTCTCCCCTTTCTCCCTAAGAGAGAGGGGAGGCTGTTCTCTCAGCCTCAGAGAACAGATGCAATCACACAAGCTTTGTCTAGCAACAGTGCCTCTGTCATCTAATAAGGTACATCACTCAGAGTTGCACCTTATCTGTCCTCATGGACTCAGGTCAAAATGCCTGAGATAAAGATGTTGCAGATTAAAAAATCAAAAGAAGCAAGCAAACAGTGCTTGGTCATCAGAATATGATGAATCTCTCTTCACACACACACCAATGGGATGTTTGTAGCATTTTACCTATTTGCCCCACCTGCTCAATAATTTGATAGTGTGTCTAAGGAGCCAGTGCCTCTCCAGCTCCTAGCTCAGTGTATGGTACATAGTAGTCACTCAAAACTTTTTTTCGGTGACTAAACAGAACATGGAGTGTCTAGATATTAGTGATTTCTTATTGAAGCTTTTGAACTAATTATTTTAGATCACATATATTTTAATAAAGGAGCAAAGTTACAAAGGCAAGAGCCAAGTTTAGCATAGACCTGGGTTTAATTGTGACCTTTCATAAGCTATTTTGTTTTCTGAATGGCAGCATACCAAACTGCAGTAAAGCACTGGTAATGTGATGAGGATTATAAATGTATTGATAGCTAAGTCCCTCAGCACAGTGCTCCCTGGGCACAGCGGACACTGGGTAAATGCTCGTTCCCTTCCTTCAACTTCTTTATTGGTAAGTTCAACCCTCAGTGACTGCTTCTTATCTGACCCTTCAAGGTGTGAACAAAGAGAAATGGTCTTAGGAATCAGGATAGCTAATCTTCATTCTGAATCTCTGGAAGTCAAACTATTCAGACCTGCCTCATCTCACATTCCTAATCAAAGAATAGGTATCTTAACATGTATTTGTGAGGAGGAAATTGGACTACACCTTGAAAAGGAGGTACAACAAATCACTTTTATCAACCTCAGCACTATTGACATTTTGGGCTGAACAGTTCTTTGTTTTGGGGGCTGACCTGTGTGTTGCAGGATGTTTAGCAGCAACCCTGGCCTTTACCCACTGGATACCAGTAGCACTTCTCCTCCCAGTTGTGCCAACCAAAAATGTCCCTAGACATTGCTACATGTCCCGAGGGGGAGGGGGAATAGACAGATGGTGGGTGTTATTATTGGTATTTTTCCAGCATAGAATTAGAATAAGAGGTGTGTGACTGTCAGTGTGGACATAAGTAAAACTCCTTCTTGGACACACTTTCTCTTCAAGCTGCTCACCCCATTACAGGTGGGGTTTAAGACAGGAATGCTTTACTTATTTTTTTTTTCTCTATTTTTTTTATTGAAGTATAGTTGATTTAAAATGTTGTGCTAATTTCTGCTGGACAAAACTATAATTCAAAGAGATACATGCATCCCTATGTTCATAGCAGCAATATTCACAATAGCCAAGACACGGAAACAACCTAAATGTCCATCAACAGATGAATGGTTAAAGAAGATGTGGTGCAAATATACAACGGAATGCCTTACTTCTAATATGTGTGTGATAGACTCTTGTTTTCAGTGAACCATATATGTCTTGGCTCTTCCCCTCTTTATGTTAAACAAAAGATCTTATATCAACACATCTTTAACCTTACCTTTCACATACAAGCAAAAGTACACCCAATTTAGAATAAAAATTAAAAGCAAAGCACACTCCTGGGTACAAATTGAGTCCTCACCACCTTTGATTCCCTTTCCATCTGAAAACAGGCAAGAATCTTCTCCCCCCTACTCTTACACCCACCCAAAGCTCCAGGCTCATTCCATAGCCTCTGGCAGCTCTTCAGTGATGTGAATCTCATTGTCTCCCATATAACTTTGTCACAGTTCAAAAGCTCAGTCCTGTCTCTCACCCTCTGGAAAGGCAGCTTTTCAATCCTACCAGCCCCAGAAGACATCCTTACTCTGCAGACCTGTAGAATTCTGATCTCTGACTTCTATTTAATCTCCTTAACAATATCAGGCTTTCCTTTGTCAAAACTAAGAAGTCCTGATCCAGCATTTCCACTTCTGGATATATACCCAAAAGATCTGAAAGAAAGGTCTCCAAAAGGCATTTGCACACCCATGTTTATAGCAGCATTATTCACAACAACCAAAAGATGGAAGCAACCCAAATGCCCATCGTCAGGTAAATTAATAAACAATGGAATGTTATTCAGCCTTAAAAAGGAAGAGAATTCTGACACATGCTATAACATGGATAAACTCTGAGGACATTATGCTAAGCAAAATAAGCCAGTTAGATATAGGTATTGATATAGACATAGACATAGATACAGATGTGAGAGAGAATGATTCTGCTTATATGAGGTGCTTAGAGTAATCAAATTCACAGAGGCAGAAAGTAGAATGGTGGTTGTCAGGATCTGAGGAAAGGGGGAATGGGAATTTAGTATTTAATGGGTACAGAATTTCAGCTTTGCAAGATAAAAAATTTCTAGAGATTAGCTGCACAACAGTGGGACTATACGGGACAATAGTGAATTCTGCACTTAAAAAATGTTTAAGATGGTAAGTTGCATGTTTTGTGTACTTTGTGACAATTAAAAATAAAATTAAAACAAGCAAAAAAAAACGGAGGGACCTATGTCCCCTCCCCATCTCTGCAGCATGGATTCCATTACCTCAATGGTTTCATGTGTCTACGTCTTTTCTTCCTCTTTTCATGATCCTTCCTTGGCCCTTTAGGAGAGTTCATCCTCTCCATGTCCTTCTATCCAGTTCTCACCAGGAAGCAAGACTTATGTACTAGAGAGTTAAGTCAGTGAGTCTCTCCTCCTCTTCTCCCTCTCTTTTCTGACACCTCACACTCTCTCTATTACCATCTTCATTGGGATCACACTTGCTCTATTTCCTACATCTTGCCTCATGGAATATGATTTTTCCAGGCCCCACATTGGGTAGTTTAGCTCATTTCAGCCACTGGAGTTAAGCTCCATTGTCCAATTCAAGTTTTACCTGCAATGAATCTGACTTCTTTTTAATCAGCTATTTTTCCATTGGTTCAGAGCTCACAGAGGAGGGGCTGTGATTAATTAGTGCCCTCAACTTGATCTAAATGTCCATAGACTCCTAGAGAAATATTTTTTTTTTGTTTTGTGTCAACCTTGAACTACATGAAATGGACCAAACTTGATCCCCAAATTATATAATATATTCCACTATATAAGGCCCTTACTCAACAATTTTGCAGGTGGTTGCCCATTTTCTTAGCATCATTTGTAGTTAGTACCTCACTGAGAACATTGTAGGCCCCCTTCACAGCTCTGAACTCTGTGTCAGGTGCTGAGTGGAGCTCCTGCCTGTTTGCTGATTGGCTGAGTGTTGTTACAACACAAGAGAGAAATGACTCTAAACACTGACTGTTTGGGTCATTCTTGACTTGGACAGATATTATTCTCAGTAGTTTGCAGCATGATAGGGCAAAAAGAATGGGTGACTGAGGATAAAAAATGTCTTATCTTACTGATTTAGATAAAACGTCTAAATTTGATGAATTTAGGCAACAAATATCTTGCTCTTTTGAGTCTCCATTCCCTTGTCTATAAAATTAGGGTCTTTTCATTGATTTCTAAGCTCTCTTCTATTTCAAACACACGCTTAACTCTATAGTTCAATTGTAGATTTAGCTCAGTATTAACATATTAAGGCAGAAATGCTCCACCCTTCGCTCCCCACTGACTCTGGCCTGCAGAAGCGTCCAGCAAGCATTTTTTTTCCCTGCGGACACTGCAGGATCCAGCAGGCTGTTGAACCATACTATCAAACTCTAGTCAGATGATACCCCACTGGGTTTTTAAATCCACATGGAGTGGTTCTGGCCCAGTGTGAGGGTGGCTGAAATTAACAATCCAAAAGTGGGTGTGGGAGATGTCCCAAGGAGCACTCTTGATAATCAAAATGAGCAAAGCTGTTACTTTCATCAAGGTATTAAAAATAAATCTAAACCATAGGTTGTTTTTGTAGGAACACCATCCAACGCTAATATTATTCATCCCTACATTCCACTGTTCTTCCCACCCTGGCTTGGAAGCTTGCCATAGGGGGGAAGTGAGCTGTTAGACTCTGCATTTAAATATTACACACCCAGCTCAGTTCAATGTACAGGTCAGCCCATAGGATTAAGTTAAGTACACTGGGAAATACATTATCTTTTGGGTCACTGGGATACAATTCAGTGAACAGCAACAGGATTTCATGGTTGATATATGATTTCACAAGAGGTTATAGCTTGTCTGCCCTATAAATAATAGTAAAAATCCCCTACATTCATATTCCACAATGGAGTTTGTGAAGGATTTTTTACATCCATTACTGACTAGGACATTCTCAGTGGAGTCAGCCCAGCCCAGGAGAGAGTTAGACACAGGCTCAAGTGCCTGTTTCCCACTTTCCAAGCTGTGTTACCTTGAGTTAGTCACATCATCTCTCAGACCCTCAATTCTCTTACTATAATTAGGAAATGCCAATAATATCTGCCTTGTAGGGGAATCAAGGAGATCGAATGAGGTGATGTTTGTGCATAGCCTATGTTTCTTTTAATTATATCACAGAAAAGAACCTTTTAGATATGCTCCTTAGAAGCAAAATTAATAATCATGAAAATAGGTCCCAATTTACCTTCTAAAGCCTTAAAAACATAAACACAGTAGACCTGAAATAGTTTTTAAGTGGTCTTCCCTATTTTTCTTTTGATTGTCATTCATTCATTAGGTACATTAGCACAATAGTTGTAAAACTCAATCTCTGCCTTCCAGGCACTTGTAAAATTAAGACATATACAGATATAGCTACTGCTATGACTTTTGGTAGAGAACAGAAATGGAGAAGGGAGGTCAGTCTAGCAAAGGCTAGAAGTCAATGACTGCAAGTGATATGATGCCATTAATGGATTCCCAAAGAAAGAGATTGCACTGGGTCATGGTATTGATATAAAAGCATTATCAACTGTCTTATTTTTAAATAAGAAAAATATTCTTATTTTTAAATAAGAAAAATAATTTAAAAATCCATCTTCTATGTGACTAGACATCACAGCATGTGAGTAATTAGGCTTTTTTTAACCTACAAATGTAAAGTCAATGTGTCAGAAGTAAAATGTCAAATTTAAATTACATATGAAATTTGGAAGAACTTTAATAAAAAGTACCTTAAAAATGAGGGAAGTGCTGGTCCTGCTTTTCCCTGTGCTGGTCAGACTTTACTTCAACTTAGTACAACATTTAGTTAAGCATATGCTACATGTCAAATCCTTGGAGTAATGTACACAGATTTTAAAAGAGATCTAGCACACAATATCCTGGAATAGAAAAAAAATTATGAATGGGTTTGAAAAATATGACATATGGGAAATTGTTAAAAGGATGGGGTCATCTGGACTGAATTTACAGAATTAGGTATATAATTGTGTGCAACTATAGTTGAGGCAGAGCCCTCCTCCTGAAAAGGAGAGAAAATTTCCAGCAAATATGTTGTAGCTTTTGGAAGAGAAGTCTTTGAGACCAGGACAGCAGAGTGACTTGGGCACAGCTAGTTTTGCCATTAGCTAGAACATCAACTGTGCTGTATCTTTCACAAAAGAACCCCAAGGAACCTTGTCTTTGGAATGGGAAGATTAAAAACTCTTGCCTAATATCTCCACCATTTTCCAAGGAGTGAGTTTTCTTCTAAACTAGAACAAGAAGAGAGAATATAAAGGATGAATGTGGACAAAACACATACTCAAGCCTCTCCATGTGGTCTGGGCTTCCTCACAGCATGGCAGCTCAGTCCATAGGCAAGAGTCCCAAGAGACAGCCAGGTGGAACTACATAGCCTTTTATGATCTAATATTAGAAGACATGGAGGGTCACTGCTTCCACGTTGTATTCATTGGAATGGAGTCACTAAGGCCAGCCCATATCCAAGGAGAGAGGAATCAGAATCCACCTCTCAATGAGAAAAATGTCAAAGAATTTGCACACTGTTGGGAAGAAAAACACCACAGTACAGCCTCTAACTGCAAGTGTTTAAATTCCTCGCATATGAAAATTACCTTCATCCTCTCCTCAGACATCTCCCACTCCAAGCAGTTTCATTTATCATTGCATTAGGCTGAAGCTCCAGGCCTGAAATCTAATCACCAAATTTCTATGTAATGGAAATTATACCTTCTCCAACAACATAACATGACTATACTAAGGATCACATTAAAAATATGTGTACAAACACGCATGTACACACACACCATTCATACACGCACATAAAATCATATTTTTCAAAATAAAAATTTAATTATACAGAAATCACCTCCATTCACGCAATTTTTATGACTTCCTCCAGGTAATTAATTTTATGTAAATTTATAATCCTTGTCCTCCTGCTTGCACCCCTCCCCACACACACAGAACCCCTAGCACTCTTGGGAATATTGGACAAACACTCTCTCACTAAGATATTATATTAAGAAGTCAAATTACCATTAAACATTGTATGACTCATGCATCAAACAGGATATTGTTTTAGACACTGAGATTTTCTAGGCAACCTCCAAGTGCTAATATGTTTAACCTTAACCATTGATTCCTTGCTCTGAGATGGCACTTAAGACACTGAGATGTACCTCCTTCTGAATTCACCCTTCCAGCACTTATGGAATTTCACTGTTTTTTTGCTGAGTTTGGGCAGTAGCCAGAAAAATGTCTCCTATGAGACAAAGATGGCTTGTTATTTCTCCAGTATCTATTCTGCTCTTCTCCTGAATAATAAACATTTTAGCTTGGCACATGGTCATCTAGATAAAGAGTTCATTTCCCAATTTCCCTTGAAGGTAGCTATAGCCATGTGACTATATTCTGGTCAACATTATGTGGGTTCAAGTGTTGAGTTGTAACTTCTGGGTCAGGCCCTTAACATACAATAAGCATAGTCTTCCTTTCTCTTTTCTATTTCTGTTGACTGGAATGTACATGTGATAGCAGAGCTACAGCAGCCATCTTAGACCACAAGGTGAAAGCTACATGTTGAGGTTGGCAGAGTAATAAAAAAGTCCACATCAGCTTAACCTGATATGGCTGACTGCTTATACTCAGACAGGTACCTAAGAGAGAAAGAGCTTTTATCTTGCTTGGCAGCATTATAGCAGGAAAAGAGAATGTTAACTGGTAGACCCACTCAGACTACGATCATTTTCCAGATATGACCAGCATTGGCCCTATCCCATTCTTTACATTATGATGTCTTATCTTCCTGCCCTCCAGGAAGTCATAGGCCACCCAGTGACTGTTGCCTGCCTGATCTACACTCTACCTGACCACATTTGCCACTAAAACTCTCTCAGAATCCCCAGAGGGAAGGAGCTTAGAAACTCTGTTTATCAACACTTTGCTTGTAGTCTTTTCATGTGTCTAACAGGTCCTCCAAAGTACTGTTGACAGACATAAGAGTGAAAATACAACTAGAAAGTTGCAGGCAATGAGCAATCAGAATGGACACCACTCACAAGCAATCACTTAGGCCACTGTCCTGGGCAGTAGCATGGCCATCAAATACATGCCTGCTGATTTCTACAAGATTATCTCTCTTGCCTCCAGGCCTGCTCAGTTCTTCAGCATCCATCCCTCTGCATAGTACAACACTGTTGTAGAGACTTGTTACAAACAACAACAAAAAAAGACATTTCAATTAGAAGATAGATGTCATCCATGATTAAAAATTAAAAGGCGTGTGACCTTAAAATGGGCTACAAGACAGAATATCTCTTCTGGGTTTTCATTTATACCTATGGAGTCTCCAGACAAGTATTAACATTCACATAAACTCAGACTTGCTCCAGCCCACAAACTATAGCCCGTGCACTCTTGGTTTTAAATTGTTACTGGCATATCAAGAAACAGCACACTGTGATCACAAGCAATCCTGCAATTAGCAAAATATTTCAACATTCAAGTGGGAGTACAGTGTTTGCACAAATGAGGCACATTGATATTCCAAGCAGTAACTGTCACAGCAAAACAAGAGACCAGCATCATAAGGAATGGGTATTTCAGTCTCAATGACATGATAGCTGTTTTGAGTACCTCAATTTAATCCAACTAAATATTCACCAAGTGCTTCTCTGTACTAGGCGCTGACTCCATCAGGTGTTGGGGAAACAAAGGTGTTGAAGACAGGGTCCCAACTCTCAAATGAACAAATTGATAAACAAAAAGCCTGTAATTTCCTGTAGGTATCATAATAGGTAATGTCTAGAAAATGTTATGGGAACACAGATGAGGCAGCAATCACCTCTGCCTGGCATCAGGCTGCCTAGAAATGTTCAGAAAGGTCACACTTGAGTCAGGCTATAATGAGTGAATTGGTACTCAGAAAGACGAAGAAAGGAGAACATATCTGGTAGTGGGAATGAGAGAGGCAAATGCTGTGCAGACAGAAAAAGGTACAATGTGATGCGGAGAGCACCAGCAGAGTAGGTGATGAAGCTGTGAGATGTAGTTCTCAAATATTGGTGCAATTAGAATCCCAGGAAGCTTATAGGAACCACCATGTCAGCATCAATCAAGACTATTAAATCAGAATTTCCATCCCTAGGCATCAGGATTTTGTAAAAGCTCCCCAGGGGATGCAAGCACGCAGTCAAAGTTAAAAACCATTGCCCTGGTTCTGACCAAGAAGGTCAGAATGTCGTCCTGAAGAACTACACTGCCCTCCAGGCTATGGGAATCCTAAGTACTCCTGTCTACAGCATCTTCAGATTTTAGATGACCCATATAAGGTTGTGCACTCTCATATCACTAGGTGAGGGACAGCTGATAGGTGGCCAAAGAATTCATTTCCTGGAGGAAATCCAAGTACCTCAGTTATAGACAGAGTCAAGTTCCCCTAGGAGGGATGAATGCTCCATCCCAGTCCTGTGAAACTGTCCTACTTCTATCAGAGTAGAGTCTACATCCCTTAGATTGACCTAAAACACACATATCTTTCCTGTATCTTAGTCAATTACTTACCTTCTCCTAAAAAGATGGAGAATTCTTTGTGGAACCATTAAAATAAATAGCTAGCTCTTTGATGGTGTTTACTCTGTGCTGGAAGGAGCTGAAGGAAAAAGTAACTCTAATTCTCGTAACCTCAGGAGGTAGATACTAGAGTTAATTCCATATTCTAGATAAGGCATTTGAAATAAAGGCAGGTCTGGAACTAGAGTGCCTCACTCACCTCACCTTAGTTCCAGCCCTACCGAGGGAAGGACTGAGAGCAGGAAGGAGGAGGAAGCAAGAGTCAAGCCAGGGAACTGAACTCAGAACTTCCACTCATAACAACCCACAATTAGTCTTTCTTGTGGACCCTCATCCTAGAGTTGCAGAGAGGAACTGTGAGCACCTGGGAGTTCGGTATCCCAAGACCACCCTCAGGTTCAATAATTCACTGGAAGGATTTACAGAACCCAACAAAGCTGTTGTACACAGGTTATGGTTTATTACAACAGAAGGACAGAGATTAAAATCAGGAACAGAAAGAAGCACATACAGCCGGGTCCAGGAGAGTTCCAGACACAAATCTCCAGCTGTCCTCTCCTAGTGGAGTCGCGGCCAGAGCTACTTCTCCTAGCAACAATATGAGGCAACACACGTGGAGTATTACCAACCAGGGAAGTTCCCCGAGCCTTAGTGTCTAAGAATTTTACTGGGAGTTTGTCACATAGACATGGCTGGCTGCCCACATGGCTGAACTTAGTCTTCAGCCTCTCCAAAAGGTCAAGCTGAAACTGCCTGACCCAAGACCCCCATGATAAATCACACTATTATCATAGACTACGTGGTGTGGCCCAAGACCTCAGGTAAACAGAGAGGGTATTCCAAGGGCTTAGAGGTTACATCCTAGGAGCAATCAAGGGTCAAACTTTTCTATGGGCAAGGTTAATCCTTTACTGCTCAGAACCAGTCCCATCTTGGAGTTCCATAAAGAGGATTTACATCCAACTGCTATCACTTCCTGGCTGAGTGGTCTGTGGAAGATTCCTCAAGCTCTCTGAGCCTTTTATGTTTCACTTGTAAAGTGACTATAACATCTCAGGTGACTGTTGAAAGGCTAATATGAGGTTAAGTATAACCAGGATGTTAGAAACTATAAAAGTAATGAAAATTAATTATATCCTGCCTTAACCTAAAGTGAACCAGAGGTTATTCTTGGGAGAAAGTCCTAGAAGTTGCAATACTTGGGACATGGGCCTCAACTAAGAGAAATTCCATTTCTACAGGAACGCAATCATCATTTCACTCAACAGGCATTTCTGGGGTATCTATGGGCCAAGTCCTGGAGATGCAAGGATGAGGAGGCTACATTTCTAAGCAAACTGTTGTGATTTGGAAAGTAATGAATGGAAGGGAGTTAGTTAGCATGCAGATTAGCTCAGGTCCAAGGAGATAAGAAGGAACACGCCTCCCTGAACTTCTCAAACTCCCACAGTCAGCTCTTCTCACCAGCACACCATACTGTTGGGCCCAGTGTGCTGGAACAATCTATGAGATATTAATACTTTTTTTCTCCTTAACTGTAGCTTTTTAAAAAAAATACCCTAAATAATATACTAGCAGCACATACACGCCCTCTTTTCTGATACACTGAGGACTCAGCTGTCAGTATACTGCAACACTTGGCATCAGGCAACTCGGAGGAGGTGTTTTAAATACCTTATGCTCCCTTGCAGATGTTTTAAAAGCTGCTGGATTCTAAAATTTTAAAGAAGCATATTTTTCTTTAATGTTTTACATTTTATTGAACTTAAAAATTTCTAGCCCTCAAGACTTAAAGCCTATAGAGTTCAGCGGTATTAACTCACAGATCCAACCAATTTTTATCAAGCACCTACTATGTGTCATCAGTGTTGTAGGCACATAAGAAAGAAATCAATGAGAAAACAAGGCTTTTTTTTTTTTTAATATCTCTGCCTCTGTGGAACTTACATCCTTGTAGACTCTGACAGAATATCAGCTTTGGAAAGTTATGAACTGAGCACAAATCACTTATCTGCTGAGGGACCCTGGACACCTGACCAAACCCACCTGAGTCTGTTTCATCATCTTGAAATGGAACTAATCAATACCAACTTTCTAGGGTTGTTGTGAAAATAAGTTAAACAACCATGGCAAAGCACCTAGGACAATTTTGTCTCATAGGAGCTACGTATATATGTTAGGTCTCCTTTCCTTTCTACCTTTTTTTTTCCCAGGACCCCATACAATCTCAGTTATAATATCAAGGGAAGAGAAGACACTATTAGGTAATAGATTAACTAGAAGCACTAAATGATCATCACTGGAAAAACTCAGAAATAAAATCCAAGTCTGGTATTTTAATCAGATTGCCTGCTACTTCACCCTTCCCTGTACAAATTTAAAGAAGACAGTATGAGGTAGAGGGAAATACTCCAGGCCAGGTTAAGAGACCTGGTTTTAATTCTAGCTTCTCCAAAAATAGCTGTGTGTCTTTGGACAACTCACTTTCCCTCTCTGAGTCTCCATTCCCTGACTTGCAAAATGAGGTACTGCACTAGATCAGTGCTCTCTATCCAAGCTACACTTTAGAATCCCCTGTGGAGCTTTTACAACATCCAGATGCCCAGAAAATTAAGCTAGAATACCTGAAGGGATTTTTTTTTTTTTAACTTCCCTGTTATGAAGCCAGGACTGAGAACTTCTGGGCTCCTCTTTCAGCTCTGACACCCAAGACAGAGCTTTCAAACTCAAATACCTGCAGAGACCAAGCAGGTAATGTAAGTGCATGAAACCAGACAGGCACACCTGCCACATATAAGAATAGTGGGGCTGTGTTGACAGGTAGACACACTGTGGTAAGGGCAGCAGGTGATCCCTGCCAGACCATTGTTTCCCGGTGGGTGCTGGAGGTGGTGATCAGGCTAGAGGTCCAGGGCTGCCAAATATTCCATTATGCAAGAGAAGCTGGCTATCTTGTGTGTGTGTGTGTGTGTGTGTACACATGCACGCACACATGCAAAATCTCCAAAATTTAAAATGGTGACTCAGCTTGGACTGTTTTCAATTCCTTCTTAATGTTGTTTAAGCAAAAACAAAACAAACAAACAAACTCAAAAAGTCATTGTGTATCCTGATAGTGCTAAGGTCTACCAGTTGCTGACTCATTCTCTAAGACTTTGGACAGACTCAATTCTTGGAATATGGAGGCCATGATGAAAATTTGGGGCTTAGAGATTCCTTTTCTTCCTTTCTTTATATTCTCTCATACCATTTTTTTCATTATTTCTCTGCCTCCAGAAGCCATATTTGACATTTTTCTCCCTAATCACACTTCCCATTAAATTTCAATACTTATGTACTTTAATACTTATGATCTGCTTATGTCCTCGATGTTGTTATATATAAAAAGAGTATGATTTCTTCACCGCTGCTTCCAAGAATCAATTTTTGCAAGGTGCCCCCATTGAGAATGCATGTTCTTTATAAATGAATTGAGACATCTTGACCTGTCTGCAGGTAACTAAAGTCTGGGTTTGGTCTTGTGTTCTCTATTGTGTCCACCCTCCCCCCACATATCGCACCCCTTAGCCTTCTAAGAGAGAGACTGACTGAAACAGGAGAGCTGAGATCTGGGTTTGCAAGCACAGAGGATCAGTTAGGCGTTCAGCCTTCAGTAAGCTTCTTACCTTCTGCAAGACACTTCTCACACCCCCACTGATGTCACAGAATTGTTTTAAGTGTGAAGTGAAACCAAGGCTGGGGCGGAGACTGGGGGTTGCTGAACACTGTGCTCTGCCATCCAGACCCTCCTTCTGTGTACACATTGTTGCTGGGAGGGGACAGCCTTCAGCTGTCTGCCCCTTGGGGGATGGCTTCAGGTTGCCCACCTCCAGTGATCAATGAGGGAGTATAAAGGCCTGATCATCTCAGCCCAACAGTGAACAACCCTGAAATGCCACTCTAGCTAGCTCCAGGGTGTCGCCTGGGTCAGGCCAAAGTTGTTCCTGGGCCATCATCTCAACTCATCTCCCTCTGACTACCCCTACTTTATTCTGCCTCTTCTACAAATCTGGGGTCCAAGGATGCACCTGTACAAATATCTTACACACAAGACTCCATTTCAGAATCTGCTTACCAGGGAAATTAAACTGCCACAAGTGGTAATATAAAGGCAATGCAATAATACTACTGTTGACATTGTTCATGAATATAATTTCTGAAGCTTCAAGTATTTGCACACAAAGCTGTCAACTGAATTTGCAGCTGGAATTTTGCACAGTCCAATCTGGACATGCTTAACACCGGGCTTCCTGGCATCAGAGATGCTGTGAAACATGAAAGTGACCACAGTAAAAAGCTCACAATTCTGAGCTAACCAGAGACTTGAACTCAGTAGAGTTGAGGGCCTTGTTTAGTGTACTTTCTTCATTTTTTATTTTTATTTTTTGGTGATCTATCCAGCCCTTTTTATTCCTGTTCCGGGAGACCTGCATAACTTCCATCTAAGTGATGTGTCTCTCCCTTGACAGGCAAGTAAATACATTCATCTTCATTTTGGATCACTGTTTGATATCTTTGTTCTTGCTATTGAACATCACAAGCCACTGGGGGAGGGAGGGCTCACTGGCTTCACATCCCATTACCTCATGCCAGGAGGCCAGCATCCTGAGGAAGATGCTGAGATGGACAATCACACAAAGGGCAGTGCATGCTGAGATGGGGGTGCTGAGTCATCAGACTGCAGTCACTCTTGGTCCAGAACTGAGGGGAAATGCCCAGTCCAGGGAGAGGACTAGGCCCACAGTTCTGAATTTGGGATGATTTTATGTCTCCATCTCAGAATCCAGCAGTTCTCAGCTAAGGGGGCCCTGGGTCCTGTGCAAGAGACTGTCCCTCTGCCCTGGCCAGCCCCACATTGGAACTGGAGCCTCCTATCCAGGGCTGGTGGGGAGGAAATCCACCCCATTCTCAGAGGAACCCCATTAGAGTGAGGCACTGAACATGAGTCACTTTCCTTTAATATTTAGTGTTCCTCATTGCCAAACACACTACTTTTTGACTGAAGTTTCTCAGACTTGAACTTTTCATTTTTAAGACACCCAGAATGTCAACATTCATTATTTTATTCCAACTGTGCCTACCAAGGGCTTTTTAAAAAGCCAGCATGAAGGACAAAATAATAGGTTTAACTTTGCAAAGCGTTATGTAAGTGGCCCATTGACACATCTCCGGAGCCTTGCAAAGCTGGTGGCCAAGCTCCAGCAGAGCCTGAAAATGAATGTCCCTGTACTCTGGTTCCAGGGCTGCAAGACACAATTTCCCCCCCCTTGGCAGTCAAATGACTCCCTAAGCCTACCCCCTTTCTTTCTACACCAATTCCCTCATCTGGAGGATAAGGAAGGAAAGGTAACATTTCAACATTTGGCTTTCTCCAGGTGTGATTATGGATAGGACTCTTGTCCTAGATTTACTAACACGGACAGCCCATTTGTCACTTACTCACTATACGTAAGCTCTTACGGCATGCAGTAACTGAAAGTGAGAATGAACTTTGTGATCACACAGATCTCTCATTTTCACTTTTGCTGGGTGTCCTTAGCAAATTTCTTGATTTCTCAAGATGTTCATTTTTCCTCTATATGTTGAAATATTAAGAAAAACTGCTTTTTGTGTGTATCATTGAAAAGATTAAATAAGTTAACATGTGAGAAGTGTCTAGAAGCTTCACATGGACTGATAGCTGTTGGGAGAGGAGGTGCTGGTGCTGGTATTAAAATAACAATGGAGGGACTTCCTTGGCAGTCCAGTGGTAAGGCTCCGTGATTCCACTGCAAGGGGCAGGAGTTCGATCCCTGGTCAGGGAACTAAGATCCTGCATTCTGTGCAGCATGGCCAAAAAATAAAAACAAAAGAAATTTAATTTAAAAAAATAAAATAACAATGGAAACAATCATGTGTGGGAGTTTGTTTCCCCCTTAGACAGAGGGTCTACCCTAAATCTCTGATCTTTTCTGACCCTGGGAGCTAGGTCAGCCTAAAAGGAAACTTGTTTGCTAGCTCTCCTGCTTGAGATTAGAGTTTTCCTTTTGACTCAGTCTTGAGCACCTGGTTCCCTGTTCCCTCTTGCCTGAGAGGCCCCTATAAAATTACAGGAAGTTCCCAAGAAGCAAGTACTCCAAACAGCATGCAGAGATTTAACCCAAAAGCCTGCCACAATGAACCTGAAACTACCTTCCAAAATGTGTCACACACACAAAAAAAAATCAACAAAAAATAAACTCCACTTCTTTCTGGCTCCGGGGGAGAGTTCTGCCTCTGCTTTGGGGGTGGGAGTGGAGGTGGCCCCCCTATCTCCTCTGAATACCATCAACATGCTGCTGCTGCTTACTCATGAAGCTTCTATTGAGGGCTTTCTGGTTGGTGATAAACAATAAAGCATTTCTGCTATGCCCCTATTTCATTTTCTGCTCTAAAATAATCACAAAATATAGATCTGCAATCTTTTGCCCAAAATAAGTTGAGTTGATGCTGAATGATAAAGTGTAAAAATCAGCGTGGCATTACTGTATAAAACCCACTCCTTTAGAGTTGTTTCTGGTGAGAATTATTTTAATATGAGTCATGATGAGCAGGATGCGAGAAATGAAGTGAGGTGATGAAGAAAGTCCAATTACTGTGAAGAGTACTGAGGGAAGAGTCAGTCCTACTATTCCAAGAAGGCAGTGATTAATGAAACTGAACAAAAGAAGCATCCAGCCCACTGCTATTGTAATAGAAAGAACAACACTTCAACCCAAGCTTCTCAGGGACTTCATATTTGCTATCATAAAATATGATGCCCAGGTAACATGAAAGATAACATGAATGCAGATTCAGTTACACTGTTATATTTGATCTGTTAAACTTAGTTTTTCAAATACATATTGAAAGTCCCAGTGAAAGCGCCATTCCTCAATAGATGGTGCTAACACTAAAGAGTCCCAGAACTAGTCAAGGAAAACTGAATTTTTCATTGTCTCCTTCTTTGCTTTGGCTACCAGGGGTCAAAATTTTGCCCTCAATTTTTCAAACATTACATGCAAGTGCTTTTACATTCATCATGTCAATCTTCATCACAGATATAAGGTGTCTGTTCTTATCCAGAATGTATAGATGTAGAACTGAGAGACTCAGAGGGATGAAGATCCTTTGGTAGCAAATCCACAGCTAGACTCCAGTCTGGTAAAGTCCAATTTCAGTGCCCTTTTCCTGAAACCTCTATTCTGAGCCCAATTTGAGTTGGCCTCTGCCCTGGCCTCCCCCAGATTGGTAGACATGCTACATACAGTAGGCTACAACATGGATGAATACCAATGGGTCACCACATTAAGTCCATATTTTTAGAGGTTTTTAACAACACTGATGTACTTAGTTGTTTAAGTATTAAGCATGTCTTCTAATGTTATAAAGGCTCTATGCTTCAATTCTATTCAACCTTCCAAACATTTATTGCATCTAGGTAAATAAGCCAAACTTATGTTTTTCTGGAACATGAGTTTTATGTTACTAATATTGGAGGCTCAGAGGCAGCTCCGATTTTAATGCTGAGGGTACATCAAAGAAATGACTCTTTGGACACTGTGCCAGTTGCATGCTCATTATCATACTAAGGTTGCCCCTGCAAAGCTTTCAGTGACATCCTCAGATATATGTAAATATGCATTGGGAAAAATGGAAATGTATGTAAATGACACAGAGGTTATACTGGACTATTAACACCACAAATCCCCTTTACAGCCCACTTTTAATTTAAATGATCTTTCTATTAGGAGGACCACTTATAAAGTTAATCTGGAATGGAATCGCAGCATGTCAATTAAAATGGTGTGACAGTGAGACTACCATCAACTGGCAACTCTTAGCAGATGTCTTAATTAAGCTTCTCAGTGGCAGGTTGACCGATGACACTCTGTGAAAGTCATTTTCAAATTTGCACGTGAGGTCTCTCTTCTCCTTCAAACTTTTCCTCTTTTTCTTCTTTCTGTTTAAATCTTAGCTCTTATGAGGTTTTCCCTTAGTGCATTTTTTTCCCAAAGACGTGATTATTTTTCTCATTTCTTCTTACTGTGAGTAAGAATATTCCAGAGAGAATATTCCACCCCCAGGGGCTGAGGCACTACAAGCTTTATTTTATTTGAAGTATTTTGTTTTATCTTAAATTTTCATATGAAATTTGCATTTTCTTTCTTAAAATATCCAGGCTTATTTTAATATAAAAATTTGCTTCAACTCGTATACTGTCTAGTAAAATTGAAGCCATGTAACTCTGTATTTCTGTATATTCTTGCCTCATGCTAATGCTACTTGGGGAGTATTAAGGGTAGGGCTGCACATCTTTCAATTTGGAAAGCACAAGTTTCACGTAAAGGGAGTTTTGGAACCATTCAGATCTGAGTTTAAAACCTGGCACTGCTATTTATTAAGTGTATGACTTGGGAAATGTTATTCAATCCAGACTGACCTCTCCCAGGCTAGGAATTCTTTTCTTTTTTTCTTCCCCAGCTTTACTGAAATATAATTGACGTATAATATATTATTATGTGGTTATCAAGTGTATGATGTGTTGAATTGCTGCACTTATATATTGCAAAATGATTATCATCATGTCTTTAGCTAACATCTGCATCAGGTCAATTTAAGATCTACTCTCTTAGAAGTTTTCAAGTATATAATACAGTATTGTTGACTATAATCACCATGCTGTACATTTGACTCTCAGAACTTAAACTAGTTTATAACCTTTGATCAACATCTCATTCTCCCCAACCCTTAGTCCCTGGTAAACAGCATTCTACTCTGCTTTTATGAATTCAAATTTTTCAGATTCCACATATAAATGAGATCATACAGTATTTATCTTTCTCTGTCTGACTAATTTATCATGCCCTGAAGTTTTATCCGTGTTGTCACAAATGGCACGATGTCCTTCTTTCTCATGGCTGAATAACATTCCATTATATATATATCTTTTTTATCCACTCATCAGCTGACAGACACTTAGGTTGTTTCTGTATCTTGGCTATTCTGAATAATGCTGCAATGAACATGGGAGTGCAGAGATCTCTGAGATCCTGATTTCATTTCCTTTGGATATATAACCAGAAGTGGGATTGTTGGATCATATGGTAGTTCTATTTTTCATTTTTTGAGGAATCTCCATACCATTTTCCATACTGGCTGCACCAATTTACATCCCCACCAACAGTGCACAAATCTCCCTTTTCTCCACATCCTTGCCAACACTTGTTATTTCTCGTCTTTTTGATGATAGCCATTCTAACAAGTGAGAGGTGATATCTCATTGTGGTTTTGGTTTGTATTTCCCTGATGTTTAGAAGTGTTGAGCATCTTTTCACGAACCCATTGACCATTTGTATGTCTTCTTTGGAAAAATGACTGTTCAGTTCCTCTGCTCATTTTTAACTTGAATTGTTTGGCTTTTTTTGTTTTTGTTTTTTGTGTGTGCGCTGTTAAGTCATATGAGTTCTTCATGTATTTTAGATATTAACCCCTTTTAGATATATGATTTACAAATATTTTCTCTCATCCTGTAGGTTGACTTTTCTTTTTGTTGATTTTTTTTTTACTGTACAAAAGCTTTTCAGTTTGATATAGTCCTATTGATTAATGTTTTTCTTCTGTTGCTTGTCCTTTGTGGGTTATATCCAAAAAAATATTGCCAAGACCAATGTCAAAGAGATTTTTCCCCTATGTTTTCTTCTAGGAGTTTTACTGTTTTAGGTCTTACATGTAAGTTTTTAATCCATTTCAGGTTTTTTTGAAAGTTGTGTAAGATAGAGCTACAATTTCATTCTTCTGCATGTAGTTGCCCACTTTTCCTAGCACAATTTATTGAAGAGACTGTTCTTTCCCAGTGAGTATTCTTGGCTCCCTTATCAAATATCAGTTGACCATATATGCAAGTGTTTATTTCCAGGTTCTCAATTTTGTTCCATTGGTCTGTGTGTCTATTTTTATGCCAGTACAATGCTGTTTCGATTACTTTAGGGAGTCTGTCTCCCCTGCTTCCCGTCCATCCCTAACACCTAGCTGAGGACCTGATATCATAACAGGCATTTTTGAAAAATGAAAAATCATTTTTGAAAAATGAATGCTGTCTCTATGCCTAAATACGTTTTCTTTCTAAAATGCAGATAAGAACTACATCACAGTGTTTTGGTGAGCACTTTAAAGAAATGTTCCCCTTCTTAAAAAAAATAATTTCCCTGTAGAAGTAAATAAGTATTTTGTGATGAGGAAATGCCTAAGCAAATTAAGATACTATCAGATAAGACAAATGTTTTATGGTTTCTCTTGAGAAAGACAGGATGAAATGGCATATGTAGGACCTAATTAGAAAGGTAAGATTGAAGTAGCTCCTGTTGTCATAGACCAGGAGTCAGCAAACATTTACTGAAAAGGATCAGGTAGTAAATATTTTTAGCTTTGCAGGCCATACTGTCTTTGCTTCAACTACCCAACTCTGCCATATATTGCAAAAACAGCCAGAGGAACTACTAAAATAATAGGTGTGGGTAGCTATTTTTCAAGAAAATGTTATTTACAAAAATAGGTGGTGATTTGGTTTTGGCCCCAAACCCTATAGACTGCATAGACCCCTGTATAGATTATGCAAATATTTTGACCTTGAAATTGTATTAGACATGTATAAATTGTTGTTTGTAATTTTAAAAATAAAGATAGCAGATAAGCTTAAAAATGAATGTAAAACATAAAATACAATTCAGAACACATGATAGGTTATCTGTAACACTACTGACCATATTTTTCATCTATAAGACATGGTATTCATCCTTCCTTCTTTAAATAAACTTGATCCTAGAACATTTTGCATTGACTTTAGCAATGTCTAGTGTGAAGTTGCAGTACTGTTTCTACACAGATTTGAAGCCCTAATCAAAAATGGTTTCAGGGTGTGGGATTGTTGTCTAATGGTGAGGAGAGACAGCCAGATCAGGCAAAGGCTTGGCCCTTTGGTGACCTTGTTTAAGTCACTAATCCATTGCCCCAAAGATGGTAACAAAGAACGAATAAAAAATGTTTCTCTTGGGCATTCAGAAAGCCAGGGTAGAAAGTGTTTTGTCAAGAGAAAAAGCAATGGCCTTAATTTCCCTGCAGTGATGTAGTGTTTCAACATAAACCACAGGTAGCAATTTAGTGGAATAGAAAAAACATGGGCTTTGCAGACAAAGATCCAATTTCAGATCTTATTTTTGTCTCTTAGCTTGTGATGAGGACAAAGTTCTTTAATCTCTCTAAGCCTCAGTTTCTTCATGTACAGAGTACAGATGATAAAACCTGTCCTTAAATGGTGTTGTTTGTTGGGAGATTTTAATGAGCTGGATGTATGAGCTAATATTTGTTCTTCACACAGTTGATGTTGTATAGTGTGAGCTCCATAAAAGTTCATTTCTTTGAGTTCCCACCTCCTTTCCCCAACAACGCTTAATATAAGACCTTTCCACTGCTCTCAACCAGACCATCTATTTCCCCTCCTAATAAATGAGTTTTATCACTCTTTCCCAGATGTGGAATTATACTATTGATATCATTCCTACTGTATCTTAATCCCTTTGCTAATGTACCATTTTACCTTGAACTGTTACACAGTGCTTTGCCCCTCCTACTCCTCTCCTAGTTTACTACAAAGTCATGAGTCAATTCTTTTCAAATATTATTGCTTTAATAATAGCACTCTCACAAACCATATCAATTATCCTCATCTCATCATATTGTACAATTCTTAAATCACCTAGTTATCTGTTTCTAATTGTTCATTTTCCTTATATAGTTGTAGCAATCCATGTAAAATCCTCAGTTCAGTGTGTGTGTGCGTACACACACAGGTATACCTTTATATATATATCTTCTTATATATATATATATATATATATATATGTATATATCTTCTTTATACATATACATATATTTCTTTCCTCTACTCTTTTGAGTCTTCGTTTTGGTAAATAAATTATTAGCAAATGAGATTTGAGAGAAATGCTTTGATATATGTAAGAAATTACTAGCTTTTAAGGCATTGTTAAAAGTGTGCTTTAGCTGCAACATCTGCATCCTCTTGATGCTTTAAATTCCAATTGTTTCTTATTTATTCATTAAAGCAGATCAAATAAGACTTGATTTTAACAAATTCTAACTTTCCTACTTCCTTTACAGCATACAATAAAAGCTTAATATCTAAGGATTTCACCTTCAATGTTGGTATCACATACAAGCATAAATTTGAAACAATTGGGCTAAAGGTCTGATATGCAAAAGAGAATCCTTCAGCTGGGATATGAGATTAGTTGAGTGAAAATTCAATTTTGAATATATTTAAGTACTCACACAAGTGGACAGAAATATCTGGAGTGTGTGTCAAGAGTCCACTGAGTTCTTAGAAATGGTAATTATCCCAAGAATGACTAAACGAGTTTGGAGATGAGCAGACCTCAACAAAATGTTTATCTCGCAAAAAAAACAATTTTCGTTTAGCTTCTACTTTTCACATTACAATTGAATGAGATTAGAGGCAATCTAGGATGAGAGATTTCTTGTTTAAGAGTGAGGTCCAATGTGGACAGCTTAGGGAACATTTCTACACTCAAATTGTTTAAATGCAGCAAAATGGATGCAAAAACATGTATGTCTTGCAATATCTCCTCCTCCTGGAAACATCAGCTTGGAGAATGGCAGAATCATTGACCTGGTCATTCAAACCAGAAGTGGGGAAGAGGGGCAGGGGCATTCTGAAGTCCCTCTTCTCTCTCACCTCCCTCATTCAACCTCTTCTCAATCTTTGCCAAGTGATGTTAGTGCCATCTCTCCATCTCTCTACTGCTGCTTAAATCAGGTGCCCATCTGGTCCTGCTGCTTCTGGTTCTGTTCTTCCGTCATACAGTATTCTCACTGTGACCAGAATTAGCTTTACAAATTTCAAACCCAATCTTGTTTCCTTGCATAACATATTTCAATGGTTCTCTATTACATGCAGCAAGACATTCAGATTTTTAAAGATGATTTATAAAATTTTACAGTCCCTGCTTATATTTATAACCCCATTTCCTAATAGTCCTTACGTATAGGTTTGCCAGACATAGCAAAAAGGGGGGGGGGGAAATTTGTATATGTATGCCTCATGCAATATTTGGATGTACTTACACTAGAAAATAATTGTTTATCTGAAATTCAAATTTAACTAGTTGCTCTGCATTTCATCTGGCAACCTCACTTACATAGATACCAAAATCAACCGAACTGAAATACTTTTGCATTTTTTAAAATGTACTCTTCTATCTCACTCAACTCTAAGTTTTGTGAGGGCAGGATCATGCACTCGATCCCACATGCTTGACATATGATTGATATAGACACTCAAATGTGTGTTAAAGGAAGGAAGACAAGGAAGGAAAGAAGGAAAGAAAGAGATAAAGAGAGAGAGAGAAGGGTAGGGTGAGAAAAAAATATCTTTAATATGACAGACATATTCTCTTTAAAGTAAAAATCTTGTACTTCTAAGTTCCTCTGGAAATCCTTTCCTAACTCCTCTTGATGGAGTTAAATGTTTCTTCTTCTGAGCTTCTGTAGCATCATGGACATACAGCTGTAAAAGCATTCACTATAATCCTGCTATTATTATTTAGGCATCAAGGATTTTGAGTAGACCATGAGTTCATAAAGTAGCAGAGAGTAAATTTTCCTTATTATTTACTCATCCCATGGTTCTTGGAACATTGTAGGCATTCAACATGCTTGGTTAAATGCCTGGTTAAATGAAAAGTATGTAAAAATAACTAGCAAAACCTGTGATTTAAAAGAAAAATAGGTTCAGAAAAATCTCAGGCCATTTTTGAAAAGAATCCAGGAACAATTGAGAGAGTTTTCTTAGTTCTTCAAAGATCCTTCAAAGTCAAAATGGAGCATTGATAAAGCCTTCCTGGTCCTACTCCATGGGAAAACAAGTACTCTAGGAGATTCAGGGCAAGGAGCCTGCCAAGGCTGGCACTACTTTGAGTGTTTCTCCATAAGTGGATCAATTCAAGGACACCAGACACCATTAATGGCTGATGTCTTCTTGTCAACAGCATCCAGGTGTGCTGCATGGAATGCAGCCAAGATGACATGGAGACTGCCATCTGGAAATACAAGTACCTCTCATAGATTTTCCCATGACAGATTTCCTCTGCGGGCAAAAACCTCTTCTTGAGGTGTTGTGAGTGGTCCAATTCCTGAGGCTTTTTCTCCCTTGGACTACTCTGCACATCTAGTTTATGGACATCTGCAGTCCCAAGTCCAGTGTCATTGGCCCTGGCCTGAAGCTGAGGATTGCCTGTATCTATATGCGCAAGAGAGATTGCACCAACAAGTCCTAAATAAGCATCTGCCAGACTGGTCCTATTAACATGTGATTCTGATATTATCACTCTTTTGCTCAACACCATCTGTGGATCTCCATCCTACTGTTACCAAGCTCAGATCCAGCTGCTTGTTGCTCAAAAGCCAATATTCAAGAGGCAAGTGTTGGTAGAAAGGAAAGGTTGCTTTATTCAGAAGGTCTGCAACCAGGGGAGAAGGTGGACTTATGTCCAAAGGCCATCTCCCCACTGTTGATCAGTGGGCAAGAGCTTTTAAAGGAGAATGTCAGGGGTGTATTGGTGAAGGGAGGGGGTTACATACAGAACAGCACAGTTAGCTCTGACAATTACCTTGAAATTAGTCATGCAGTGGTCTGATCAGTGTCATCTTGATTGTTTTAAGTACAGTCAATCTTTAGTTCCAGGGTTGATTTGTTCCCATTTCCTTGAGGTCAATTCTCGGAATTGTGGCAGCTTATGTCATGGCTACAATCTGGTCATTGTGTAGTTAACTTCTTCCACTTTGTGGGAGTTTCAGTATCTACAAGACAGCTCAAACAATGTGGATCATAATATTATCTATAGCTCTTGAAGAGGAACAGAAAGTCCTTGACTTTGTTTAATGTCTCAACTATTATTATTTTGTCTTGTTTGACTGCTTTCCTTTGCTTTTGCATTTTCTCACTTACTTGATTAAATTTATTTTTTGGCTAAAGTTTTTCTACAGACAAAATGCAGGAAGAGGACATGGGGAGTGGGGGTGTCTGTCCTGGGAAGGATCCATCAGGTCTTGCTTCATTTCACTACCCAGAATAAAACCAAAGTACCAAAAGGACATACATGACTGACACTTTGCCACCTCTCCACATCCTGCTCTCACACTGTTCCAACCACAGTGGCTTTCTACTCTTCCTGAAACTCTGCAGCACCTCCAGCACATGGCCCTCTCAAGGTTCTTGAACTGGCTGTCCCCTGGGCCTAAGACATTCCTTCCCAAGAAATCCACATGGTTGGCTCCCTTACCTCTGTCAGGTCTTTCCTCAGTGTCACCTTCTCAGCCAGTCCCCTCCCTGTACTCCTAACCTTTTCATATTTCTTCATAGACATTACCACTTCCTATCTTACTATATTATATTATAATATATTTTGTTCGTTGTCTTCTTTTAGAATGTAAGCTCTATGAGGGTGAGATTTTTGTCAGCTATATTTATATTCCCAGAGCCTAGAAAAATTCCTGGTCATAAGCTCACTTAATATTTGTTGAATGAAAAAGCACCTGCATTTACTTTGCCTATTGGTTTTAACAAACAACAGCAAAAGTATGGAAAAGTAAAAAAGGATGATAGGTATCAAAATTCAGAGAAAGATCAGGTCAGCTTGGCTTTTCCTCTCGTGTTGGGTGCTCAGAGACTTTGTGAGTCTCAATTTCTTCCTCAGTGAAATGGAAACATTTCCTGATTTACCTAACTTAATTGTAGTTCTGCCTGTCCCAGCCCATCAAAGCTGTAGGTTACAGATGGTTCTCCAATCTAGATTCTGAAGCAGCTCTGAATCTTGGAGTGGGGTCTTCCCTGCAGTGGAGTCTACACTTTGTCTGGCAGCTGTCAGCACAGTGACTAATGTAGCTGAGGTGAGTTGCTGGAAACAACCAGGCTGAAGACTCTCAGTGGCCCTTTTGAACACACTCAGTTTGTAGGATTTGGCATTAGTCACAGTGAATAGACCTGAAACCCATCCCAGCTCAAGTCCTAAAATCCTGCTCAGATATGTCAAGTTCTTCTCTCTAGAAACCAAACCCTAACCCTACAAATATATATACTGGACAAACTCAATCACAAAGAGACCAGGATGCCTTTCTACTCCTGGGAAGGGGTGAAACATGAGGTAGAGTCAGCCACACTTCAGTTCAAGACTTTCCCTCTTCATCTGCCATCAGGATCATCCTGAGCAAGTCACCTCCCTAGGTCTTTGTTTCCTCAGTTGTTAATGGAAGTATTATCCAGATCTCAGGGGGATTGTAAGGATTAACTAAGGTACTACAAGAAAATTTCTCAACACAGTGTGAGCATGGAGCAGGCATTCAGAAAGTATGAGGTATTTTCTCCTACTTTTAGGAAAGGCAAGCTATTCTTCCCTGTCCCTCCTCCTCTACCACCTCCTGGTTTACCCTTGGTCATCAATCCCAGCCTTCTTGCTCTGTACAAAGTTCAACATGCCTCATTCAAACCTCAGATTGAGCCTGCTGTTTGCCCCTCTTGGGAACACAATTTGTATCCTACTGAGCTGTCATTTGATCTTCGTGAGACCTCCTTACATGCTCCCGATACCTGAGACATTTTGTGAGAAATATAGGGTATATGAAATTGAGTTGAAAACTGAAGTACTGCACCAAAATGATGGACAATCATTTTTTTATGTAAACTTTTAACCTTGCAGATAAAGACAAAAAGAGGAGAAATATCCATGTATCAGGAACCTCTACAAAGTTATTGTGATATGCATTTTCTCACACTATCCTTGATTCACAATTACTTAGCCAGTTCAATACTAATCTCCACATTTTAAAAATGGGACGACTGAGACGTGGATAATTTAATGCCTGGGTTTACATGGCAAACCTGGAGTAAAGAAGGATTCAAATCTAAATAGGTCTGACTTTGGGAATTTCCAAAGTATACACACACACACACACACACACACACACACACACACACACATATATATATATATACTTACTTAACATAAAAAAGTATTTTCTTTTATATTTAATCAAAATATATAAAGTTTTTTACATTGTTTGCAACATAAAAAGTATTTTATTTTATATTTAATCAAAATATATAAAGTTGTTTACTTTGTTTGCTTTTCTACCTGATTCCTTTATCATGTAACAAAAGAAGTATTAACTTTAAAAAAAAATTAACAGAAGTACTGCTAATTTTACATCATAGTACTTAAGTTATGAGATATCAAGGAAAAGAGTAAACATTACTCAAGGACTTTACTTCTTTTTTGGAAAAGTTAGTGCATTTTTGGTTGTACTCAGGATAGTTGTTTCATGCTAGGCAGAATTATGACCTTGCTATTGTCTTTATTTGGAAATTAAGTATGGTTTAAGGAGATGCATGTGGGTGCCAAGTTGATAAGGGTTGGATTTGTCATGGTTAATCTTATGTGCCAAATTGACTGGACCATGGAGTGCCCAGATTAAACACTATTTCTGGGTTTATCTGTGATGGTATTCCACATGAGATTGTACTTGAATCAGTAAACTGAGTAAAGCAAATTGTCCTCCCCAATGTAGGTGGGTATTGTCCAAAGTGTTGAGGACCTGAATAGAAAATAAAAAGACAGAGGAATGGGGAACTGGCTCTCTCTGTCTGATTCTTTGAGCTGGGATGTGGGTCTTGTCCAGTCCTTGACTGGGACATAAACATTTAGACCTCCAGTTTTCAGCACAACATACTGGACACCATGGGCTTCCCTGGATCTCCTGTTGCACATAGCAGATCAAGGGAATTCTCAGCCTCCGTATCATGTTAGACAATCCTTATAATAAATCATATATTAAATTATATAATAAATCATATATATATATATATATATATATATATATCCTATTGGTTCTGTTTGTCTGGAGAATCCTATTATAGTGCACAGTATCTTTTTCCACTTAAAAATGTACATATGAAAAAAAAAATGTACAGATGAAATTCTATTAAAAGATACTTTGGGGGAGACCTTCATGATGGTGGAGGAGTAAGATGTGGAGATCAACTTCCTCCCCACAGATACATCAAAAATACATCTACATGTGGAACAACTCCTACAGAACACCTACTGAATGCTGGCAGAAGACCTCAGACTTCCCAAAAGGCAAGAAAATCCCCATGTGCCTGGGTAGGGCAAAAGAAAAAAGGAAAAATAGAGACAAAAAAATAGGGATGGGACTAGCACCTCAGGGAGTGAGCAGTGAAGAAGGAAAAGTTTCCACACCATAGGAAGCCCCGTCACTGGTGCACATGGTGGGTGGGCGGGGAGGGAGCTTCAGAGCCACGAGGAGAGTGCAGCAACAGGGATGCAGAGGGCAAAGTGGAGAGATTCCCGCACAGAGGATCAGTGCTGACCAGCACTCACCAGCCTAAGAGGCTTGTCTGCTTACCTGCTGGGGCAGGTGGGGGCTGAGAGCTGAGTCTCAGGCTTCGAAGTTCAGATCCCAGGGAGAGGACTGGGGTCGGCTGCATGAAAACAGTCTGAAGGGGGATAGTGTGCCACAAATAGCTGGGAGGGAGTCTGGTAAAAAGTCTGGAACTGCCTAAGAGGCAAGAGACCATTGTTTTGGGGTGTGTGAGGAGAGGGAACACAGAACACCACCTAAACGAGCTCCAGAGATGGGCACGAGCCACGGCTATCAGCACAGACCCCAGAGACGGGCATGAGATGCTAAGGCTGCTACTGCAGCAACAAAGAAGCCTGTGTGCAAGCACAAGTCACTATCTACACCTCCCATACTGGGAGCGTATCCAGCCCACCACTGCCAGTGTCCCATGATCCAGGGACATATTCCCTGGGAGAACAAACGGCGCACCTCAGGATGATGTAATATCATGCCAGCCTCTGCCACCACAGGCTTGCTCCACATTCTGTACCCCTGCCTCCCCCTGGCCTGAGTGAGCCAAAGCCCCCTAATCAGCTGTTACTTTAACCCCATCCTGTTAGGGTGAGCAACAGATGCCCTCAGGTGACCTATCAGCAGAGGCAGGGCCAAATACAAAGGTAAATTCCAGGAGCTGTGCCAACAAAGAAGAGAAAGGGAAATTTCTCCCAGCAACATCAGGAGCAGTGGATTACACCTTCAAAATCATCTTGATGTACCCTGCATGTCTGGAATACCTGAATAAACAATGAATCATCCCAAAATTAAGGCAGTGAACTTTGAGAGCAAATGTAGGCTTGGGCTTGGCTTTTGCATCTAATTTGTTTCTGATTTTATGTATAGCTTTGTTTAGTATTTAGAGCTTATTATCATTGGTAGATTTGTTTATTGATTACTTGCTCTCTTCTTTTTTTATGTATATATATTTTTTCTTTTTCTCTTTTTGTGAGTGTGTATATTTATGCTTTTTTTTTGCGTGATTTTGTCTCTATAGCTTCGCTTTTACCATTTGTCTTAGTGTTCTGTCTGTCCTTTTTCTTTTTTTTTAGTATCATTTTTAGCGTTTATTATAATTGGCAGACTTTTTCTTTGATTTGGTATCTTCTTTCTTTCTTTCTTTCTTTTTTTTACTTTTTCATTTTTCTATTTTTAATAATTTATTTTTATTTGTTATTTAATAACTATTTTTTTTCCTTTCTTTCTTTTTCTCCCTTTTCCTCTGAGCTGTGTGCCTCACAGGGTCTTGGTGTCCCGGCTAGGTGTCAAGACTGAGTCTCTGGTGTGCGAGAGCCAAGTTTAGGACATTGGTCCACCAGACACCTCCCAGCCACACATAATATCAAACAGCAAAAGCTGTCCCAGAGATCTTCATCTCAACGCTAAGACACAGCTCCACTCAAAGAACAGCAAGCTACAGTGTTGGACACCCTATGCCAAACAACTAGCACGACAGGAATACAACTCCACACATTAGCAGAGAGTCTGCCTAAAATCATAATGAGGTCACAGACATCCCAAAACACACCACTGGATACAGTCCTGCCCACCAGAAAGACAAGATCCAGCCTCATCCACCATACCACAGGCACCAGTCCCCTCCCCCAAGAAGCCAACACAACCCACTGAACCAACCTTAGCCACTGGGGGGAGACAACAGAAACAACGGGAACTACGAATCTGCAGCCTGTAAAAAGGAGACCCCAAAAACATTAAGTTAAGCAAAATGAGGAGACAGAGAAACACACAGCAGATGAAGGAGCAAGGTAAAAACCCAAGACACCAAAAAACAAAGAGGAAATAGGCAGTCTACTTGAAAAAAAATTCAGAGTAATGATAGTAAAGATGATACAAAATTGTGGAAATAGAATGGAGAAAATACAAAATACATTTAACAAAGACCTAGAAGAATTAAAGAGCAAACAAACAATGATGAACAACACAATAAATGAAATTAAAAATTCTCTAGAAGGAATCAATAGCAGAATAACTGAGGCAGAAGAACGGATAAGTGACCTGGAAGATAAAATAGTGGAAATAATGACCACAGAGCTGAATAAAGAAAAAAAATGAAAAGAATTGAGGACAGTCTCAGACACCTCTGGGACAACATTAAATGCACCAACATTCAAATTATAGGGGTCGCAGAAGAAGAAGAGAAAAGAAAAAAAAAAAGGAACTGAGAAAATATTTGAACAGATTATAGTTGAAAATTTCCCTAATATGGGAAAGAAAATAATCAATCAAGTGCACAATGTGCACAGTCCCATACAGGATAAATCCAAGGAGAAACATGCTAAGACACATATTAATCAAACTATCAAAAATTAAATACCAAGAAAAAATATTAAAAGCAGCAAGGGGAAAACAACAAATAACATTCAAGGGAATCCCCATAAGGTTAATAACTGATCTTTCAGCAGAAACTCTGCAAGCCAGAAGGGAATGGCAGGACATATTTAAAGTGATGAAAGGGAAAAACCTACAACCAAGATTACTCTACCCAGAAAGGATCTCATTCAGATTTGAGGGATAAATTAAAACCTTTACAGACAAGCAAAAGCTAAGAGAATTTAGCACCACTAAATCAGCTTTACAACAAACACTAAAGGAACTTCTCTAGGCAGGAAACACAAGAGAAGGAAAAGACATAGAGTAACAAACTAAAACAAGAAAATGGTAATATGAACATACATATTGATAATCACCTTTAATGTAACTAGATTAAATGCTCCAACCAAAAGACATAGACTGGTTGAATGGATACAAAATCAAGACCTGTATATATGCTGTCTACAAGAGACCCACTTCAGGCCTAGGGACACTTACGGACTGAAAGTGAGGGGAATGAAAAAAGATATTCCATGCAAATGGAAATCAAAAGAAAGCTGCAGTAACAATTTTCATATTGGACAAAATAGACTTAAAAAAAAGACTATTACAAGAGACAAAGTAAGACACTACACAATGAACAAGGGATCAATCCAAGAAGAAGATATAAAAACTGTAAATATATATGCACCCAACATAGGAGCATCTCAATACAGAAGGCAAATTCTAACAGCCATAAAAGAGGAAACTGATAGCAACACAATCATAGTAGGGGACTTTAACACCTCACTTTCACCAACAGACAGATCATCCAAAATGAAAATAAATAAGGAAACACAAAGGATACAAAATCAAGACCTGTATATATGCTGTCTACAAGAGACCCACTTCAGGCCTAGGGACACTTACGGACTGAAAGTGAGGGGAATGAAAAAAGATATTCCATGCAAATGGAAATCAAAAGAAAGCTGCAGTAACAATTTTCATATTGGACAAAATAGACTTAAAAAAAAGACTATTACAAGAGACAAAGTAAGACACTACACAATGAACAAGGGATCAATCCAAGAAGAAGATATAAAAACTGTAAATATATATGCACCCAACATAGGAGCATCTCAATACAGAAGGCAAATTCTAACAGCCATAAAAGAGGAAACTGATAGCAACACAATCATAGTAGGGGACTTTAACACCTCACTTTCACCAACAGACAGATCATCCAAAATGAAAATAAATAAGGAAACACAAGCTTCAAATGACATATTAAACAAGATGTACTTAATTGACATTTATAAGACATTCTATCCAAAAACAGCAGAATACATTTTCTTCTGAAGTGCTCATGGAACATTCTCCAGGATAGATCATATCTTGGGTCACAAATCAAGCCTTGGTAAATTTAAGTAAATTGAAATCATATCAAGCACATTTTCTGACCACAATGCTATGAGACTACATATCAATTACAGAAAAAAAAAAAAAAAACCTTTGAAAAATACAAACACATGGAGGCTAAACAATACACTACAAAGTAACCAAGACATCACTGAAGAAATCACAGAGGAAATCAAAAAATACCTAGAAACAAATGACAATGGAAACACGATGAACCAAAACCTATGGAAAGCAGCAAAAGCAGTTCTAAGAGGGAAGTTTATAGCAATGCAATCCTACCTCAAGAAACAAGAAATAACTCAAACTTATACCTAAACGAATTAGAGAAAGAACAAAAAATCCTCACAGTTAGCAGATGAAAGAAATCACAAAGATCAGATCAGTAATAAATGAAAAAGAAATGAAGGAAACAATAACAAAGATCAATAAAACTAAAAGATGGTTCTTTGAGAAGATAAACAAAATTGTTAAACCATTAGACAGGCTCATCAAGAAAAAAAGGGAAAAGATTCAAATCAATAAAAGTAGAGATGAAAAAGGAGTAGTAACAACTGCAGAAATACAAAGGATCATGAGACATTATTACAAGCAACTATATGCCAATAAAATGGACAAGCTGGAAGAAATGGACAAACCCTTAGAAAAGCACAACCTTCTGAGATCGAACCAGGAAGAAATAGAAAATATAAACAGACCAATCACAAGCACTGAAATAGAAACAGTGACTTAAAATTTTCCAACAAACAAAAGCCCAGGACCAGATGGTTTCACTGGTGAATTCTATCAAATATTGAGAAAAGAGCTAACACCTATCCTTCTCAAACTCTTCCAAAATATGGCAGAGAGAGGAACACTCCCAAATTTATTCTATGAGGCCACCATTATCTTGATACCAAAACCAGACAAAGATGTCACAAAAAAAGAAAACTACAGACCAATATCACTGATGAACAGACATTCAAAAATCCTCAGCAAAATACTAGTAAACAGAATCCAACAGCACATTAAAAGGATCATACACCATGATCAAGTTGGGTTTATCCCAGGAATGCAAGGATTCTTCAATATATGCAAATCAATCAATGTGATAAACCATATTAACAAATGGAATTGTAAAAATCATATGATAATCTCAATGGTTGCAGAAAAAGCTTTCAACAAATTTCAACATCCATTTGTGATACCAAAAAACTCTCCAGAAAGTGGGAATAGGGCACCTACCTCAACATAATAAAGGCCTCATATGACAAACCCACAGCCAGTATCATTCTCAATGCTGCAAAATTGAAACCATTTCCCCTACGATCAGGAACAAGAAAAGGTTGCCCACTCTCACCATTATTATTCAACATAGTTTTGGAAGTTTTAGTCACAGCAATCAGAGAAGAAAAATAAATAAAAGGAATCCAAATTGAAAAAGAAAAAGTAAAGCTATCACTGTTTGCAGATGACATATTATACATAGAGAATACTAAAGATGCTTCCAGAAAACTACTAGAGCTAATCAATGAATTTGGTAAAGTACAAAATTAATGCACATAAATCGCTTCTATACCTATACAATAATGATGAAAAATCTGAAAGAGAAATTAAGGAAACACTGCCATTTACCATTGCAACAACAAAAATAAAATACCTAGGTATAAATCTACCTAAGGAGACAAAAGGCCTGCATGCAGAAAACAATGACACTGATGAAAAAAATTAAAGATGATACAAACAGATGTAGTGATATACCATGTTCTTGGATTGGAAGAATCAGCATTGTGAAAATGACTATACTACCCAAAGCAATCTACAGATTCAGTTCAATCTGTATCAAACTACCAATGACATTTTTCACAGAACTAGAACCAAAAATTTCACAATTGTATGGAAACACAAAAGAACCCAAATAGCCAAAGCAATCTTGAGAACGAAAAACAGGGCTAGAGTAATCAGGCTCCCGGACTTCAGACTATACAACAAAGCTACAGTAATCAAGACAGTATGGTACTTGCACAAAAACAGAAATATAGATCAATGGAACAGGATAGAAATCCCAGAGATAAACCCACAAACATATGGTCACCGAATCTATGACAAACTAGGCAAGAATATACAGGAGAAAAGACAGCCTCTTCAATAAGCGGTGCTGGTAAAACTGGACAGCTACATGTAAAAGAAAATAGAACACAGCCACTATGGAGAACAGTATGGAGGTTCCTTAAAAAACTAAAAATAGAACTACCATATGACTCAGCAATCCCACTACCGGGCATATACCCTGAGAAAACCATAATTCAAATGCAGTCATGTGCCACAATGTTCTTTACAGCTCTATTTACAATAGCCAAGACATGGAAGCAACCTAAGTGTCCATCGACAGATGAATGGGTAGAGAAGATGTGGCACATATATACAATGGAATATTACTCAGCCATAAAAGAACACAATTGAATTTTTTGTAGTGAGGTGGATAGACCTAGAGTCTGTCACACAGAGTGAAGTAAGTTAGAAAGAGAAAAACAAATACCATATGCTAACACATATATATGGAATCTAAAAAAAAAAAAAAGGTTCTGAAGAACCTAGGGGCAGGACAGGAATAAAGACACAGACGTAGAGAATGGACTTGAGGACACGGGAGGGGGAAGGGTAAGCTGGGACAAAGTAAGAGAGTAGCACTGACATATATACACTACCAAATGTAAAATAAATAGGTAGTGGGAAGCAGCTGCATAGCACAGGGAGATTAGCTCGGTGCTTTATGTCCACCTAGAGTGGTGGAATCGGGATGGTGGGAGGGAGACGCAAGAGGGGGTAGATATGGGGATATATATATACATATAGCTGATTCACTTTGTTATACAGCAGAAATTAACACACAATTGTAAAGCAACTGTACTCCAATAAAGATGTTAAAAAAAAAAAAGATGGACTTAACTGGTATTTATAGGGCACTCCATCCAAAAAAATAAGACACTTTGATATTCAATACTCCAGAATTTCTAAATTTTGTCTCTCATAACACAATATAATTTTCTGTAACCTCAGTTATGTTTTTAACTGCTTCTTAATGCTCACTGTACCTCTACAGTTGACTTTTAGTTTCCTAGAATTTCTTCCTCATCTCATCCAGCTCCTTTTCTATGTCATTTCATTGTTTTCTTTATGATATCTGCCCTATTTTTATGAGGTGATCATTTCTTGCATCTCATCTAATGTTGCCAAAAAATCTCCTAAAAAAAGAAATTCCATTTCCTGCAGTAGATCTTTGTCAAAGGTTATTTTTCCTTCGTGTTTTCATGATAATCTTTGATAATCATTGTTCAAAGTTCCTGCACTATGATTGTCATCATTGTTGGGGTTCATATTCTTTGTGTTTTTTTCATCTTTAAATAAAAGAAGATATATCAAAGCCCACTATTTACCAGAAGACCTCAAGGATGAATGCTTCCTGACCTCACTTCCTTCTGGTCAATTCCTCTTTTCCAAAGTACAGCTACCCACTAGTTGAATGGTCACTTCCAAGATAAATTCCACCTTCCAGCAGGCTTTATTAACTGTGGCTCCATGAGGCTGAAATGGAATTCTGTTCACACTCCTTCTGGATTCCTGGTGAATTCAACAGTTATTGAATATGAAAATAAACATCAGCTCCCCCACCACATGTACTGCTATTAGGGTCTTCCTAGTTCTCCTCCCCACCAAAGGGGCAAGAATTATATTTTTCCACCTCAGGTGGCTGTGTCACTGCCATTCAAGCTCTCCTTTTCTTCTATCTTTGGAGATTGGCCATCTGTGAAGTAGTAAAATGAATAATTGGAGAGGAGAGAGATCAGAACTTGTTTCAAAAAAAATGGAAGAGTCACACAGGAAAAGGATGGTTACCAAGAACAGACAGGAGGCAGCAAACCAGCCACCCATGGGAGGAATCTGACACTCAGACACGTTAAAAATGGTTAGCACCATTTTTAAAGTAAATATTGGTGCAATACGAAAAATAAATAAATAAGAGCATACAAATAAAATCTAGATTTCCAGCTTCTCTTGAACTATGGGAAGATGTGGCAAATTTGTTTCTGTGTTCTTGCAAGACAACAGTTGGTTGTCTTTACATAAAGCACATCTTCTCCAGTTTGCCACAGTCTTTACCCTGGTCAACCCACTCATTTTTGCTACCTTAGGTGTTTGAATTTTCAGCTACTGATATAAAGTGAGTTTTCCAGTATGTATTAGTTTCCCAGGACTGCCTTAACAGATTACCACAAATTTGAAGGCTTAAAATAACAGAAATTTATTCTCTCACAGTTGTGGAGGTCAGAAGTCCACATCAAGATGTCAGCAGGGCCAAGCTGCCTCTAGGGACTCCAGAGGAGAACGCTTTCTTGCTTCCTCCAGCTTATGATGGCTTCTGGCATTCTTGGCTTGTCACCATATCACCCCAATCTCTGCCTTAGTCTTCACATAGTCAACTTCTCTCTGTATGGCTCTGTGTGTCCTTTTCTGTACCCATAAGAGCACTTTAATTGGATTTAGAACCTACCTGAATCCAGATGATCTCATCTGGATCCTTATCTTAATTATATCTGTAGAGACCCTATTTCCAAATAAGGTCACATTCTAAGATTATAGGTAGACATGACTTTTCACCTGGGAATCCATTCAGGGATAAATAAAATGGGGGATACACAACAGAGAAGGATAATCATCCTATCCACCCTTTTTTCTATAGAGTAACCACCCAAAAGCATACCCAAGCCATGGACTGTGCTCTTCTCTCCAGTTCCATTGACCTTAAAGGTGGCAAAAAAAAGAAAAAAAAAATCCTCCTTGATCCAACTTTTAGTTAATTTTCAGTCCAAGTTTATGGCTGTGTTTTGAGTTTACATTTTCTTCTAAACCTTATTGCACATTACAGAGAAGCTCTGCCAGGAGCTGTTGGCAGATACCGTTTTAAAACAGCAGTCTGTGAATCAACTTTATAAGCTGCAATTTAGAAAATAAGAAAAGGATGAAGCATTTTTCCCCTCCAAGTACAGTCTTCATTTTCTCCACACTCGCACCTCCTAATTCTTCTCCCCAAATGCATCAATCACATGGGTGACATTCAAGTAATATAGGAAGAGGGATACATTAATTGCCAGCTGAGTATACAGTAAAAGACTAGATGAGACTGAGACATTGTGACACAACTTCTAAGATCTTTAAATTCTGAGCTCTGAAGCTTTCATTTGTTAATGTTGATTAAATAATGAAAACAATTCCAGGTTAGGAAAATGTTAGTAATCAGCTCTGCACAATAGCTATTTTCACTAATTTGTATATTTAATGAAAAAACTAAGTACTGTATATTCATTATTTTATTTTGGTTAATATACTATAGCAAATGTGGAAAAATGAAAGTCTTTAAGAACAAGAAAAATGTCTTACTCTTAGGAAGACTAAAGGAAAAAAAAAAAAACATTAAAAAAAAAGAACAAGTACCTTACCTGTTCTATAGCTCAGCTCTATAAACTGAGGTCTAGAGTGGTAAAATACTTGCCCTAAGTCACCCAGCTAATTGGCAATGAAACTGGAACCATAGTCCAGGCCTCCTGCCATCCAGGTTACTGTTCTCTACAGAAATAGTACAGTTAAATCATTTAAAGCAATCTAAGAATATATCATTTTCTATACTAATTCCATTCATTCATATATTACTTTGCAGTTTCCAAATGCTTTTACAAAGGAAATTGTGTCATTGATTCCCACCAAAATCCTCTGATATAAGAACAGTAAGTATTACCATTCTAGTCTATAGGTAAGGGGATTTATATTTCTTCTCTTATCCACTTGGTGAACAAGAGTAGATGTTCACCAAGTGGATAAGAGAAGAAATCCATTCCAATTGGAATGAGAGAATTACAGTGGGTGAGAGACATGGGTGTACAACATGGTATACCCTTTTAGATGGCTTCTGCGAAGGGCATGTTTTAGGAAAGAAATCCCCAGAAAGATTGAGATCAGGTTATGAAGACCTTTCAATGCTAGTGTGAAGAGTTTGAACTTAATATGCCAGATAAGCAGGCTGGTGAAGGTTTTGAAAGCAAGAGTGCGACGTGATCAGAATTGTGTTTTAGAAAAGTACATCTGTAAAGTAATACCTTAAAATTCAAATACTCCCCCCCTCCACCCCAGGTTCAGGCAGGTAACAAAAGAGTAGAGTATAAAATAATAGTAAGGCAGAAAGATTATGACAAACTGGAGAGAAATATGATGCTCGAGCTAAACGGAACGGCCACTATTCAGCTTCACCCAGCTGCTGCTCCATGTGGACCAGTGAGGTAAGATCGTGTGAGTCTTCAAGAGACACTGGAAATGTGGATGTTTATATAAAATCATCTGATTTTTCAATTTTGACCTCTTATTCCAAAAAGTGTTTTGGACAAAAGAGAAAAATAAAATGCATCGGTGAGCTGCCTTTATCCAGCAAGTCATCATTTTGTCACTTGACCTGTGTACTGTATGGGAGAGTGGTTTGAAATCTATTTCAAAAGTATAAACCTAAGGCAGGTCCAGTGTGGAATGAAAAGAAAGGGAATGGCTGACTGTCAGAATATAGAATCCAGAAGAAAGCTACTAGGTGATAGATGAAGCAATCTGACCAGTTGTTTGGACTCTGTGATTTTAGTTCTTGGTGTCATTACTGTGATTGCAGATACAGATTTTACTTTTTTGTTGTTACTGTTAACACAGAAGGGAGTAGCAAAGAATGGGTTCTGTAAAACAAGCCTCCAATACTACCCAAAACTGACTTCCCCTGAGCCCTCCAAGTTCAAAATGGTGCACAGAGGTTCCAGTTTGGATTCAGAGCCAAGTTGAGAAGGAAGACAAGTGTTCTCTCTGTTTCTTTGCTTCAGCCTCTGAGGTATTCAGTTAATGTTCTCTGCCATAAAAAAATAAATGGTTGGTCTCCTTTCCCTAACAGCTCTCTCTGATTTAAGTACTTTTCACCTGTGAATGTCCTTGGTTACTTCTGAACTGTATTCTGTCCTATAAAAGGCACTAAATTAAAGACTGCTTTGGCTCTATGTTTTAGTGAAGTGATTTTTGGAAAGTGCTATAACACTGCTCCTCCCTTCAGAAAGCCAGTGAAGTTCACCTTAAATGCCACCTTCTTTCTGCAACTTGACCCAAAAACCCACCCCTTTAATACTCAGCTCAAATGACTTCTACCCCACAAAGTCTTTTCTCACCACACCAGCACCACCTTGCAACCCACAATAGGCTCAGTGCACCTAGACTGCTAAATCACCATCATATGTCACCATCTAATTCACTTCCACTCTTGAAAACCTATACACCATGCTCCATGCAGCAGCCAAAGCAGTCTTCTTAAAATATGAGCTCAGATCATATCACTGCCCAACTTAATTCTCCACTGGCTTTCCTTTGAAGTTAGAATAAAATCTAAACAACTCTTTAAAATGATTGGAAAAATCCTGGATTAACATCCTGTCTACAACTTCAGCCACTCTTCTCTTTCTGATAACATTCCAGTCACACTGGCCTTCGAGGACCCTTGGATACCACCATAGGGCCTTTGCACAACTGTTTCTCTATTTAAATGCTTTCCCCAGACTTTTCACATAGCTGGATCTTTCTTATTCTTCTGGTCTTAGGTCAAATATCATCTCCCCAGAGAGACCATCCATCTCTGATCATCTAAATGCTCACTTTCCCAGGTTATTGTCTCTCAGCATCTGGATGGCTTACTTCATTGTTGTGACAGCTATAATAATTGCCTTGCAGACCTCCAAATGCTGGAGTACAAGTGTCCAAGGGCCTCCACTGTTGCTTTCTGAAATCCACCCATACACATTCTCTGATACCACACTTCCCATGGGCTGCTCTCAGCCAACAGCTGAGCAGGACAGGGCCACTAAGACAGTCTGTTTCTGGGAGACATGGGACTCCTCTGACCAGTGACTTTGGTTTGGGGACTCCCATTGGTTTGCTGAAACTTTCTTAGACTCCATGGCAGTCTGAGGCTTTCCCTACCTGACCAAATTTTCTTCCTTATTTCCTTCCTTTTTCTTTCTTTCTTCCTTCCTTCCTGTCTTGTTTTCCCTTCTTTCTTTCTTTCTTTCTTCCTTCCTTTCTTTCTTTCTTTCTTTCTTTCTTTCTTTCTTTCTTTCTTTCTTTCTTTCTTTCTTTCTCTCTTTCTCTCTCTCTCTCTCTCTCTCTCTCTCTCTCTCTCTCTCTCTCTCTCTCTCTCTCTCTCTCTCTTTCTTTCTCTCCTTATGGAGTTTCTCCAATAAAACACTATCTCCTTGAAGGAAAGGCTCTCAATGGACTCACTCACTACCATATCTGCAGTACTAACACCACACTGGCATAGAATAGGTGATGTTCAAAATTTGTCCAGTTTTGTACATAGGTCTATCAACACATTGACACTTATATTGAAATTATCTATGTGCCCACCTTCATCGCTCACTAGATTGTAGAATTTCTTGAAACTATTCTATGCTGGGGGTTTGTTCCCAGCAGATAGCCCAGAGTCTAAGGCACAGTAGCAGCTCAATGTTTTTGAATTGATTCAACATTTCCTCCTTCCTCACTCACTCCCTCCTACCTAATGTTCCTCACACCCCAGGCAACACACTCTGAATCCCTAACTGTCTTGCATAATGCAGTCTACTTTACCCCAAGCAGTTCCTCCTACTCTGTCCTATATCTCTTTGAATGCCCCCACTGTTATGTCAGGTTTCCATGAATTCTTCTGCATCGCTGGCCTTCTACCTCCCCCCAGCATCTCAGGTTATCCAAACAATTACTAAGTCCCACCTTTTTACCTCCTAAGTAATTTCTCATTTAATGACCTTCCCTCCATTTCTACTGCAACCACCTGGGTCCATCATCTCTTCCCTTGACCAATAAAAACACTGCTTTAATAGGCTCCTCTTCCTCCACATTTGCATCCTTACTATACAACCCTTATCCACCATAAAAACATGTTCTTCCTAAAAGGTAAATTTGACCAGGCCACAACCTGCTTAGAGTCCTTCAAGTTGTACCAGTATGTTGAAGAGGCCTCTCAGGGCCTGCTGTACAGTTCACCCATCCCTGCCTCGCCTTTACCCTCACCCTACACATGTCTCACCCAGTCCCCCAGTCACACAGAGCACTTTGCTATGCCCCAAGCCTGTCTCCCTCCTTCTTGGAGAGCTGTCTTCCTCTAATGCATCCCCACCTTCCTTATGCTAATTTTGCTCATGTCACTTTTTCTAAGAAGTCTTCAGTAGACAGGTTCAGTCTGGATAAAGCAGTTTTCCTTTAAATTCCTATAGGAACCCAACTACTACTCCATCACATTACTTGTCTTAGTCAAATTGGACTGCTATAACAAAAATACCATAAACTGGATGTCTATAACAACAAATATTTACTTCTCACAGATCTAGAGATCATAAAGTCCAAGATCAAGATGCAGGCAGACTGGATGTCTGGTGAGGGTCCTCTTCCTGCTTCCTAGATGGTGTCTTCTTGCTGTGTCCTCATGTGGCAGAGAGAGAGAAAGAAGGTCCTCTGGGGTCCTAATTTTATAAGGACATTAATCTCACCTATTCATGAAAGCTCTACCCTCATGACCTAATTAATGATACTTCCCAAAGGCTCCACTTCCTAACACTATCACATTGGGGTTAGGATTTCAACATAGTAATTTGGAAGAGGACACAAAGATTCAATTCATAAGAATACTTATTACATGGGCTTGTTTAATTATCTGTGCCCCAATGAAACCATGTGAACCTTGTTTCTAAAACAAATATTTGACCAAGTCATCCCGTTTCATCAAATTCTTGAAAGATTTCCTCATAGCCTCCAGGTGTAAGCATGACCAGCTACCTCTCTAGCCTCACCCCTTTTCACTCCCCAAAGCTGTCACCATTCCCAGTTAATAACAGAGCCTCACCCATGCGGCACTAGCTCACAAATCTTTGCATATATTGCTTCTTTTGCCTGGTCTACCTTTCCTCATCTTCCTTCTGGTCAATCAGCCTCCATCCTCCAATGCCCATCTTGAGTATTCTCTCTTCCATGATGTCTTTCAGATCACTCTGTCCTCTAGGTAGGTTTGACCACTTCTTCAACCATTGCCTCATGTTATTCATACAAATTTCTATTACTTATCTCCTGGAATTTCTTGGGTTATAATTCAAAATCTGTGTCTGCACTTGACTACAAACTTTTCAAGGGTACTGACAAGGTCTTATTCAGCTTTCTTTCCCCAGTGCCTGCTACATATAAAGAAAGTGTTCAATACATATTTATTGAATGAACAATGAAAGACTCCATGCATTCTTCAGGGTTCTACAACTGTCACCTTTCCAGTTATTCTGTCTCCCATGAACTACAATCGATCAGATTGACCTATTTTCTGAGCTTTGTACATACATAGCCATACGATCTTTTTTAGTAGATTCTGAGTATCTAAAGAGCAGGGCCAAAGCTTTAGTCTCTTTGTCTCTACCTCTAAGCCTTGCAGATAGAAGAACTCAATATTCATTTGCTAATTGATTGTTATTGTTCAATCTACTGTGTGTTTTTGATTTCAGCAACTTACTGAAAAAAAATTTAAAAGACAGCCTTCTCAGAAATCAAACAACTAAAATCACAAAATGTTCTTTTCTAAAAATAACATATCCCCAAAACACTCAAGGCAGAAACTCTTTCTCCTCTCCCATTAATGAGAGAAAGATGCAACTTCCTCCATTTTTATTTTATCTGTGTCATGTCTGTGTTGCCTGGAGATTTGTGGCTGTTGTTTCAAAAAAGATCAAATGACAACGGGAGAAGGATCATCTTCTTGATTAAAAAGTGGCACTCGGAAACATCAACTTCCTCAAATTCAATGAGGAGAGAGTTATTTCACAGCTAGTGCCTCCTTCAGAGACAAGAATCCTCGGGAGCAGCTAAGGCTGGCCACAGCCCATTCAGATCTGCTCACGCAAATCTCAAGGGCTTAGAATTTACCAGTGATTAACTAAAGATCATCTTTTGAGAGACAAAACAATTGGTATTGCATAGTCAGAACAACCTGCTTTCAAATCCGTCTCTGACAGTTACTTGTAGCCTTGCTAAGCTTTGGTTTTATCATGTGGAGAATGGGGATGATAATAACTTACTAGTGGAGGTGCTGGTGTGGTTGAATGAGATAACACAAAGTGTTTATTCGGTTCCTTAGTGATCATTAATGGTAACCACTATCATTAAGTAGCCAGAAGTCCATCGGTCATGATAGCTACCAGTGTTTAATGCTTACTGGGTGCTATATACTATGCTAGTTGTTTTTATATTGATTTTTTTACTTATAAATCTCATAACAGCTCTTTAAGCAGATATTATCCTCATTTTTTAGTTAGAGAAGCTAAATTTTTTGGATGCTAATTAACTTATCCAATATCACACAACTATTGAGGTGGTCTTTTTAGCAAAATAATTTGTCCCTTTTTCCATTGTCCCATGCCTCTGTTTTCTATCCTAAAGAGAGTAAGATGTGGTCAGAACCTCAAATCCCATCCATATCCCACAACTTCCAGAGGGATTTGTGACAAAGGGGCAGGCTTGCCCAGTGAATTCTCATTAATACCACTAATTTAGGTTTTAACCCCTAATTTCTCTTACTCTGGACTCACATGTGAGCTTCAATAGCCCCTTTAATCACTTTAACTCAAAAGCACTGTTCCTCAGATCTTCCTACTCCAATAGAGGAAAAAGAACAGAACTGAAAATCCCCCCACAACATCACCACCAACCTAGAAGAGAACTCAGCTGTCCCCTTCTCACCCCTTTTCCCATGTACAGCATCCTACCCATAGGTTTCCAAGGACAAAACTGTCTGCCAAGTAGGAAAGATCCCTAGGTCCTGTCTTGTACCCACTGGACTCACAGATAAAGAGTGAACCACTAGCCTTTACCCCCGCCAACAAAACCTAAGTCCTCCTCTTTTCTTCCCACTAAATATTCCCATCCACCTAGCACTGTGGCTTTTTATTTTCATCATTTAATCCTTACTCCATGAGAGCATCTTCTTCCTTAGGCAAACGTTGTGGGAGATGGAAACAGGTTTTGAGCTCCCTCTAGAGGTTTCAATACAACCAACATACAGGACCCTGCAAGGGAAATGGCCAGGGGCAATGTCACATTCATCTGTGTGTGCCAAGAGCTCAAAAGAAGTGTATTCAAACCGGCATACCCTCCCCTGGAAAAGTGAACTGGGGCCAAAGTAGAAAACCCAACAATCCCCTCCAAGTGAGCAGATACAGAGACAATTGCCCTCTCCAATGAGAAGACAGATGACTTCAGCCCCTGGAGCCTCCTGCATCACAGCAGAAAAAAAAATGGGAAGCAATAGATGGGCTAGCCAGGCCCCAGGTCTGAGCTCTGAGGCCCTACCTGGCCTCCAGAGACAGGAAAGGAGAGAGAGCTCCTTCCTCCTGGCACCAAAGGCTGACTAGTGAGATGTACCTAAGGTAACAGCCTGCCCAGTGCCAAGCCCTGGAGGTGGACTGAGGCTGTCTGCCTGAGATTAAAAAAAACAAACAAACAACAACAAAAAAAAAAGCTACAGAATAAAGCAAGCTGGTATCTTGAGAATCACTGGCTGCATTTCCTCCCCCCTTGCTCAGTCCATGCATGGAAAATATTTGGTGCTTGGTAAATTCATTTTGGAATAATGCTGAATGAATACACACCTAACATCTGTCTAGGGTCTGCCTAACTAGGGGCTGCTCTCTCTATCTAGCATTTGTTGTTGTTAGAAACATATACCCCAAGAGAGATATATTCCATTCTTAACTCCTAGTACCTATGAATGTGACCTCATTTGGAAATAGGGTCATTGTAGGTATAAACAAGTTAAGAGGAGGTCATACTGGATTAAGGTGGACATTAATCCAAAGACAGGTATCCTTCTAAGATAAGGAAAATTTAGACACAAATACACAGAGACACATGGGAGAACACCCATTTGTGACTACAGAAGCAAAGATTGGAGTGATGTGTCTAAAAGCCTAGGCACACCAAGAATTTCTGGCAACCATCAGAAGAGGGGAGAAAGGCGAGAAAGGATCCTTCCCTAGCGTCTTTGGAGGGACATGGCACTGCAGACACCTTAGATGCAGACTTCTAGCTTCCGTTACTGTGAGAGAATAAATTCCTGTTCATTTAAATCATCCAGCTTATAATTTGATATGGCAGCCCTAGCAAACTAATACAACACTTCACTCTTTTTTTAGCACAGTGAAATAAAAATTTCAGGGCACTAAGAGAGAGGAATTTTTACCCATTTTTTTTTCCCCAAAAGTCAAATGACACCCAGTTATTTCACAGCTTCCAGTCCTCTGTCCGAAGATAAAACTTTTCAAGCATGTAATGGTTCTGGAACTCAGAATTCAAGGGCACACCATGGAGGGGCTGCTGGTAACTTCTGCTAAGCTCTGCAGGTCCCACAGGGTTTCTGTTCTAAGCAGTAGGTGAGAGGGAAGAAAGCAGACATTATGGGCACACCTCAATTGCTTCATGTAGGACACTGAGCAGCAGTTTTCTCTCTAATCTTTTTGTAAAAGTGTATTTTGAAAAAGCAGGCATATTTTCCAACACCATGACACCATGACACCTGTATAGGTCACTTTAGACATTACATGCTCTCTTACCTAGTTGCAGAAATAGCTTATCCTGTGCTTGAGGACAATAAAAATCATCAAGATTAATCTCATCTGCTTCCCAGGAGAAGGGAAAGTCATCACATGGAAGTGACAGAGGGTCTCAACACACCCCCCAAAGGGATTATTCTCAGGGGCTTCCCTACAAAGGACCCTGGAGTGTCAGGAGAGAGGAACAGTCTGTTTTTGTCTTTAAATCCATGATATCCAGCACCAGGCCAGCATCTTGCAGGTTCTCTGAGAAAGTCTGGGGATGGGAGGGATGGAGATGGAAAGGGTCCTCTCAGTTGGCAGAATCTGAACCCAAAAAAGTCTCCTGTTCCATGCCCTTCTTACCAAAGTCTGTAAAGAGAACCTTTCATCTGAATTTTCTTTATCAGTCAGCATTAATTCAGGGTTAAGTCCTCTATAAAACCCCATTCATACAATGACTGGGCTTCAATCAAGCCAGCTGTATAAACCAAGACCACATGTTTGAAAAATTCTTTCTGTTTAAGGGGACAAGGTAAGGTGAACACAGCATTGTTAAATCTACCCAGGTCCAGGAAAGTCACTGCTAATCAGCTGACTCCTAGCAATCTCTTCTGTCAGCACTGACCTTGGGTCTCTGCATCTGCTGACTCTCTAGACTGCCTGATATGTTTTCTTCCCAACAGGGCTCCTGGAAAGCCCCCCTTTGGTCCAAGTTCCAAATTCCCTCTGATCAGCTCTCTCAGCACTCATCCTTCTGAGTATAACATCTGCTGAGTGGGATGGCTACCCCACTCCCCACCCTGATTCTGGAAACTGAAGTCTCTACTTTGACTCAGGAGGGAAGGCGTCCCAGGAGAACAGCTCTCCCTAACTTGTGGCTTCTCCAAAGGTCCTCCTTGGATGGAGTTTTTGACCAGCCAAACAAGCAGTGACGCTCAGGTAACTCTCCAGCAATGTTCTCTTTTCATTGCATCGTTTAGGTTTTCAAAGGAATATGAGCCTTTAGGAGACCTAACTGGGCCAGACTACAAGAGGAATGTTTTATATGACCTTGGATAAACTTGGCGATGGCTAGAAGAAGATAATCAGAATGAAAAAAGAAAAAGAAAAAAGAGGGAAAACAGGTGGGAATGTAGGAATAACTGCTTTTGCAAATCAGCCTGTGGAAAGAGTGAAGAATTGCATTTTCTATCTGTTGGGGAGATGGATTTCTGATTACAGTGGGGAGAGGGGTAGGTGGTGGCAGGTCCAAGTATCCTGAAGTGCTCTCATGGAGCGTGAATAAAGATCTACATGCACACATAAATGCGCACACACACATGCACACACACATTCCCTAGCTTAAGCGTCCAGGTTCTTTGGATCTCTGGGTTCTAGAAGATAGGAGTCAGCCTAACAACCTGGAAAGGAGGCAGACCTGAGGTTACTGGTAGGAGCACAGTGGAGCAATCAAAGATGGAATTGGTGAAGACAGTTTGTGAGGGCAAGTGAGAGGGTCACCAGAATTCATCAACAGCGTACATCAATCATCCTATTACCATGACGATGACATCGAGGTCCCAGGAGGATCCAGGAGGAGGCTGTTTCTGGACCTAATGCAATTCACTTGCAAAACGAGTTGATAATGACAGCTTTCTGTCTACTGAGAGGCACTAAGACAATGCTTGTTAGGAAGCTTTGAAAAGTACTAATTCCAAACAAGTAGAGAAGCTTATAAAATTCTCATGACAAATTCCTCCTCACTGGCTGAAGGCATAAAGCTTGCTTATGGGGGGAGATGGAGCATTACAAATTTGAGGTGTGGTCTGGGTTAACCAAGGTACTTACAGAGTGAAACACCTCACAATCAGATAACCTCGTTATACAGTTTCAGGTGAAACTATATGGTGACATCAGTAGAATTTCCCTTGAATCATGGGACTGTCAGCAAGAAAAGCACACAGAGAAAGCTCAGTTAGAGTGGAATCAGGTGAAAAGCCATCAATGGAGAATCAGGAGAAATGAATTATCATACCAGGTGTGGCAAAGCATGGGCCTGTGTGGACCGTCACTGTGCCTCTTTGCTCCCCTGAGATAAAAGTGGCATCTCTTAGTCTCTTCCACTTGTGGCATTTCGTGTGTGCATGTGGGTATGTGTTATAATGTTTATGGGAGAGGCAGGGCCTAACTCGTGCTACACCCTAGATTTTGTTTTACTCTTTCCCAACAGCAACACGTTTTCATGAAATTCTTAGTGTGTTGTCTTCACTTTTGAGTTTACAAGGGCAGGCTCCAGCCAAATGAAGAGCAACTCTATAAGCCTTCATTCAAGTGCTCATGTATTCATTGAACATGTGCTGATTGATTATTCCTCTGACCTTATCCAAGTCTACTTGCAGCTGTACATTCTCTGACCAACCAGAAGAGAATGTATATTTGAAGTTCAAGGACTTGCATTGGGGGAAAATTGTGGGTCTCCATTTAGTTTCCAGCAACCTGTACCTGGCTAAGGAGAGACCAATGCTGGGAGCTCTAGGAATGGGCCTGTTCTCTCCCTGGAGGATGTGTATTAGGCAGGGGTTGGGGGGATGTCATGTGGAGGGAAGGCTATGAAGACGCAGAAGTTATTAAGAAAACATTTAGGCTTAAAGTCTTTCCTAGTTCAAAAATAAGCCCATAGTGGATTGGGAGGGAAATGGATTCAAGTAGACGTGACAGGATAACTCAAAATACTTTTAGAATACAAACTTGCTTATTTCTTTACAGAAAATTTTCTCCAGAAAACTTTTGTAGTCAGATTCCTCAGCAAAGGCAACAAGAAATAAGATAAACCATAGAGGGCCTTTGTGTGTGTGTGTGTGTATGTGTGTGTGTGTGTGTGTGTGTGTGTGTGTGTGTGTGTGTGTACAAGGTCAAGGCAGGGGTTGGGGGGATGTCATGTGGAGGGAAGGCTATGAAGACGCAGAAGTTATTAAGAAAACATTTAGGCTTAAAGTCTTTCCTAGTTCAAAAATAAGCCCATAGTGGATTGGGAGGGAAATGGATTCAAGTAGACGTGACAGGATAACTCAAAATACTTTTAGAATACAAACTTGCTTATTTCTTTACAGAAAATTTTCTCCAGAAAACTTTTGTAGTCAGATTCCTCAGCAAAGGCAACAAGAAATAAGATAAACCATAGAGGGCCTTTGTGTGTGTGTGTGTGTATGTGTGTGTGTGTGTGTGTGTGTGTGTGTGTGTGTACAAGGTCCTGCGAATGTCAGTGCGACAACCTGGAAAAGACTAATTTTCCTTCCACGGCATATACTCTGACCCTCATTCAACTCACCAATCTCTGCAGCTCTGCAGTTCATGCAAAGGGATGTGAAGTATGGAGATATCATCCTGATTGCCCAAGGAAATGCATCTCTTCTGCCATACTCCACCAGTATGGACTGTGTAAACTTGGTTAAGTTACCTACCCTCTCTGGGCCTCAGTTTCTTCATTTGTAAAACAAAGATGGTAATTGTATGTAGTCTACAGGAGGAGGATGAGAATTCAATAAGATACTTCATGTAAATCATTTAGTAGACTGCCTGAATTTTAGAAAACGTGAAAACAATGTTATCCCAGCAATAAATAGTATCACTATTATTATTTTTGCTATTAAAACTTTTATAGTGTTTTATACCCCCCACATCAATACACATCCCACCAAATTATTCACAGTTTGTATATACTTGTGAATTTCTTGTGTATTTACTTGTGGGGATCTCCCACTAAATGGAGAACTCCATGAAGGCAAGGACCGGGCCTGTCTCCTTCATCACCCTATTCCCAGTTCTTTGCTGAGTACCTGGCTTACAACAGGTGACTGGTACACATCCTACTGGATGAATGAGGGGTTTGAAGCAGTGGTTCTCAACCCTATTTCCCACCAGAGTCACCTGGATAGCTTTAAAATTCATGACCTCCAGCCCCAGCTCCTGAAATTCTGATTTAATTGATCAAGATTGAGGTCCTGATATGAACAGTTTTTAAAAGCTCCCAGGGATTCTCCTAGGCAGTTTGAGTTGAGGCCGCTTCAGTCTCAAAGATCATCCAGGCCAGTGATTTCCAAACTTTCAACTTCATTTTACAGTAAAAATATTTTTTTCACTATAACCCCTTAGGTTGAAACCTAATGCATAAAAGAGAATGAAGCAGGGTGCCCCGGTAGAGCTGGGGAACGTGGGCCCTGAGGCTCTCCCTCCAGCCACTTGGCTCTGAGGTGGTTCACAAAGCCAGCAAGCACCTAGGGACACAACTTGCTGGCATTCGAAGCATACTGCTTTGAATTCTACATGGTATCTTCCCACCACACAGCACTGCTGGCCGCACTGCAGCCCCGTGGAACATAAGGCAGTCGTCACCCTAAAACTTGTCCTAAGACATACTGCAACTGTTGTCCTCTTATAGCCAAATCCAGGCACTTTCAGCCCTCCAAGAAAATCATTTGCAGGCCTTGCAGAATAGGAGAGGGAAAATAACACTTAAAATATGTAAACAATTCAAGGCTGAGTTTATTCATGATGTTGTGTTTTCTCCAGGCAGTGGTATAATCTCTCTTACACTACCAGTCGGGCTGCCTCCATAGCATTTATTACTGCAGACAACTCGTTAGAAGCTGTTTTGATGCACCTACATTCTATTATGGAGGTAAGTTTTTGTAGCACACAGCGGTTTCTGCTGTTGACATCATAGGAAGAGGGTGGGGGGAAAAGACAGTAGAGGAAAGAATTGGGAACAGTCAGTCTGCCAGTCTAAGGAGGGCAAGAGAAATGCACCTATATACCTGTATAAAACATTCAGTTAGTTATCTCATAAACATACACACACTCACACACATGCCTGCATAAGACAGAAAATGTTTATGGAACATCTACTAAGTGCCAGCTTACTCTTCTTGGTGATGGGGACATATTGGTGAATTAACTAAACAGAATCCCTGCCCTTATATAATATATTCTTGTTCCTGCCAACATGCTCCTGGTGAAATGATGTTACCACCACCTTTGTCTCCCCAAACAATGTTTAGCACAGTGTTGACAGATAGTAGATACCCCATATCTATTGAATGAATGAGTGAATCCAAGGTGAGGAATAAAATGAATTTATGTTGCAAGGTCACTTTTCAGTTACCTCTCTTCACAGTAATGTTACATAATAAAAGCTACACAAAATCTCATAAAATCATAAGTATTTATTGCTCATGTCTCTAGGATGTTAGGCTGGATGGCTCTGTTCATCTTTGCTTGGCTCACTTAAAGAGTTTGGAGATGGCTGGCTATCCACTAACCAGGTCAGCCTCTTCTGGGACAAATGGGGTGATTCAGCTCTGCTCCATGGTCTCTCTTCATCCAGTAATCTACAGGATGTCCTTATGGGCATGTCAGGAAAAACAGAGAGTAAGTAGAAACTCACAGGCCTCTTGAAGTCTAGGCTTGAACCTGGGGAACCATTACTTCTAATGGATTTTATTGGCAAAAACAAGTCATAAGGCCGGCACAAATTCAAGGTGTAAACAATTCCATCTCTAGTGAGAGGATCTGCAAAATGACATAGTAAAGGACAAGGCTAAAGGGGTGAAGAATTGAAATCATCATTTCAGCCTGCCATAGGCACACAACAAATTAGCAAAAGCTATGCCTGAAACCAACCTCCTAAGAAAAGCCTACTGTCCTTTCCAGTAGTGCCCAGATACATTCTGACCCAGGCCCTGAACCAGGCTCCCTGGTAAGTTTAGGAAGAAAGTATGTCTGCGTCGGAAATCAGTCCAATGTGTCCTGAGTATCCCCCCACCTTTGTCACTGGTCTCTTCACCTGGGTCCCACCTAGGTTTGGCACCAGCCTCTGATGCCCTCTCCTTAACCCCACTTATTCCTCTTGCACCCTTCTTAACCCATCACCTGAGGAGATAGGATGTGCTTATAGTAAAATAATGAGACAGAATTTTAGCTACAATATATTGAGGGCTTACCAAGTCCCAGGTAAGAACTTTGCACATATTAGCTCATTTAATCCTTACAAAGACTCTACGAATTAGTTATAATTATCCCTCGTTTTACCATTAAAAAAAAGAAAAATACTAAGAGAGATAAAGTCATCGTCCAAGGTTTTACAGCTAGTAAATAATCAAGTAAGATTTCAAATCTAGTTTGTCTGAATCAGAGCCCATGTTTCTAACCACTAGTATGCACCCCGTTCCTTAAACCCAGAGGGTCTCCATCACTAAACCATGATACCCTGGCAAATAATAACTACTTTCTTAAAGCAAAAAAACATTATCTTCTGCCCTGCATCTTCTCATCAGACACTGGAAAGGAAGGATCCAAGTTCATATAGCTCCTTGGGTTATTTTCCTCTGGGGACAAAGGGTTTAGGGATGTGGGGACAGGTTGTTGAACTTTCCATCCTGTATAATTTCCACCAGCCCCCATTAGAATATCCCAGGCTTTGTTAGAGTGACTCTAAATGAGACCATAGATTTCATTCTTTGGGCCAGTTAGATTCCATGTAATGCATGGTACACACTGGCACCAATAAGTCTTTGTGTAATTCCCTATAGCTGGTCAGAAAAAAAGGCTGGTTGTGAACCACAGAGAAGGTATGAGAATCCCATCTATATTACTGCAAAAGTATTGAGTTCCTAAAGAAGTACCTTGATGTGGATCAATGGGTGTGTGTGACCAGGGGCATGAATGGAAGCTCATTCCAAAGTCGAGCTGTGGAAAGACACTGAGTTCCCCTAAATAGACTCTCTGTCCAATATCTACCTTCTTTAGGGTGTGTCCGGCAGCCTCCCTTCTCACCTCTATTTGATATTTACACACAAAGGGCAATGGACAAATGGAAACCTACCTCTGGAGCCATAGGTCTCCAGGCTTGTGACTGTTCTAATGCAGAACTCAAGTGAAAGCTGGATTCAAGATCATGGCTTAGACTGGAAGCCCTGAGAGGAGCATGCTCAGGGATGCTAGAGAAGAAAGGAATATATACAACTGGTCAACAAAAAGACTTGATGCATTTAGCCAGCCGACTGTGTAGGTGAGAAAAACAGTCCTGCCTCACTCCACTGCTCAAAGAAGAGAATTCAGTGGGCACAGCTTGCATTGGGGAGGAAAGATAATCCTTAATAGGGGTTGCTTACTACATTAGAGAAAAATGTGGACTAGGGCATATTATGCCCCAGCACAAGGAAGAGTGGAGATTGAAACCCTGTCTTTAAGGCACAGTGACCTCATCCACTAGTAAACATGCTTAGACCAGCCACACTGGCCATTCCTCTCCCTGTGGGATAAATTGAGTGAGGGATTAGGGAGAGGATTAGGGAAAGGATTAGGGAGAGAGGCATATTCCCCCTTCTTAGTGTTCCTCACATGGGAAAATGGACAGAAGTCACTTAACCTTTGAAAAAGTATAAAGAAATGGACATCAGCATACTTCTCTCTGTGGCCGAGTAGAGGGAGGTTAACTTTGAGGACTGGTCAAGAAAACAGCAGGGAATGTGAGAACATGGTCAGAGAGAAGCTAGAAAGATTGAGGGACAGCCAGTTCATTGTGGCCTTTGCCTCCTGGGAAGTCGACCTGTCTCTTAGGCACAGCTGTGGTGTGTGAATCAGAGTTGGGTCCATGAGAGAATACAGAGGCATTATCAGAGGATCAGAGTTGGGTCCATGAGAGGATACAGAGGTATTATCAGAGGATCAGATGCTAAATGGTTCTTAGAATGAGTCAGGAGCTGAGGTGTGAGCCAAGTGGGAGGCAGGGGACCATGAAAAGGAGGGAGGAGACCACCAGAGAGGACAAAAGGAAGGTGGTGGGAACTCACTCCGGACATGACCACCTTCCCTTGCAGGCAGACTACTACCTCCCCCAGAGGGCTCAGGCTAGGGTAGGATGGACAGTGTCCAAGGGAGGCTTAATGACATCTTCATTTTGGTTTCTTTGTTCTATAAAGGCATGTACAACTGCATTAGTATGCTCGGGAAATGGCCTCCTTTTGTTGTGGCAGGTGCTGTAGGAATTCAGAACAGCTGATGTTTTATCAAATCACGAGCCTGCAGGGAACCCCGGGAGGTCAGAAAGCCCAGGCCCCTGCCCCTCACATCTGCTTCATCAGTTGAACAGTTCTGCAGCTCAGAAATATTTTTAAAATCCTGTTTACTGTATTTCATCTTCTTATTTCAAGAGTGATATAACTTCATTGGAGAAAATGGGGAGCATGGCAGTAAAGCACAGAGGAGAAAAACAATATAATTATCTCTAATCTGACCACCACCCAGTAGGAGCTGCTGTTAACATTTTGGTGGAGAACTTACTGCTCTCTTGCTCACTCTCTCTTGATCTCTCACCTGTGGGGTACAGGTATCCATGTATGTCTGTATGTGTGTTGTAAATATATAAAAAGTAAGTGGGACTTTTCTTATTATTCCAGAATTAGCAAATAAAAATGTGAACAGAGAAATAGTAAGTGCCACATAGTCTAAATAGAGCCAAACACCTCTCTCAAGCCTTATCAAGAAGTGGCTAAATTGGCATTGTTCCCATTAGCCATCACCTAACACCATCAGCACCTCCTTTCCATTCAATAAAGGAAGCCTGAAGAGAAAGGGGCAATATGACTGCTGAGTGGAAATGTTGGGCTCTAGCATATTCAAGAGCTAAATAGGGAGTCTGTGAGATATAGAAGGGACTTTCTAAGGAAATAACTCATAAATATTGAGAACACTTGCAAGAAGGGTCTACTAACACCACATTCCTTGGTTGGCCAACTCATGAGACAGCAGCTTTGTTGATTTGTTCTGTTCCTGTCTAAGTAGAAAAACAGAATAGTGAAAGAGCAGGGCGGAGAGAGGACATCTGTGGAGCAGCCCATTCCTCCAGTCGTCACAGCAAAGATGCATCAACTTTCTGAAGGTCAAATGGACACTATAAAATATAGCTTTGACTCAACTTTCTAGCCCTCCACCCAAAAGAATGGGTTGCCAAGAAAGAGGACCTGAGAAGCAGGAGGCTGAGGGTGGACCCCCAAGGGGGGCATCTAAGAAAGAGTTGGAAGTTGTCAACTGGCATTAGGTTCTCAGAGGAACCTGAGAACATTGACAATGCACCCACCAGTAGTGAGCCATGAAGAGGGGACTCTGCCATGGAGAGGCCCCTTAGGTCCCATTAGTGTGAACCAAAGAAACCATGATAACCAACAGAGTGAACTGCAATAGCAGACAGCTCAGTACTCAGTGTTTGTCCTTGCCCTCTTTTTCCACCACTCCCCCCATACCAGCTGACCTGTTCCCTATCTGAAGGAGCAAAGAGAACTCTTCTCAGAGAAATGAAGGAGGAATAGTAAAGAGAAATCAGACAAGAAAAAGAAAAAGGATCCAAACTGGAAAGGAAGAAGGAAAACTATCACTGATTGCAGATGACATGATACTTTATATAGAAAACCTAAAGACTCCACCAAAAAACTATTAGAACTAATAAATGAATTCAATAAAGTTGCAGGATACAAAATTAATGTGTTGAATTTCTATACACTAATAACTATCAGAAAGAAAACTTTGAAAACCAGTCCCCTTTACAATTACATCAAAAAGAAAGAAAAAAAAATACACAGGAATAAACCTAACCAAGAAGGTGAAAGACCTGTACTCTGAAAACTATAAGAAATTGATGAAACAAATTGAAGATTACACAGATTGAAAGATATATTGTCCTTGTGGATCGAAATAATTAATATTGTTAAAATGTCCATACTATCCAAGGCAATCTACAGATTCAACACCATTTCTATGAAAATACCAATGGCATTTTTCACAGAACAAATAATCCTAAAATTTCTATGGAACCACAAAAGAGTCCAAATAGCTAAAGCAATCTTAAGAAAGAAAAAGAAATCTGGTGGTAACATGCGTCCTGATTTCAAACTATATTACAAAGCTACAGTTACCAAAAGAGTATGGTTCTGGCACTATAAAAGACACATATATAAATGGAACAAAGTAGAAAGTCCAGAAATAAACCCATATTTATATAGTCAATTAATCTATAACAAAGGAAGCAAGAATATACAATGGGGGAAAAAACAGCCTCTTTAATAAATGGTGTTGGGAAAACAGGACAGCTACATGCAAAAGAATGAACTAGACCAGTTTCTCATACCATATACAAAAAATAAACTCAGAGTGGATAAAGTCTTAAATGTAAGACATGAAACCATAAATTTCTGGAAGGAAATATAGGCAGTATGTTTTTTGATGTTGATCTTAGCGATATTTTTTGGATCTGTCTCCTCTGGCAAGGGCAACAAAAGCAAAAATAAACAAATGGGACTACATCAAACTAAAAAGCTTTTGCACAGTGAAGGAAACCATCAACAAAATGAAAAGACAGTCTAATGAATGAGAGAGTATATTTGCAATTGACATGTCCAATAAGGCATTAATACCCAAATTATATAAAGAACTTATATACTTTTGACATAACTTGCAGCCATTTTTGATCCATCTCCTAAAGCAAAGGAAACAAAAGTAAAAATAAACAAATGAGATATAATTAAGCTTAAAAACTTTCTCACAGCAAAGGAAACCATCAACAAAATGAAAAGACAACCTACTGCATGGGAGAAGATATTTGCAAGTGATATAACCAATAGGGGTTAATATACATACATATTATACACACATAAATAACTTATACAACTCAGCATCAAAAATGAAATAAAAGCAACCTTATTAAAAAGAACTGAATAGCCATTTTTTCCAAAGAGGAAATACAGATAGTCAACAGGCACATGAAAAATGCTTAACTTTGTTAATCATCAGGGAAATGCAAATCAAAACTACAATGAAATATCACCTCACATCTGTCAGAATGGCTATCATTGAAAAGATAAGAAATAACAAGTGTTGGTGAAGATGTGGAGGAAAGGGAACTCTCATACACTGTTGACAGGATTGTAAATTGATGCAGCCACTATGGAAAACAGTACAGAGGCTCCTCAAAAAATTAAAAATAGAACTACCATATGACCCAGCAATTTCAACTCTGGGTACTTACCTGAGGAAAACAAAAACACTAATTTGAAAAGATATATGCACTCTTATGTTCACTGCAGCATTATTTACAATAGCCAAGATATGGAAACAACCTAAGTGTCAATGGCTGAATGGATAAAGATGTGGTATATGTATACAACGAATACTACTCAGCCATTAAAAAAAGAAGGAAATTTTGCCATTTATAAAAACATGCATGGAACTTGAGGGCATTATGCTAAGTAAAATAAGTCAGACCGAGAAAGACAAATACTATATGTTATCACTTACATGTTGAATCTAAAAATTTAAACAAACAAATAAATATAACAAAACAGAAACAGACTCACGGATACAAAGAACAAACTAGTGGTTATCAGTGAGGAAAGGGAAAAGGGGAAGGGCAAGATATGGGTAGAGGATTAAGAGGTACAAACTACTATGAATAAAATAAATAAAATAAGGATACACTACAGGGATATTGACAGGGGATAGAGTCAATATTTTATAATAACTTTAAATATCGCATAATCTACAAAAATATTGAATCACGATGTTTTACATCTGAAACTTATATAACATTGTAAGTCAACTATACAACTCTCTCTCTTAAATGAATTAATTTTAAAAAAGAGCAGGCTAGGTCCTTCCACTCACACTGCCCCAAGTCTCAAGCCTGGATAGCACTGAAGGAAGAAGAGAAGATGAGGATGCTTTTTTAAACTAGAAAAACTCATTATAACAAAAGGGAATAGGAAATTATGGAATCTTCTATCCATTGGATAAGAGAGATTTGACACACATCATTGGGAAGCATAACTGGGGGCACAGCGGCTAGAGGGAAAATCCTTTGATGTTTGTAACGCAGCAAGTTGGTATGCTTCCGTAAACCTAAAACACAGGCACACACACATGTATATCTGTATATATATATAGTATATATAATATAGATATATTATATATATGAAATATATATATAATGGATATATAAAATATATTATATATATATATATATATATATATATATATATATACACACACACACACATACATAATCTGGACAAAGCAAAATACAAAAAGCAACTTAATATTTTCAACACACCCTACCATTTTTCCCTGATCTTGTGACCCTCCCTTCCCAACACCTGTGAAATTTCACACAGTTTTCATCATTTGTCTACTCACTTTCACATATAACAAAATCCACTCTAGCCTCAAACAATGTCTCATGTAATTTAAAGTTTCTCTCCACCCTGCAGCTCACACCTGCCTCCGGCTGGGAAACCTGGATGACGAAGGACATAGTGGTTACAAGGTCAGTTTCTTCACTCTGACTGGCTACCTTGATCTCATTCTCCCTCACTTTCTAACTGCTCTTTAGGACCCTATAAAGAGATTAGAGGGTTGGTGGTTTTATTTGTCAACTTAGCAAAGTGGAAAGCCAATTTCCAAAATTTGTGTGAGGTTGGAGAGCTATAAGAGAAATGTACATGAGATATATTGGTTTGGCCAAAAGTTCATTCAGGTTTTTCCATAACATCATAAGGAAAACCCAAAAAACCTTTTTGGCCAACCCAATAAAAGGCTGCAGTGAAGCATCGACCAATTTTGCTCCGTGAAGTTTGGGCACAGGGACTATGGGAGCTTGCACACATTGTCACTGCTGCTCACCTTGTTGGTGTGAAGCAGAACCAGGACCTGCAGCTCCTCTAGCTCCCTGAATTTCTTCCTTCAGCTTGTCTAAGTCCTGAATAAGAAGCATTCACAGCTCCATGGAAAATTTTCTCCAAATGTTCTATGTCCCTATCTTTGACTTTGGTTTTCTCCAAACATGCTGAGTTCTTCAGGTTGAAGGGTGTCTACATGAAAACACATAGCTATTCTCAAAGGATTTTTTAAACCTATGTATAATTGGCCATAAAGCATCCCAGAGCCCTCCGGAATAAATGTTAATAAGCATAATGTAAGTAGAATTGATGGCCTCGAGTGTGTACCTTTCTACACTGATCTTTAGGAATGATAGTGGGGAAGCACAAACCTCCTTCAACAGTAACCACAGTCATGTGTTAATAATAACAACTATCAATGATTGATCAATTATTCAAGCTAGACATGGTTTTACCATTTAACTCTTACTACCAACAGCATTCTGTGAGAGGTACTTTTAATATCTGCACCCTACAGATGAAGAAACAGGATCAGGATAGTTTAATGACTTTCCCAAGAGTCCTCAGATGGTAAATGATGGATCCTGCTCTTGCCCTGACTCCAGAATCCACACTCTTATCTGCATTTTATGCCTCAAACCCCATCTCGCTGGCAGACAAGAGTAAAAACAGTGTTGGCTATCATTCATTAAATCCTGCTGATTATGCCTTAGCATCCTTGGTGCTTATAGATGTGTGCAATGTTAATTTATATCACACTAGCATACAAGAAATGCCATATCATTTTGTTTGTCTAAATCAAGTGAAGCCTACATGGGAGCCCCCAATGGACAGAGTGGCAGGAAGCTCAACAGCAGTTATTACTGGGGAGCCCTCCTCTTCTCTAATGCTGTACATGTGCCTTATCATACTTCTTGATCTAGAACATTTGGGGATGGGCCCTCTAGTCTTCATTCTGTCTGTGTCATCCCTAAACTGTGCTGACCTCCCTAGGGGCCATTTCCAAGCCTCTGCCATTTCCAGAAGCCCCAAAATCCTTTTCTTCTCCAAGTCAGAGAAATACCCAGTGCCGGTGTATAAGCCAGTGTTTAGAATCATCCTTCTGGGGCTAGTGCTTAAGAACAATAGCTTTCCACTTTAAGGATCTCTGAGAGAAGCTTCAGGAGGTTGGACGCACCAAGGGACTCTTCAGTCAACCATGGATAGAGAAAGGAAAAAAATATGTGTTGAGCAGCTACACTGTGCCAGACACTTTGCCATATCTTGGTCTATTTCCCCTACAACTGCAAGGTAGAAATTCTTATAATTGGTTTTTAAGGTGAAAAAACAAATGATCAGAAAAAAGTCCCCAAATCATACAGCTATTTCATTCTTGGGAGATGGTCTGGGGAAATCCTGTAGCTCGTCTTAATAATAATTACCCTTTCTTGAGCTCTCACTCTGTACCAAGGCATTGCACCAAGCACTTTATATCCACCGGTTCCCATAACAACTCTATAACTTATTTCTCTATCTCAACCTAAGTTATGAGAATCACTGGAGCTGAGAGAGGCCAAGTTGTTTGCCCAAGGTTGTCACACATCTGGGGTATGTTGGAGCCTGGATGTGAAGTTGCTGTATTAAATCCAAAGTCTGAGTTTCCCCAGTGCACATCACAGCTTTCCTGAAGCCTTTAACATGGAGGTGCAACCCCAGTGGGGCTGGGGCATTGTGGGAAGGGTGAATGGATAAAGTAAGCAGGGAGGAAGAGCAAGGAGAACTGACTGGTGTCCTGATGCTCTCTCAGCCTTCCCATTGAGTATCTCACAGGATTGAATCACAGAGCAAAAGGGCAGAGGCGTTGCTTACATGTTTCACAAACCACACACTACAGAAGGAGAAAAATTATTAGTCATCTGTGAGCTTTGTGATGCTGGTGGCTTAGTCATTCAATAAGTATTCTAGATCACATATTCCTAATCCTCTAAGTAGAGCCTCAAGCCACCTATAGAATCCTTAAACAAGCACCAACTTCTCAGATTCCCCTGAGGCAGGGGGTGGCTGCAGACACACTCTGCAGAAGCTGTGCATTCTTATTATTAAAAGATGAAAACATTTTGGTCAATAACATTGTGAGAAGTTGCTCAGCAGAATGCACAGAATTTCCTTCCCTGTTTTCAACAAAGTTCCTTTCCAGCAAGACAGATACTCCAATCAGTTTTAAGTCTCCCTTAGGGCACAGTGATTTCAATCTCAGCTATGTTTACTTGAGATTTATGAGAGATCCTATATATGTGAAAGAGATAGGAAAAGAAAATACAACAGGCATATAAATGGGTAAGGATACCCAAAAAAGCACTGGAGTTGATGGGAGACAGAAAAGCACATATAGCCTTTAATCTGGTAGCACCACTCCTGGAAATTCATCCTATAGATATCATTTAAACTGTTTGAAAAACCTTAAGCACATAGATACTCATCAAAATGTTACTTATCAACATCAAAACCTGCATATGAAACTCCAAGGTCTTGTTTAGGTTATGTGTGCTACGTCCAATCAGTGGATTATAGCCTTTAAAGGGTAAGTTTTTAAAGGCCTTATAAAATGTAAAAAAAAAAAAAAAAGAAAGAAAAAAAAAGTTACTGAACAACCCCATCTTTTGAAGGGAAGGAAAAAAAGACTGAAAGGAAATAGACCCAATGTGCACAGTAGTTGCTTTGGAAAGTGACTCAAAGGTCAACTCTTTTTCTTTCTATTTTTGGGCATTTTCCAAAATGTTTATAAAGAGCACATAGTGCTCTTACAATGGAGAAAAACAAAAAAAAACCACTGATGTATTATTTGATTGATTATTCTTATTAACTCTGTTCTATCTATAATTAATCCATATTACAGTTGGTGACAGCAATAATGCAAGTGTTTAAGAATGAACCCTGTTGGCATAGCTTGGTATTCCAAGCCTCACTTCATCTTATCAAGTCTACCTGCCAATCCAAACTTCTCTCTTGTTATGGACAATGACACAGAAGTCTTTGCAGAACCTGACCTGGCCTTTCTGTCTCCGTTTTGGTTGTACCAATTCCTCTTCCCAATGTGCCTCGCCTCCTTTACATCATCTCTCTCTCTGGCAGCTAATATCAAAGGCTCAGCCCAAACATTATGCCTTCATGAGTGACCTAAAGCGTCTAATTGTGCCAGCTAGCTCAGTGCCTGGCACATAGAAATCACTTGGTTATTGGATTAAAACAGGTACTATTTGTGATGATAGCAGACTCTGGCAGATAAGAACCTGTTGCTATATGATTTTAGATAATTTGTCTCCATAAGAAAACACAAATTAAGAAGGTAGTCAAAAAAAGAAAACATTCTTCCTACACAGGAGAAGAGCTTTATCAACTTTGATCAGAAAGAGGCTTTGGAAAACCACCTGCAGGCAACACTGGAAATCTTCCCATACAGAGCAAAGAATAGCAGAAAATAATATGGACATTTTCCTCATCCTCTCCCTCCCCTATCTCAAAAGGAGGATTTGGCAGTGTTTTTAAATAGGCTTTTGCAGTTTTTCAAGAATCAGCTAGATACCAGTGCATCTCCACAGCTGAATAAGCACAATTACGATGAAAGATATATCCTGGGGGCAGCATAAACTGTGATCCAGCTGTCCCTCAAGTTGTGTAACTTCTCTTGTTTGCTGACAACAGAGGAGGGAGCAGAATGTCCCTGTATCCTACATCATGCAGGGTTAGGAGCCTCAAAGTTCATTTTAAAAGGAGAGCCACGATGCCTAGGAACCTTCCTGAATTTCATCTGGATCTTGTTTACTCAGAAAATCCATGATTCTAATGATAGCAAAGATTCTTTGGCTCAGCTTTTATAGAGAAACCAGCCTGATCCACAGGCAAACAAAGAAATCCTTTTCTTTCAATCTGCAAAACTAGATGCAACTCTTTAGCATAAAGTAGTCACTCAGACAAACAAAATAAAATATTATACCTGCTGTATCATCTTATTGTTAGATGGTTCTAAGGGAAGGGTGCTTAATGGAATGATGTTTTGAGGAGAGACCCAGGAGAAGGTTGAGCATAGCATTTGCAGAATATCTTTTGGTTCAGTGAAAAGCAGGATGCTTGACAAATTTTCTTCCAAATCTATTAAATTATACATTCATTTAGCAAACACTCAACAGCAAACTACTTTTCGCTTGTTTTTTTCATGTATTCATTCAATAAACATTCACTGAGCACAGAATGGATACCATATATTGTCCTGTGTGTTATGAAGCATATAAATAGTAAATGGGAACATTTGTTGAATGATTACAATATGCCAGGAAGAGCTAAGATCACACAGCTGGTCAGTAGAAACTCTCAGTTTGTATCTAGGATCCTGACCTACAACCCATACCCCCTGACCATATGCTATATTGCCTTCCAAAGATGTTAGATATCCAGATGTTAAGATGCAAGTCTTGACCTCAAGAAGCTTAGATTTTAGGAAAGCTGAGTCCCATAAGTGCTTTAGGAGAGACTCAGGAACAACTACCAAGAACATGTGGAGAAAGAAGAAACTACTTCTTTACTGGAGAAAGAGAGAAGTCTCCTTAGAAATAGTGGAATTTGAGGTTACTCTTAATGGACAAGTAGAATTTGAATAAGCAACACTGGGAAAAGGTACTCTAAGCTAAGGGAACATCATCAGCAAATTACAAAGGAAGGAAAACAGGAGATGTGGAAGAGGGCTCGTTGCTCAGTTTGCTTGGAGCATCAGTGCCTGTGAAGAGCGATATGTGGGGAAAGAACAGGAGGTTAAGGCAAGTGTGTATGTGAAATTTGCCTTTTCTGGGTATCTTCCCAGATAACATTCATTCTGCTAAAATATATTCTGCAAGCAGTTATTGACCCCTACTGACGGTATTTGCTTCTTTAAGATGAATAATAAGGTATTACTCTAAAAATTCCATGAGAAAGTTTTCCATTTTAAAAGTTAGCTAACAGACTCAAGCAAGACAGTTATGCTGGCGTTTCTAAGTCCTTCTGTCCATCCTGGGAACCTGTTAATATGATAACAGTTCTGCAAGTCTGGACAAGAAATTTGAAGAAATGCTTCTATCACTGAAAAGTTTGCCTACAGGGTCTGACCTAGTGGAAGTAACTGTTGGGTTCCTTCCCAGAACAGAGAAGGAAAATTGTGCTGTCCACACCTAATATCCAGTCTACTGCCTCTTGCTTTGTGCTCATCAAGCAATGTTCAGAGACCAATTTGACCCTCCTGGAGCAGCTGTGTTCGACAGGGGAAACATGCTCAGAGAATCAGTGTTTTATTTATCAGTACACATGAGAGAATTGTCCTTTGAGTTTGTTCAACATGGGTCAGTCCCTTCCTGGCACCATTCTATCCAATCTTTGCTCCAACTTAAAGGAAGGGAAGCAGACTTTATATGGGGAAAGAATGCACATCCAGTTATATGATAAATAATTATGTTCACTCTGTATAAGAGAAGGCTAAAGCGGGGAGGGGGCAAGAGGTATCTTCAAATGTTTAAAATATGATCATATGTAAAGAAGGAGTCTATGGGACTCTAAGAGACAGAACTTCAGATAATAGGTGGACTGAAATTTGGATGTTTATGTACTAGGCATTGATAAATAATTATATATGCAATCTTATCTAATTATTACAAAAACTCTACACTATTATGGGTATTAATATTCTCATTTTTTTCAACTAAAACTTCACATTATTCAGGAGTCTCAGAAAGATTGAGAAGCTCACTTGAGGTCCCACAGATAACAGGTGATGGAGTTGGAACTCAAACCCATATCAGCCTAACTCTGTCCTCCAGCTCCCCAGGATGTGCCCTCACTATAACATGCCTTAAGGCTCTTTTCTGTAAATTACAATAGGGAATAAACAGGAAGGAACTACAGAGAGGCAAATTTTAGATCAACATAAGTAACTCTGTCACACTTAACTGAATGCCTTTGGGCAGGAATATGTCCGCTCTCTAGATCTCAGATTCCCCTTCCAATAACCAGAGTAGTACACATGAGCCCATTACATCGTTTCTTGCAGTAGCTCTTCATAATCTATAATATGGTCTTGAATAGAGACCTACCTTCCTAGTAGTTCTCCATGATCTATAAACATACCCTACTGGATAAATAGAGAAGAATTGAGTAGCTCTCCATATCTGCAAGACCCTACTGGGATAAACAGAATCCTCTCTACAAGGCATTCAAACACCTTCATGATCCAGCTCCTGCCCATCTCTCCTCACTCACCTTCCACCCATTTAGACACTTGTCTTCTCTTCCAGCTCCCCCAGATCACTCACTAGTCTCTAAATGCAGGGCCACACCTCTCAGGCTTCAGACATCTTACTCCTTCCACTTGGATAAAACTAGGCAGTTGGCCTTCCTACAAGCTGATATTCCTTTTTTTTTTTTTCCTTTAAATATTTTCAGGTGAAGTTTTATTTTTTTTTAATTTATTTATTTTATTTATTTATTTTTGGCTGTGTTGGGTCTTCATTGCCGTGTGGGCTTTCTCTAGTTGTGGTGAACAGGGACTACTCTTTGTTGCAGTGTGCGGGCTTCTCATTGTGGTGGCTTCTCTTGTGACAGAGCACAGGCTCTAGGCGCATGGGCTTCAGTAGTTGTGGCATGCGGGCTCGGTAGTTGTTGCGCAGGGGCTTAGCTGCTCCGCAGCATGTGGGATCTTCCCAGACCAGGGTCTGAACCCATGTCCCCTGCACTGGCAGGCAGATTCTTAACTACTGCACCACCAGGGAAGCCCCAAGCTGATATTAAACATTTTTCAAAATTTATTGGCATCAGTGGAGAGAAAATACTTTTCTATCAATTAAGATGTAAAGTACATTCTTCTTTAGGTCAGTTAATAATGTATCATTTACCATTTCACCTTCTTCTTTAAACTCCTTTAAAATAAAATGCCACTCTTGTAAGTATATGAGTGAGTGACCAAGGTGAATCTACTCAATATTTCATAGAGAAGATGGAGAAGGGCATTTATATCGCACAGAACATAGCATGTTATGGGAAACAGCACCATGCTACAAGTCTTGGCTTAGAGGCATCTTTTCTTAGACACAGTAGGACTGGGTCTTCTCTCAGCTCTTCCCCGTCCCCATTCCCAATATAACAGCTCCCCAAATCACATACCCCCTTCTACAACAATGATGAAAATTATGTTTATAAGTAGCAAAGAGGAACTCTAAATTTTTTATAATATATTAAATTCAAAATAAGGGTTTTATTATAAAGAGGGAGAACAAGTTACTTTCCTCCAAACACAGCAGGAACCACATGTAGAAATATAAGTCAATCGGCACCTTATTCCAATTTATTCTACATAGAGTAGGGCCCTGCTTAGTTGCCCTGTATCTTTATCCAGATCCGTGCTAGTAAACTCCTGCACACTACAAGATTTAGCTGAATGAAGCATTGCCTCTCTGTGAAGCCTGGCCTGACTCTACCCATCCTTAACCACCCTCCAGTCTCCGTTTGATGTTCTCCCAATTTCATGTAGGTTTCAGTATCACAGTTATTTATAGCACTTACCAATATTGAGGCATTTATCAATTTATTGGTCTGTCTGCCTCAGCTAGACTGTGAAATCCTAGGACAAAGATTTTGTCTAATTCAGCTATGATTCTGCATAGTCCTAAAATAGAGAATAAAATAGGGTTTGTTTTAAAAAAATGTTTCTTATATTAAATTGAACAATTAACTCTCTGCCAACTGCTATTTACATAGATGTATACATACATACATGCACAAATATATACATGTATATATAAATACATATATGTGTATACACACACACACACACACACACACACACACACACACACACAATCTTGATTCTAGGCCAAGTTGACAGCAAACTGAGTTTGACGGCAAAGCCTGACCAGTATTTCCCTCTTTTAACCCAGGAAAAAAGATGCGGTTTTGACCCAGTCCCAAGAAAAGAATTCTCTGTAGGTGGGAGAAATATGATGGCAAGAAAACAAGAGGTGATTTGTAAAGGAAAATGAAGCACACGGCAAGTTAGATTCCCCAAGGTTCCTAAACTGGTAGTTAATTGAATCCAGTGTTCCAAGACCTTAATTTCAAACAAGGTCTTTGGGAAAAACAGTCAGTTGTTCTCCCTCAGGCAAAATGAAAGAGCTTTTCCTTAACTCTGAGACCTAACAAAGCTCCCAACTCCTGCCTTAGTCCTTGTGCAACAGGCGTAAGGCTGCACCTTCGGGAACTTTCGAAGGCAAGCCCTGAGCTTCACTTCCTCTTGCGGCTCCTGCACCCCAGCTTATCTGAAAACCCCTATAAGTATTATTTAATTCAAAGCTCTCTGCATAAAAACAACAGACTTCCAGGATGCGAGTCCTTGCCAACCTGGCCCAGGCCATATGTGGCTCCGAGATCTTGATTTGGAGCCAAGGTCCAGACTGAATCTCTCCATCTCTATAACAATTTGCTTTGTCCTTTATTATCATTCCCTTGTTCCCTCTTGCATTAGACTGACCTCATTCATTCATTCATTCCTTTGAAAGTAAATATTTATTGAATGCTTACTATGTGTTAGGGCTGAAGAGACACAGAATAATAATAACAGCTGACATGTATTGAATTTATTATGCCCTGTAACAAAAAATAGGTAAAAAGAAAACACGATTGCTATTATTCTCCATCTCATTTAATTCTCACAAAAATCCTGTGGGGTAGGGACTAGTAGACTTGCTACTTTAGAAATGAGGAAACAAGGAACAGAGAGAGTGAATGACTTGCTAAATCAGTTTAGAATAAGTTTATCTGAAAGTAACAGAAAAATCAACTCGGTGTGTTTTAAACAATGAGGGAACCATATTATCTAACACAACAGGAAAAACAGAATGAAGCAACTCCAAGACTGGTGAATTCTGTAACTTCATACCTGGGTTATTTGTAACCTTTCACTGTGCCAGCCCCTTAGTCGTCAGGAAGGGTCTCCTCAGAGCTGCAGCAAAGTTTCAATGATTCATCCAGACACAATAATCCAGTGATGCTACTGAGAGCACATCTTCTCTTAGTTTCTGTTAGTTTCCTGGAGGGGCTATAACTAAGTACCACATACCAGGTAACTTAAAACAACAGAAACGTATTCTCTCACTGTTCTGGAAGTTAAGAGTCTGAAATCAAGGTGTTAGCAGGGTCATGCTCTCTCAGAAGGCTCTAGAAAAGGATATTTTCTTGCCTCTTCCTGACTTCTGGTGGTTGCCAGCAATGTTTGGTTCTCATTGGCTTGTAGACACATCACTCTAATCTTTGCCTCTGAGAGACCATTTTCCCTGTGTGTGTGTTCCTCTGTCTCTTTTCCCCTTCTTATGAGGATGCTAGTCATGTTGGATTTAGGGCCCATGGATTTAGGGCCCATGACCTCTTCTTAACTTGATTACATCTGCAAAAACCTTATTTCCAAATAAGGTCACATTCTCAGGTATGGGGGCTAGTAGGACAAAATCCAACCCACAGCAGCGTCTTATTTTAAGAGCTAGAAAAACTTTCCTGAAAGCCCATTTGTCAACTTCTTATATCTCATTGCTCAGAATTGCTTCATATGCCCAAGGCTAAGCCAATCACTACCAAAGGGAGTGGGCACCACCATGATCAGCTTAGACCCATCAGGACCTACCCCAGAACATGGGAAAGGGACCAATCTCCCCCAAGGCAGCATGTGGCTAGAAGAGAAGAGTAAATACCTGAACATCACTGAGGAAGAAACAAGTGAAAATTGATGAAGTTGATGTCTCTAGGAAAAACAACCAGCAGTGTCTGCTATACTTGCCCATGGCTCCACATGAATATCTGATCCCAGAACCTAAAGTCTATGAGCTTTCAAACCTCCATTTGAACACCTGCTATAGCACCATTCCTTACATTCTGCAAGGCTCTGTGCTGTGAGGTTTATAGATATCTTCTCCTTTAACCCATATCATTATCCAATGAGGTATACACCATCATTATCCCTATTTTAGAGATGATAAACTGAGTCATCAAGCCCAAGGATGCACAGCCCTTTGTAGTAATGTTTATGAAATGCAGCAGTCCATGAGAAATTCAAAGCCCAAAACCACATTTAACTCATTTTTATAAACCCCTCACCCAGTACCATGCCTGATATAGAAAAAAAATGTTTGGTAAATGTTTGTTGCATGAAGATCTGGCCGTTCCCTCCCAGAAAATCCTTTGTTAATTTTCAAGAGGATATTTGAATTTTAATTTCTGCAAAGCATTCATTTCTCATTCATCTGGTCCACCATGATACCTAAGAAACTCTTATTTGCACACCTAAATGGAACGTTGTTCTTTTGATCAGTGGAAATTAATGTTTGAGTTGAGGTCCTTTGTTCCTCCTGATTTGTTTGAGCCTTTAAAAATGTCCCCTGCCTCATAGATGCACAGTCAGTTGTTTTTCTTGGAGAAGGAATGGCCACTGTGTAATTCATCTCCCAAATTCCTTATGATGAGTGCTGTAACTGGAAAGCCATGTATTCCATGATCAGGGATGAGGCAGGAAAGCATAGAGGGCAAAACCTGAAAGGAAAGCTTCAGATGATTCTTTTGTCAAGGAAGTTTAGAGAATGGGCACTGGTCTTAGACAGACTGGATCATTTCATAGTTCAGCAGCTAATTAGCCTGACTCGTGACCTTGGGAAAGTCACTTTCTTCTTCAGGACTCAGTTCCCTCATTCTACAAAATGAAGGGGTTAAACAGATTATGTTTAAGTTCTCTTTAGCCATGACATTCAAAGCTTGGAAATCATATCTCCCTAGGTTTACTGTGAACATTTCAAATCTGCTTCTCCCTCTGCCTTTCTTCCTAGGTCTATTTGTTGATTCATGGATCTGTATGGTGGCAATGATGTGAAGGATAATAAGTTAAAATTATGTTTCCACTGAACAGCTTGGTTTAAAATTGCTTTCATGTTCACTATCTTGATTCTTTCTTATGATAGTCCTGTGAAGGTACTGATTTTCCCATTTTTAAAAATCAATAAATTGGAAAATAATAGGGCTTGCCAAAAGTTACTCAGCTAATAAGTAACAAATCCAGACCTGCAGTCATGTGTTTAGCTACCAGTTAGTACCCTAGAGTATGACTCCTCAGCACACAGAATCTCACTGCACATGGGACACCCCTGCCTCACCAATGCTGGGAAAACCCTGACTCAACATTTATCCTGAGGAGATAAAACAGTGCACATAAAATCACTAACTTAGATCACAAATACTTTTGCTATTTAAGAATTAAGCTGTAACTCATACACAAGGAATCCAGTACAAGGAAAAACTGTCTAAAAGCAAAGTTGTCTAAAAGACAATGAGTTGCTTTGTGAGATAGTGAGCTATCACAGACAATATTTAAGCATAGGATAAATAAACTCCTGATGGGACTATAGGAATCAAACTTTGGTTAAAAAATTGTATTCAATCTTCTGTGAGATGTCATTTGTACTGAGATGATTTGGAGACTTGTTCTGAGCCTGCCTGGAGATTTTTTTCTGATGAAAGTAAATAAATCTATATACAAGCACTGAACAGTTGGAATTTGAAACTGCAAGCACAACACCATTTACATTAACACCAAAAATATATTGAATTCTTAAGTACACATCCAACAAAGTATGTATAAGATCTATATGAGGAAAACCACAAAACTCTGATAAAAGAAATCATGAGACTCTAAATAGATGGAGAGATATTTCATATTCATGGATAGGAGGACTCAATATTGTCAATATGTCAGTTCTTCCCAACTTGATCTACAGATTCAACAACATCCAATCAAAATCTCAACAATTTATTTTATAGGTATCAACAAACTGATTCTAAAATTTATATGGAAAGGTAGAAGATTCAGAATAGCCACCTTTGTTCTTCTTCAATAAGAAATTTTAGAGCAGCGAAACTACTCTATATATGAAACTAAAATAGTGGATACATGACAATAAGTATTTATCAAAACCCATAGAATGTACGACATCAAGAATAAATCCTAATGTAAACTCTGGACTTGAGTTAATAATAAATTATCAATATTGATTCCTTAATTTTAACAAATGCACCACACTAATGCAAGATAATTCTAGGGGAAACTGAATAGAGCCAGGAGAGGGAGAAGGTACTTCATGTATGCTGGGATGTTCTAGCTGAAACTGCATGCAAACATGTTGTGAAATCTTGACAGTTAGAAACATGTCTCTGACATTTGAAAACTGCCAGTAATTCTGCTTCTTTGGAGATGAAGGCTCAAATTCTCCATGAGGGAAGATAATGCCTTTGTTTAGGGAAAAATACAGGGCATTTTAATCAGACAAAGGTAAAGTAAGATCCTCTTCTGAAATAAAAATAAGAAAACAGTTACATCTGTGAAACATGTTTTGGGGCCAAAGTTTTAGAAGGAGGCTTGGTGATTCTCCCTCAAGGCCTCCAGATGGTTGAGGGTGGGGCTTAGGTTAGGAGAAATCCACCTATTCAGGGCTCTCCCTCTCAAGGCTCAGGAGAGCACAGCAGTGCAGGGCTCCTCTACGGAGAAACCTGGGCTTAAGCCGTACCTCATAATATTCACCTGTATTGTAATTTCTTTCTTATTTCACAAGCTTTCAGTTAATGTTCTATAACTTGCACTCTAGAGAATGAAAGGACAGATCTAGCTTGTGTTTACAGAAAAGCAATATTGAGGGAGTCTCAGCTTCAAGGAAAGGCAGACTTGCGTAAACCAGAGGCAACCTGAACATACTTACAATCCCAGGAAGGCAGGGCAGTTTGTGTTTGATTAAAGGCACAGACAATAAGGGTTTTGAGGGTCCTGAAAAGGGAGAGAATGCTGCATGATAGAAGGATCAAGGAAGACAGACTGGTTGCACACTGAAATATATATGATTGGGAAGCTGGGGGTAGAGAAGGCTTTCCTGGCAGAGGCCCCATGTGAGCAAAAGTGTCACAGTGACCCATTTCATAAAAAGTAACTTCCTTCTGAAAACATCATTTGATACATTTTTCCTGCCAATTTGGTAGCAAAGATACTGCCTCCTTGTGAAAATTTTGGAGCCAGTTTGTCAGCCAGATGACCGCTCCCACACCACACACATACACACACACACACACACACACACACACACACAAACACACAACACACACACGCATGCTGAGTAGTCACTCAAGGAGTCACAGAGTATGTCCACCTCACTCTGAAGTTATTTTTTCTTCACAGGCTTGAACGCAAAATTGTGCTTTCATATTTCTTTCAATCCAGGTCCTGTGGATCTGCTTAATAAGGTTCAGATTTTCATTTTTTCCATCTTGGAAACTGAAGAAAGAGAAGTCTCCAGGGGTTGGCCCTGCTTGAATTCTCAGCAGACTTGACAATGGAAAAGTTCAAACTTTATTGCCTCCAGTCATTTTCTAAAACAAACACAACTAAAGCAAGCCTCATAGGTTCTTTCTTGACTTACATGGCTAAAATCCTCTCCCTCTCATTTTCCCTGGTTTAATTTTTCTTTTCCTCCCTCCTCCACATATTCTTCAAAAACATGTGAGTCATGCAAACACTTGGAACTCGACTGACAATTCCCCATTTATCGGTGTGAAATGTCAGTAAGCAAATTAAGCAAAAGTTCTGGCTGGAGAGATAACTGGAGGTGACGAGCTGCAGGAGCTGCTTTTTCAGATCTAGTTTCTCAGGGGAGAGAGGACAGGAAGGAGACTGAGACCAGAGAGAGAGGCAATTGTCAAGGAAAAAACTCATGGCTAAGGCTGGCCAGAAGACAACATGAGGAGAGGCAGGAAGTTGCAGCAAAGCCAAAGCTGTCAGCACTCCCATGAGGCATGCAAGACCTTGGTGGTGGAGGGAAGAGAGTGGATGAGATGAGACAGGCAGCCACCCTGGGAACTGATCCAGAAAAGGTGTTGCCCTGTGCAGTCTTTGCAATGCAGTTAACCAACCTCTACACACCTACAACCTCTTCCCCAAGCACCCCCATCACTTCCTTGCCTTAATTGAGAACCAGCTTTCCCCAGGTAACATGATTTCCTTGCAGTCATCTCAGATGGAACCTGCCCATTCTTAACATGCCCCTACACATTCCTCAGAGTTGTGGTCAGCATGCTGGCTCCCAGTGCTACCACCAGCTGCATATGCACTTATGCCAAAGTCCCCCCTCCTCTTGAAGCTCAGGTCTTCCAGCTACCTCAGCCTCTGCCCCCACCGTGCTGTCCCTAACCACCAGTTAGACATTACTCATTCACCAGTGCTCTAAATGATGTTCTGATGGTGATGGTGGTATCCAGCCTATAGACTCCCCTTCATCCCACATCATCCCAGGACACTTCCACATTCACAATGATCAGTCTGTATGATCACCAGACTTCTCAGGCCCATGGCTCCCTCATCTCATAGTCTCTCCTCCCCTCTCCATGCAGCACTCACTTCCATTCATCATTCTACAAACAATAACCAGCATCTACCATTCACTGTGCGCTGGGCATAGTGTTGAGGATACCGAAATGAATACAGTCCCTGCCTTCAAGGAGCTTATGAGGAGAGAATCACATAGGAGAAGGACACATAGGAACTCAATCTGGTAGGAGGGATGCAGCAACAGGGCCCCTCTCCATGGAAGGGCAGGACTTACGGTGTTGAGACGGAGGAAAACTCACCTGGGCTCTAGAAGGAATGCATCAGTGGACCCCATCAGAGGAGTCCAACTCCAGTAGAAGTTGGAGGAGATTAGCATTAGCTACAGAGAGTCTCACAAACACTGTTCAGGTTAAATTTTCAAATGAGGATAAAAGCTGAAATCAATGCAGAAGCCCAATCATAAGCACAGGATCTTATTTATCTGTATAATCTGGCATCAAAGACCATGCTAGCTCATGGCAGGTGCTCAATAAATGTTTTTGAGACAGAACTCATCTATGATGAACATAATAAGCATGATAAGGGCTTAAGAGGAAAGCTACAGGACAATCTACAGAGCACCAAGCAGACAGACTAGATACCTAAGCAAGACCAGTTCTAGATACTACTTACCCTTGTGTATGGGACTCCTAAAGTATTCCAGAACTTGGTTTTCATCCTGGTTGAGACTACAGGTGGGAAGTGGTCAGCATCAGAAGCTGAATGGGCTCAGGACCATCAGGGCTAACTCAGAGTCACCCTAGCTCAGAAACAGTATGTGGCACCAAGAGGAACACAAAACAGAAGCAAATCCACCTTCTGACTGAAACCTCTTCTATGTTTTTTGTTGTAGTGGGAACGAGCCAGCTGGAATATGGACCACCAGACTCTAGAGCAGGAACTCTCAACCTGGGTCCCCAGCAGAGTCCCCTGACCCACAGGAGTCTTCAAAGTGACCAGGGGATTCACAGAGCATTTCTATTATCCTTAGAATCTTAATAGAATTTAAAGCTGTACAGGTTGATCAAAGTATCCTTGTTTTTCACTGAAATTAGCACCAACTCAGTGTGCTAATACGAGGCATGTAGATCAGAAACTATGATTAGAGGTTATATATGCATTGGATTAAATTTAAATGGGGAAGTGAATTAAATATTTATTATTAAGTGCAGTTTGCTTCACAAAATCTTTCTAAACATGTTATACTTTGCAGGGAGTTAATAAAAGAGACATCTTTGGTATAGAAAGTTTGAAAATCATTTGATAAGAAGCAAGAAAAAGTTGTGTATTTCATCAGCTCATTAAATGGAGCCAGAGTATCTCATTCCCTGCGTGCGGAGATGCTGAAAATGTGTGTTAAATCCTGGGCTCTTCTTCAGAGAACTGCATGGATTTCGACAGGAGGAGACTGGTTTACAAATCAAGCATATATTCTGCCTTTTCTGTACAAAGCATATCTGAGGGTAATCAAAGAATTAATGAGGGTGTCCTCTTCATAGAAGTATTCAGCTGTATTCCTTGCTCATGGTTATACACATCACTTCATAAGAGACCACAAGCATCTAGATATTAACAAATCGGGATTTGAAACCCAGCTCTCCCATTTATTATGTACATGACTTTATACAAATGCATCATGGAAGACATGCAGCTGCAAATACAGAAAATGCCAATAAATACTGGCTAAAAAACTGGGGATTACCCTCAGAATGGGAGAAAAATATTTGCAAGTGAAGCAACTGACAAAGGATTAATACATGGGAAGCAGCTGCATAGCACAGGGAGATTATCTCGGTGGTTTGTGATCACCTAGAGGGGTGGAATAGGGAGGGTGGGAGGGAGGGAGATGCAAGAGGGAAGAGATATGGGAACATATATATATGTATAACTGATTCACTTTGTTATAAAGCAGAAAGTAACACACCATTGTAAAGCAATTATACTCCAATAAAGATGTTAAAAAAGAAAAAAACTGGGGATTGTTTTCCTCATTTAAAAATGAGTCAGGGGCTTCCCTGGTGGCACAGTGGTTCAGAGTCAGTCTGCCGATGCAGGGGACACGGGTTCATGCCCCAGTCTGGGAAGATCCCACATGCCACAAAGCGGCTTGGCCCATGAGCCATGAATGCTGAGCCTGTGCGTCCAGAGCCTGTGCTCCACAACGGGAGAGGCCACAACAGTGAGAGGCCCACGTATCACCAATAAATAAATAAATAAATAAATAAGGAGTCACAAACAATAATCTCAGAATGGAGCAATTCTGTGAGAAAATCATCAAGGAACTGGGTACCAATTCGTTTTTTGCTTCTACCTGAGTATGTATGTAAATATTCATCCTCTCTGTGGCATGATCACTGCTACCCCACCAGTCATTGCATCCACATCCCAGGTCAGAAGAAGAGGGAAGGGAGAAAGGCAGAAATTATGCACTAACTAAATCTGTCTATTTTATCAGGAAAATATTAGCTTATTCGGAAGCCTCATTCAGTGGATTTCTGCTTATGTATCTTCATTGGTGTACTTCAGGGGGAGTGGAGATAATAACCAAATGACAAAGAATTGACATTTAAAGAAAATACATAAATATAGTGATTTCCTTCAAATAGAAATAAAGGCTCTAAAAAGTAACAAATCCCATTGAAACCTATCAAATGTGCTAAAGTTAGTTAAGATGTTTTAGTTATAAAATGGTTAAAAATATGTTTAAAAGAGTTAATAATGGGCAAGAAGGGAGGAAGGAAAAGGAGGGTGAAGAAGGAATAAAAGAATGAATGGGATTAAAAAACTAAAAATAAAACTACCATACGACACAGCAATCCCACTCCTGGGCATGTACCCTGAGAAAACCATAATTCAAAAAGAGTCATGTACCACAATGTTCAGTGCAGCTCTATTTACAATAGCCAGGACATGGAAGCAACCTAAGTGTTCATCGACAGATGAGTGGATAAAGATGTGACACATATATACAATGAAATATTACTCAACCATATAAAGAAACAAAATTGAGTTATTTGTAGTGAGGTGAATGGACCTAGAGTCTGTCATACAGAGTGAAGTAAGTCAGAAAGAGAAAAACAAATACCATACACTAACACATGTATATGGAATCTAAAAAAAAAAAATGTTTATGAAGAAGCTAGAGGCAGGACAGGAATAAAGACGCAGATGTAGAGAATGGACTTGAGGACATGGGGAGGGGGAAGGGTAAGCTGGGACGAAGTGAGAGAGTGACATGGACTTATATATACTACCAAATGTAAAATAGATAGCTAGTGGGAAGCAGCCACATAGCACAACGAGATCAGCTTGGTGCTTTATGACCACCTAGAGGGGTGAGATAGGGAGTGGGGAGGGTGGGAGGGAGAAACAAGAGGGAGGAGATATAGGGATGTATGTATATATATAGCTGATTCACTTTGTTATAAAGCAGAAACTAACACACCATTGTAAAGCAATTAAACTCCAATAAAGATTTAAAAAAAAAAAAAAGAATGAAGGGGAAAATCTCATTGATCACTTGTTGTTTGGAAAATTTGGTAAGTAGAAGTAAAAGTAACCATGGCTTTTCTGTACAAACATATCTGAGAGTATTCAAAGTCTTAATGAGAGGGTTCTCTTTAAAGCAGTATTCCAGCTTAAAATAAAAATGAAAAATAATAAAATTAGAAGCCCGCATATTGTGAACCCTAAAGAAATAATGGATCTAGAAAGTGATCATGAATGGCTTCTAACATCACAAAGAGAGAGTCCATTAGACACGATGGAAAAATATACCATCATCTAAAGATAGTAGTGTTCTTGCCAAAAACTCCAATCTGAATCTATCAAGCTTCAAGATCTAACTACCAATTTACAGGAAATAGAGGGGCAGAGGAACATGTGAAATTATGTTACAGGGATTCAATCAGCAAAATCCAGAAAACAAGAAAGGTTACAGATCAAACAGGTAGCTTTTCAACAAATAAATTACAAGGGGGAAAAAAGACTACAGGGAGAGAAAAGAGATTTAAAAAGACTCGAGGCATATCTAACAATTGCAATGTATGAAACTTATTTGACTACTGATAGAAAAACTATAAATATAATAGAAAATAATTAGGAATATTTGAACACTGAGTCGATATTTCATTACTTGAAGTAATTGTTTTTAATTACTCAAAGTAAAAATAGTATTGGCATCATGTTTCTTTAAAGAGTACTTACTTATTGAATACATGCTAAAATCTGTGTATTTTAAATTATATAATGTCTGGGATTCACTCCAAAATAATTCAGAGGGAAGGGGGAAGTAGATGGAGGGACAGACAAAATAATATTGGCCATGAGTTGATAATTGCTAAGTTGCATTATGGGTACATGGGGTTAATTTATTATACTATGCTCTCTACTCTTTCATGTGTTTGAAATTTTCTATAATAATTTTAAAATACTAACCAACCTCAGAATGAATAGCATTAGATAAAAATAACATTGGACTTCACCCAAAGTGAAGAAGAAACCATTCTGAGTCAATCATTTCCCTCATGGAACAGGCAGAGTTCTCTCCAGTGCCCTAGTGAGATGAGCCTGAAGTTGATATCAGAACAAGAGGGTCCTTATGCAGAAAGTAACAGTCTCACAGAGTGTATGATTTCCATGAAAGCATTTTCCTTGTATCATCTTCACAAAGTTCTGAGTTAAAAAGATCTCTTCAGGTTTTACTATAAATAGTTACACAATATGATCCCACATTACCACAAAAATCAATGTATCACTGTCCCAAATGATCAAAAGCAGGTAAATAGCCCCTTGGTAGAGTATTTTGACCTAGCAAAGAATCTTTTTTTTCCTCTCTCCAGGTATGTTTCAAGTTACACATTCACATATATATTCACATAATTAGAGATTTTAAGGAAAATAAAATGTGACCACAGAGAAATAAGATAATCTTCAAGATATCCCAAATTAAATGTGTCCGTTCACTTAGTCAACAATTATTGAGTGTCTCTTCTCCACTGGACATTGTCCTGGGTTCTAAGAGAGCGTGTCAAGGGAAAACAAAAGGTGGGATTTTACCTGGTGCAGCTCACAGCATGGGGAGACCTGAGGAGACAGAGCACACACCAAACACATCCATGAATATCTGTAAATGAAAAATGAAGTTCATAGCAGAATTACTCTCCGATGCTGAAAAGTGGAAGCAACCCAAATGTCTGATAGAAGAATGTATAAACAAAATATGATAAATACATACAATGGAATATTACTCAACCTTAAAAAGGAAGAACAAGAACATTCTGGCACATGCTACAACATGGTTGGAGCTTTTGGATATTATGCTAAGGGAAAGAAACCAGTCACAAAAGGACAACTACTGTATGAGTCCACTTATATTAAAAATCTAGAATAGTCAAGTTCATAAAGACAGAAAGTAGTACAGTGATTGTGAGGTGCTGGAGAAGGGGGAAATGGGGACTTACAGTTTAATATACACAGAGTTTCAATTTTGTAAGATGTAAAGAGTTCTGTGGATGGATGTTGGTGGTGATGGTAGCACAACAATGTGAATGTACCCAACGCCACCCACATGTGCACTTAAAAATAGTTAAGATAAAAAAAAGTAAGATGTAAATTTTATGTTATGTGTATTTTGCCACAATTAGAAAAAAATGTTTTAAATTACAAACTAGGGTAAATAATAACAAGGAGAGTTATACAGTTTAAGTGGACACAGTTAGCTGCCACTCAGTATCTATTCCCCACTCTTTCCTTCATAATATAACCCATATTTGTTTAGGGGTCCATTTCTCCCCCACATAGCCAGGTGACTCAGGAGATACTAATATCTTTTCTACCTTTATCCATGGATCCTGATTAGTCCAAGACAATCACATCATGATACCACTCTGACAACTATTATTGGTCTGAGGAGTGCTTTGGTACATGAAATATTTTGGGTCAGTCACATTGAACTAAAGCTTTTATATTCCATGGTTGGAAGAAATGGAAACAAGGAGAAGGCTGACTCCATTGCTGCTGGCAGCCATTTTGTGAACATGAGGAGAACCTCATGTTTTAAACTGAAAGCAATGCAGGGAACAAATCATGGAAAAACTCAAAGAACGTGGTCACAGAGAGGTCATTGTTATTGCTGAGCTACCAAAAACAACCAACTCTGTAGGCTTTTCTACCTCTAGACTTATTGTTATATGAGATAATGCATATCCTTACAATATAAGGCATTTTAAAGTGTCTTTCTGATAGTTCAGCCCAAGTCATCCTATCTGAAGTAATAATACCAAAGAAGCAATTAATAGGAGTAACTGTCATAGTTGTAGCATTCCTGACAAGTAGCATCCAGGCTGAGGCAACAGCAAAGGTCTGTGGCAAAGGGAATAGAGTTCCCATCCAGGAAGTGAAAGAAACCTCGTCCAGCAGAAGCTCAGGAAGGGGGAAAGTGACCTATGTTACAAGATAAGGTTGAGAGATAGGAGGAGCCAATCCTATATGTAGGTCCTACTAAGACTTAGGTTTTAGTCTTAATGTCAGAAGCCATTGGAATGTTTTATAACATCATGAGGACATGATCAGATTTGATTTCCAGTAGATACTACAATGCAGAGAGCTGATTAGAGGGAAGTCAAAATGGAGGCAGAGAAATGAGCATTTTAGGCAAAAGATGATGGTAACTTAGACTAAGGCTGTGGTTGTGGAGATGGAGAATAGATAAGTGAGGTTTTAAAAAGCAATATCAGGGCTTCCCTGGTGGCTCGGTGGTTAAGAATCCGTCTGCCAATGCAGGGGACATGGGTTCCAGCCCTGGTCTGGGAAGATCCAACATGCCGCGGAGCAACTAAGCCCTTGAGTCACAACTACTGAGCCTGCGTGCCACAACTACTGAAGCCCACATGCCTAGAGCATGTACTCCTCAACAAGAGAAGCCACTACAATGAGAAGCCTGCACACCGCAATGAAGAGTAGCCCCCACTCACTGCAACAAGAGAAAGTCTGCACGCAGCAACAAAGACCCAACGCAGCCAAAAATAAATAAATAAAAATTAAAAATAGCCATATCAATGGAACTTGGTGTTAAGTCAAATATATGTTGTGGAAGAAGAGAGAGGTGTCAGGGATGATTTCTAAGTGTCTGGATGTTACAGGATGAACAATGAGCCTTTATACTCAAAGACACTGAAAGTAAACCAGATTTCAGGAGAAAGATCTTGAACTGTAAGCAAGGATAGAACTCACACCTAACTTAAGCTTGATTTAGATAGCATTCAATTATAATTAATAGAATAGTAATAGTTACCATTTACTAAGTTTTTAATATGTGACAGAATCTATGCAATGCCCTGCAGTTTATATTCACCATTGCTGCAGACTTTATTTTCCCCAGAGCTTCACATCTCATACTCTTTTACAATGCCACCTCGCCACCTCTCCCATCAAGAAATTGTGTCAACTATTAGTGGGAATGCAAAGTGGTGAAGCCACTATGGAAAACAGTATGGAGGTTCCTGAAAAAACTAAAAATAAAGTTACATATGATCCAGCAATCTCACTCCTGGACATATATCCAGAAGAGATGAAACTCTAATTTGAAAAGATACATGTACCCCAATGTCCATAGCAGCACTATATACAATAGCCAAGGTATGGAAGCAGCTTAAATGTCCATCAACAGATGAATCGGAAGGGAGTCAAGGTCAAGATGGTGGAATAGGATGACCTGTGTTCACCTATCCCACAAGTGCATCAAGAATTCATCTACAAGTGGAAAAATTCACAGCTGAGCTCCACACTCCTGTCCCTTCAGGCTGTCTCCATGCAGCCTACAGCAGCCCTCTCCCTAGGTTTGTTCTCTTAACACCATGCTTTAGCACCCAGAACCAGCCCACATCAGCAGACACCAGTCTCATGCTGGGGCATGCAGGGCTGTGGCACAGACAGTCTATGCAGTCTATGCAAGTCTCACTCTGGACCGGCCTCTGTACTTTCTTCTGCTAGCCCCCAAAGCCCACCCTCTATTTGAGCATATCTCACTGCCAGTGAGGGGGTGTCTCCAGCTGTGGTAACCTCTCCTTCCTTCAGCTACCCCCAGGGGTATGGATCCCATCCCATTTCCTATTTTCTTCCCTTTCTCTCTTTCATCCTACTTGGTTACACTGGGATCTTTTCTTGCCCTTTTAGGTGTCTGAGGTCCTTGGCTAATGTTCAGCAGGTGCTCAGTGGGAGAAACTATGACCCTGCAGCCTGCAGAAAGGAGACCACAAACACAGTAAGTTAGACAAAATGAGATGACAGAGAAATATGTTACAGATGAAGGAGAAAGGTAAAAACCCACAAGATCATATAAATTAAGAGGAAATAGGCAATCTACCTCAAAAAGAATTCAGAGTAATGATTGTAAAGATGATCCAGTATCTCAGAAAAAGAATGGAGGCATGGATCGAAATGACACAAGAAATGTTTAACAAGAACCTTGAAGAATTAAGAACAAAAAACAGTTATGAACATACAATAATTGAAATGAAAAATACACCACAAGGAATCAATAGCAGAATAACTGAGGCAGAAGAATGGGTAAGTGAGCTGGAATTTAGAATTATGGAAATAACTGCTGCAGAACAGAATAAAGACAAAAGAATGAAAAGAAGTGAGGACAGTCTCAGAGACCACTGGGACAACATTAAATGCACCAACGTTTGAATTATAGGGGTCCCAAAAGAAAAGAAGAAAGAGAAAGGGTCTGAGAAAATATTTGAAGAGATTATAGTTGAAAACTTCCCTAACATGGGAAAGGAAAGAGTCAATCAAATACAGGAAGCACACAGAGTCCCATAAGGGATAAACTCAAGGAGAAACACATCAAGATACATATTAATCAAACTAAGAAAAATTAAATACAGAGAAAAATATTAAAAGCAGCAAGGGAAAAGCAACAAATAACATATAAGGAACTCCCCATAAGATTATCAGCTGATTTTTCAGAAGAAACTCTGCAGGCCAGAAGGGAGTCACATGACATATTTAAAGTAATGAAAGGAAAAAACCTACAAACAAGATTACTCTACTTAACATGGATTTCATTCAGATTCAGCAGAGAAATCAAAAGCCTTACAGACAAGCAAAAGCTGAGAGAATTCAGCACCACCAAACCAGCTTTACAACAAGTGCTAAAGGAACTTCTCTAGGCAGAAAACACAAGAGAAGAAAAATACCCACAAAAAGTAACCCAAAACAATTAAGACAATGGCAATAGGAACATGCGTATCAACAGTTACCTTAAATATAAATAGATAAAATGCTCCAACCAAAAGACACAGACTGGTTGAATGGATACAAAAACAAGACCCATATATATGCTTTCTACAAGAGACCCCCTTCAGACCTAGGGACACATTCAGACTGAAAATGGGGGGTAGGAAAAGAAATTCCATGCAAATGGAAATCAAAAGAAACCAGGAATAACAATACTCAGACAAAATAGACTAAAATAAAGACTGCTATGAGAAAGGAAGGACACTACATAATGATGAAGGGATCAACTGAAGAAGAAGACATACAATTGTAAATATATATGCACCCAACATAGATGCATCTCAATATATAAGGCAGATGCTGACAGCCATAAAAGGGGAAGTCAACAGTAACACAATAATATTGGGGGACTTTAACACCCCAATTGCACCAATGGATAACTCATGCAGACAGAAAATTAATAAGGAAACACAAGCCTTAAATGACACATTAGACCACATAGATTTAATTGATATTTATAGGATATTCCATCCAAAAGCATCAGAATACACTTTCTTCTCAAGTGCACATGGAACATTCTCCAGGATAGACCACATATTGGTCCACAAATCAAGCTTCAATAAATTTAAAAAAATTGAAATCATATCAAGCATCTTTTCCAACCACAATGCTGTGAAATTAAAAATCAATTACAGGGAAAAAACTATAAAAAACACCAACACGTGGAGGGTAAACAAAATGTCACTAAATAATCAATAGATCACTGATGAAATCAAAGGGGAAGTCAGAGAATTCCTAGAGACAAATAATAATGAAAACATGACAATCCAAAACCTATGGGAAACAGCAAAAGCAGTTCTAAGAGGGAAGTTTATAGCAATACAATCCTACCTCAAGAAACAAGAAACATCTCAAATAAACTACCTATCCTTACACCTAAAGCAACTAGAGAAAGAAGACCAAGCAAAACCCAAAGTTAGTAGAAGGAAAGAAATCATAAAGATCAGAGCAGAAATAAATGAAATAGAAACAAAGAAATCAAAGCACAGATCAAGGAAACTAAAAGGTGATTCTTTGAGAAGATAAACAAAATTGACAAAACTTTAGCTAGACTCATCAAGAAAAAAAGGGGAGAAGATTCAAATCAATAAAATTAGAAATGAAAAAGGAGAAGTTACAAAGGACACCACAGAAATAAAAAGGATCATAAGAGATTACTACAAGCAACTATACACCAATAAAATGGACAACCTCGAAGAAATGGACAAATTCTTAGAAAGATACAACCTTCCAAGACTGAACCAGGAAGATATAACAAGTATGAACAGACCAATCACAAGTACTGAAATTGAAACTGTGATTTTTTTTTTTTTTTAAACATCTTTATTGGGGTATAATTGCTTTACAATGGTGTGTTAGTTTCTGCTTTATAACAAAGTGAATCAGCTATACATATACATATGATCCCATATGTCTTCCCTCTTGCGTCTCCCTCCCTCCCACTCTCCCCATCCCACCCTTCCAGGCTGTCACAAAGCACCGAGCTAATATCCCTGTGCCTTGCGGCTGCTTCCCAAGGAGTTGTTCCACGTGTGGATGTATTTCTGGTGTATCCGTGGGGAGGAAGGCGATCTCCGCGTCTTACTCTTCCGCCATCTTCAAGGTCCCCCCCGAAACTGTGATTTTAAATCTTCCAACAAACAAAAGCTGAGGGCAAGATGGCTTCACAGTTGAATTCTATCAAACATTGAGAGAAGAGTTAACACCTAGCCTCTGAAACTCTTCCAAAAAGTTGCAGAAGGAACACTCCTAAGCTCATTCTATGAGGCCACCATCACCCTGATACCAAAACCAGACAAAGATGTCACAAAGAAAGAAACCTTCAGGCCAATATCATTGATGAACAAAGATGGAAAAATCCTCAACAAACCGAAACTGTGATTTTAAATCTTCCAACAAACAAAAGCTGAGGGCAAGATGGCTTCACAGTTGAATTCTATCAAACATTGAGAGAAGAGTTAACACCTAGCCTCTGAAACTCTTCCAAAAAGTTGCAGAAGGAACACTCCTAAGCTCATTCTATGAGGCCACCATCACCCTACTGCCAAAACCAGATAAAGATATCACCTAAAAAAAAGAAAATTACAGGCCAATATCACTGATGAACATAGATGCAAAAATCCTCAACAAAATACTAGCAAACAGAATCCAACAACACATTAAAAGGATCATACACCATGATCAAGTGGGATTTATCCCAGGAATGTAAGGAATCTTCAATATACGGAAATCAATCAATGTGATTCACCACATTAACAAACTGAAGAATAAAAACCATATGATCATCTCAATAGATGCAAAAACAGGTTTTGACAAAGAGAGAAAATGATTTATGATTTAAAAGCTCTCCAGAAAGTGGGGCTAGAGGGACCCTACCTTACCATAATAAAACCCATATATGATAAACCTACAGCTAATATCATACTCAATGGTGAAAAGCTGAAAGAATTTCCTCTAAGATCAGGAACAAGACAAGGATGTCCACTCTGGCCACTTTTACTCAACATAGTTTAGGAAGTTGTAACCAAGGCTATCAGAGAGGAGAAAGAAATAAAAGGAATCCAAATTGGAAAAGAAGAAGTAAAATTGTTACTATTTGCAGATGACATGATACTATACATAAAAAATCCTAAATATGCTACCAGAAAAGTACTAGAGCTCATCAATAAATTTGGTAAAGTTGCAGGATGCAAAATTAATACACAGAAATTACTTGCATTCCTATAGGCTAATAATGAAATATCAGAAAGAGAGATTAAGGAAACCATTCCATGTACCGTTGTATCAAAAATAATAAAATACCTAGGAATAAACCTACCTAAGGAGACAAAAGACCTGTACTCAGAAAACTGTAAGATACTGATGAAAGACATCAAAGACAACACAAACAGATGGAGAGATACACCATGTTCTTGGATTTGAAGAGTGAATATTGTGAAAATGACCATATTACCCAAAGCAATCCACAGATTCAATGCAATCTCTATCAAATTACCAATTACATTTTTCACAGAATTAGAACTAAAAATTTCACAATTTGTACGGAAACACAAAAGACCCCAAATAGCCCAAGCAATCTTGAGAAAGAAAAACGGAGCTGGAAGAATCAGGCTCCCTGACTTCAGACTACGCTACAAAGCTACAGTAATCAAGATAGCATAGTACTGGCACAAAAACAGAAATATAGATCAATGGAACAGGATAGAAAGCCCAGAGATAAACCCATGCACATATGGTCAACTAATCTATGACAAAGGAGTCAAGAATATACAATGGAGAAAAGACAGTCTCTTCAATAAGTGGTGCTGGGATAACTGGACAGCTACATGCAAAAGAATGAAATTAGTACACTCCTTAATGCCATACACAAAAAGAAACTCAAAATGGATTAAAGACCTGAATGTAAGACCAGACACTATAAGATTCTTAGAGGAAAACACAGGCAGAACACTCTATGACATAAATCACAGCAATCTTTATTGACCCACCTCCTAGAGTAATGAAAATAAAAACAAAAATAAACAAATGAAACCTAATTAAACTTAAAAGCTTTTGCACAGCAAAGGAAACAAACAAGATGAAAATACAACCCTCAGAATGGAAGAAAATGTTTGCAGATGAAGCAACTAACAAGGGACTAATCAAAATATATAAACAGCTCATGCAGCTCAGTATCAAAAAAATAAACAACACAATCAAAAGTGGGCATAAGGCCTAAATAGACATTTCTCCAAAGAAGACATACAGATGGCCAACAAACACATGAAAAGAAGGCTTCCCTGGTGGCACAGTGGTTGAGAGTCTGCCTGCTGATGCAGGGGACACAGGTTCGTGCCCCAGTCCAGGAGGATCCCACACGCTGCGGAGCAGTTGGGCCCGTGAGCCATGGCCACTGGGCCTGCACATCTGGAGCCTGTGCTCCGCAGTGGGAGAGGCCACAACAGTGAAAGGCCCGCGTAACACGCACACACAAAAAAAATAAAACATGAAGAGATGCTCAACATCACTAATTATTAGAGAAACACAAATCAAAACTATACTGAGGTATCACCTCAAACCAGTCAGAATGGCCATCATCAAAAAATCTAGAAACAGTAACTGTTGAAGAGGGTGTGGAGTAAAGGGCACCCTCCAACACTGTTGGTGGGAATGTAAATTGGTACAGCCACTATGGAGAACAGTGTGGAGGTTCCTTAAGAAACTAAAAATAGAGCTACCATATAACTCAGCCATCCCACTCCTAGGCATATATCGAAGAAAACCATAATTTGAAATATGACCCGATATTCATTGCAGCTCTATTTACAATAACCAGGACATGGAAGCAACCTGAATGTCCATCAACAGAGGAATGGATAAATAAGATGTAGTACATATATACAATGGAATATTACTCAACCATAAAATAGAACGAAATAGTGCTATTTGCAGAGACGTGGATGGACCTAGAGACTGTCATACAGAGTGAAGTAAGTCAGAAAGAGAAAAACAAATATTGTATAATATCACTTATATGTGGAATCTAGAAGAATGATACAGATGAACTTATTTACAAAGCAGAAATAGAGTCATAGATGTAGAGAACAAACTTATGGTTACCAAGGGGGGTAAGGAGGGATAGGACAAATTGTGAGAGTGGAATTGACATATAGACACCACTATGTATAAAATAGATAACTGATGATAACCTACTGTATAGCATACGGAACTCTACTCAGTGATCTGTGGTAACCTAACTGGGAAGGAAATCTAAAAAATAGTAGATATATGTATACATATAACTGATTCACTTTGCTGTGTAGCATAAACTAACACAACATTGTAAAGCAACTATACTCCAATAAAAATTAATTTAGAAAAACAGATGAATGTATAAAGAAGATGTGGTATATGTGTGTGTGTGTATATATATATATATATATATATATATACACATACAGTGGAATATTAGTCATAAAAAAGAATGAAATAATGTCATTTGCAGCCACATGGATGGACCCAGAGATTATCATACTAAGTGAAGTAAGTCAGAGAAAGACAAATATCATATGATATCACTTATATGTGGAATCTTTTAAAAAATGATACCCATGAACTTATTTACAAAACAGAAACAGGCTCACACATATAGAAAACAAACTTACGGTTACCAAAGGGGAAAGGGGTGGGGAGGAGAGGGATAAATTAAGAATTTGGGTTAACAGATATGTACTACCATATATAAAATAGAGAGACAGCAAGGACCTACTGTATAGCACAGGGAACTATGTTCAATATCTTGTAATACTCTATAATGGAAACGAATCTTAAAAAGTATGTAAATATGCACATATATACATATATATATATATGAATCTCTTTGCTGTACACCTGAATCACTGTAAATCAACCATTCTTCAATAAACAAAATAAAAGTAAAGAAAAAGAAGTGGTGTCTATGTCCCCACCTTAAATTTGGGCAGGTTTGCAACTGCTTCAAACAGTAGAATATGTCAGAAGTGACACTATTTGTTTTCTGAGGTTAAGTCATAAAAAGCCACACAGCTCTGACTAGTTATATTGAGACATTCATTCTGGGGGAAGTCTGACCATGTGAACAGTCCAGTTCTTCTGAGACCACCACACTGGGAAGCCACATAGAGGCACTCTAGTTGTCAAACTTAGTTGTCAGAGCTCCTAGCCAACTGTCAGTGCCAAATTACCAGCCAGGTGAGTGGACCACCTTGGAAAAGCATCCTCCAACTCCAGTCTGTTCACTGCAGCTGCAGCCATGAGAAGCAGAAAGAAGCCACCCCCACTGAGCCCTGACTAAAAGAAAAAAATAACTGATTGAGCAAAATAACTGATTGTTGTTGATCTTTTATGGCACTAAATTTGGGGGGGGGGGAGATATGTTACACTCTCCCCACCAATGTATAGGTGAACCAATGAAGACTGACAGAGATTAATATAACTTGCCCAAGATTACAGAGCTGGAATGTACAGGAGCCAGAATTCAAGCAAAATCTCCAGTCCAGAACCTGTGCTATTTCTTCAGTCTCATTGCTTCTACCTTTTTGGTCACACCCCAAAATTAAATGGCAATTTCTAATCAAAATCTTGCACCTTATCCCACAACATGTCGTCAACTGCTAAGCCCAAACACATACATTTTGGAAGTAATCTATTCCACTTAAAAACTGCAACCCACCAGTAGAACATGGACAATTGCAAGTGCTGAAAAAAGGTTTTTGTATGTGTGTCTCCCATCCCTCTTCCCAGGCAGTCGGGAATTGATACGAAATTAAAATAGACAACTTCCATTTTCTTTCAAGAGAGATTTATGACCACTGTCTACAGAATTTCAAGCTGTGAAGAGAACTGTAAAACAAAATGTTTTAAAATATGTTTAAAGCAAAGTAGTGTTATATACAATTAATGTAAAAATGATCAGAAGTGATGGTTGCTAAGTAAAAATAAAAATAGAGAAATATGAGCTATAAGGGTAACAGCATTTCATGAAGCATGAATCTCTCAGCAAGAAGCAAAAATCCAGGGAGTAATCATGTATACTAATAATTTCAGAGTAACCTCCTCTTACTAATCAGACATCTTAAAGTGGAACTTGATCCCTTGGCCACTGCCTTAGTCCAGGCCCTTACTATTTCGACCCTATACCCCTGCAGCTTCTCTTCATTGCTCATCCCACACCCCAGCCTCACCCCCAGTGTTACACCAATATCCCATTTCCCATCCCACCTCCTCTTTTCCAGGGCCACTCACTCTTCTGGGGATGCCCACCCTCTACAACTGGTCAAGATAAACCTTGCTGATGCTACAAGTTTCCACTCACATGCCAACTCCTCGGAGCTGCCTCCCTGGGTGTTTTCCAGTCAGAGATGGGGTACTTTTCCTCTGAGTTCCTACAAAACAGCAGACCTCACTCTGCAGACCCTCTGCAGCCAGCTTGTTAACCCACATTTACAAAGTGCTCACTATGTAACCACACTGCTCTAAGGGCTGGAGAAATGATAGAAAACAAGGCAGATTATGTGCCTGCTTCAGGAGCAATACTTTCAAGAGACAGAGCTTCTCAACTGAGGGCAATTTTCCCCCAGGGAACATTTGGCAGTGTCTGGAAACATACTTTATTGTTGTGCCTGGGAGGATGCTACTGGCATTTAAGTGAGTAGAGTCCAGGGATTCTACTAAGCATCATATACCTCACAGGACAGTCTCATAACAAAGAATGATTGGGCCCAAAATATGAATGCCAAGGTTGAGAAGGTTAACCCTCAAATTACACATAAATACACAATACCATTTTGGGAACTGCTGAGGGCCTTGAAAACATAAATAGGAAAATGTGATCTAGCAGTGGGGTGAGACAGGAGAAAGGCTGCTCTAGACAGACAGTGAGTGGAGACTGGAGAAGCCATGATCCCAACTCCACCAATCTGCTTCGGGTCCCTGAGCTTCTACTACTTCTCTTGGTGTTAATTATTCATGATAACACCTTCTGACTCTGACTGCCTACCAGGTGCTAAGGACTGGCCCAGAGACACAGTTTCTTTACCATCTCATGTCATTTAATCCATCATTTGATGTCAATTTCTTATTTCCCCAAATTGAAGTTAACTTGAGAACATGACTTGGGTTTGTATTTCTTATAAAATACCTACCACAGCCATGCACATGAATGAATGAATGGGAATCAATGATGGTTGCAGAGCATTGATGAGACACTCAGGAGCTGACCACTGCCAGCCTGAGGTGACTTAGGGTAATGTATTAGTTTCTTGCAGCTACTGTAACGAAGTACCACAAATTGAGTGGCTTAAAGCAACAGAAATGTATTGTCTCATAGCTCTGGAGGAAAGAAGTTCAAAATCAAGGTGTCAGCAAGGCCATGCTTCCTCCAAGACTCTGAGTAGAATGTTTTCTTGCTTTTTCTAGCTTCTGGTGGTGGCTGGCAGTCCTTGGCATTGCTTGGCTTGTAGCTGCATCACTCCAATCTCTGCCTCTGTCCCCACATGCCTTCTCCTTGTGTGTCTCTGTCTCTTCCTCTTATAATGACACATTGGGTTAGGACCCACCCTATGACCTTATCTTAACCTGATTACATCTGCAAAGACCCTGTTTCCAAATAAGGTCATATTCACAGATATTGGAGGTTAGGGCTTCAACATATTGGGGGAGGAGGGGGAAACACAATTCAGCCTATAATAGGTAGAAGGGATGAGATGGAGGTGACCTAGCACCTTCTCATACATCATAAAATGCAAGCTGCCCATTAATCCATGAGGAGGCAGAACCATCTCACAAAGCTCAGTTTCCTCATCTTTCAGGTGGTAATTGTAATACGAATCCTCACTTGCTAAGCTAAGATCCCATGAAATAGCATATGTAAAAATCTGAAATAGTGGGCATTCAATATATCTTCTGTAAATCAGTAAACTACCTAGCACAAATTGTAACTTCTATTGCTCCTCCTGGACTCACAGTTTCCTCTAATATTTAAATAGAGTGACTCATGTCCCCATCCTGCATATTTCTGCAGGAAAGGCAGGACTCTCCTGAACGTGTCTGTGGACTAGACTGGGGAGAAGGAATTTCTGATGTGTGTGGCCTCTCACTTCCCATTCCAAATGCCTCCAGCCTTGTAGTCATCTCAGTTTAGCTTCTGCTGGTTGACTAGTATTCTCTCTATGTATTTCTTCACCCCAATCATGGATGAAGCTGTTTCTCTTTGATTCCCCAAAGCCCACACACACAATGCTGCTCTGTGAGACAGATTTTCCTGAAAGCTTCAGGATTTGCAGCATGAGATAGGAAAGAAATTTGCTTTCAGTCATCACTGTTTCTAAAGTTCATCAATCAGTCCCTCCCAGACCATTTCTCTCCTGGGTATATACCTCCTACCCAGTCACTGGGACCTGCATTCTCACAACAGATCATCTCTCCCATCACCTGCTCCCAACTCAATAACCAGGTGACAACCATCATCCTCATCTAATTCACTGTCTCCCACCCTCCAAGTCTCTATAATCTCCAGGAAGAACCTTAAAAATCCTATTATTGTATTATATGGGACAATTTTGGATCCCTTTGATCTGTCTCTCCATTCTAAAGTAGGCTCAGGGGACTTATATATTATAGCCTAAAGACTCATTAAATAATAATAAAAATCATGAATTCTGCCATTGACCACTATATACCCAGAATGTAGAAATGACTGCAGCCTGATTTTATATAGAAATTCTTCCCTCACACTACAAAGAGTAAGTTCTTAATACATATCAGTTTCTTGTGTACAGATAGGGACACTAAAGCTGGAGAGGTTGGTTGATTTTCCAGAGATGTTCAGTTGAACAAACACACAGTATCCACCTACCTAGAGCAAAGCTCAGGCAGGTGGCTCACCTAGATCAGAACCCAGGCCTAATGACCCAGCACCACTCTAGCTGTGTGTGCCTAAAAGCGCCTAAGGGACACTTCCCAACATGGCAAAGTGTTGTTAGCATTTTGGAGAAACTGCAGTCCCAAGTAAATATCTCATCCTGGTTTTGATATGCTCATTCAGATGACAAACTCCCAATTTAGTCTGCCACATCAAGCTTTATCCTCCTCAGATTTGTCTTTGAGCTGACCTTACCGCTCATTACTGCGTAATGTATTCATCAGAGTTCTTAGATGCCAGTAACAGAAAGAGACAACTGGTCACTTTAGACAGAAAAGGGATGTAGGAAACGATATTGACAACTAACAGAATCTTAAGGAGCACTGGAGAACCAGGCTTGGAGCTACACATCCCAAAAACTACACCCAAAAAATAGACCCTCAAGGAAACCTGGAGTTATTTGATCAAATATGGTGCAGGGTGGAACTAATGGAGAAGGGAATACTACCAGAAACCCAAGGGTCTGGTGTGAAAGTCCAAGCAAAAGTGATGAAGGTCTGAACTAGGGCCGGCGTTATAGAGGTAGAATGAGTAGACAGAAATAGTGGAAGGATATTGATAATACCTGCAGACTTCTGAGATGGGAGTGAGGGAGTACAGAATACTAGGACCACCCCCTAGTTGCTCTTTGGGTAATAAGGCTGATGGCAGTGCCACTGACAGCATAGGGAATGCAGTTGGGGAAGTGGAAAGGGGGATGGATGGCAGAGGGAGGGGATGAGAGCAGTCTGGGACACGCTGAGGTAGAGATAACTGTGTATGTCTCAGTGAGTATGTCCGTCAGCAGATGGACTGAAGTTAAGGGGAGCTGTTGGAAAGAACACACAGAATGGGTGAAGAATTGGAAGTCAGTGGAATGAATACATGAGACTTTCCAAGGAGAGATTATAGAGAATAAAAATGGATCAATGCCAGAACTGGGGTAGCCAGCTCACCGCAGAGTGCTTGAAATTTTCTGGGCTGAAAGTCCCACATCATGGAAAACTCCTCAGACCCAGGCAAGTTAAAACCCACTATGTAAGGAAAAAGAAATAACAGACAAGGGAGATGATTTGCCCAGTTGGCTGGAATACCGGTAGGTTGCAAAACCATGGCTAGAACCCAGACTTCCTAAGTCTCAGGCACTTTCTTCCTCTTCTGCCAGACAAGAACTAAATTGAATTAAATGAATAGGAAAGATAAGTCCTAGGGTCCAAATCCTAGATTCCTGACTCACTTTGCAAAGAACCACAAGTAAACCTGTTATTCTCTCTGAACCTCACTTCCCTTATCTAAAGAACAAAGGAAATATATGTATACTCCTTAATTCCAGGAAGAAATGTAAATCAAGTAAAAGCATAGAGGTGTTGAGAAATGAAGATTCTGCCCGCAAGCTGCCGAGAAAGGGAAAGAATCAGGAACACGTGGACCGCTCCCTGATTTTGGAATCCAACCCCAAGGGTGGTGGATCACTCATGGCCCAGCCTTCACATTGGTTTGAAAAGTTTAACCCTCGCTAAAGCGCCCTCACCACTCCTTTAAAACTATGGTCCCCCCACTAAAACTGTCAGAAGTAAAATATATTTCCCGTTGAAAATGCTAGTGGATTTATCACAACTGGGCCATTCATCTGTTAAAAAGCAGAATGGCATTTATTGCCAATTGCTCCCTTTATGGGAGAGAAGAAACTGGGAGCCTAATAAGCTTGGTTAAGTTTTCTTCTTTTATGGCCCCAGCAACTGCACTAAATATTCCGTCTGCTTTTCTTACGCAGTTTGGAGACAGCTCTGAACTTCGGAAGTGTTACAGGAGGATTCCAGCAGAACCACGTGCTGTTGCTGTGGGAGGAGAGAGTAGAAAAGAGGCTCTGAGAACCAGGATAGAAAAGAGGCTCTGAGAACCACCCCCAGGAAATGTCCCTGGGTCATTCACATGATCACTGATCAGTTTACAACATCAAGAATGTAACTTACAATCCAGCAGTCAATGGGCAAGTTACCTGTAATGATTGGGCAGAACGATTTTGAAATACATTGGGTTTTTAAGTCAGCTAGAGAAGCAGAGCAGGTTTTTGAAGAGAAGGGCTATGGAGTTGTACCCAGGTCTAAGCCCTGACACTGTTTAATGGTGTGAACTTGGGTACTATCTGGTGACATCCAGAAGCCTACTTTAAGTGCTCACCCCTCACCATCCCACAACACTCACATTTCCACCCTGGTACTCCTGCTAATCTCACTCATCCTACTTAAGCAGTTTGAGAGCATCTGCTGTAGATCTCACGTGACTTTCTCTGAAGTGCAACACTGCACAAAGAACATCAAAGGTCTGGTTTTCCAATCCTAGTTCTACCATTCAAATGACCTTCCAGGCCAGCACTATCCAAAAGGACTTCCCAAAATGATGGGGAAATTCTAATATGCACTGTCCAATATAGCAGCCACTAGCCATATGTGGTTAACGAGCTCTTGAAATGTGGCTAGGGCAATGAGGAACTGAATTTTTACGTGTATTGAATTTTAATTTTTATAAATGTAATTCTAAATTGCCACAGCTTAGATCCAGCCTGCTTGAGCCACAGCTCCTGCATGTGTAAAATGGCAGCTATAAAGTACATTCTAAGCAAGGTTGCTTTGAGGATTGAATGTTGTAATGCATGGAAAACCCCAAGGCTTGTGCCCAGCATGGAGGCAAGGCTTGATAAGACGATAAGGTGGGACCCCTCATGGATCTGTCTTCATTTGGCCCTGGAATCAGTACTTCCAGGCTTGATGTTAACTGGGGGTGTCAGGCAGCATAAAGATTCTGACCAGCAGTTTTCATAAGGGCAAAGGAAAGCAATCTATCTTTTAGCAAACTTTTCCATTGGTGGCCAAGAATGTTCTGCATGAGGAAATCTATTAACTGCCTCATGTGTGTGAATATTTACAGGAAGTTAGAAAATGCTGACTTTAGCTAAAGAAAATGCCCCTCTGTGGAGTTTCATGGCCGATTAATGCTCTGGAATTTCATTGAAGGGATTTATAGATAAAGGTTACTAACTAACTACACAAGTGTATTTTTAAACACACTCACAGACTGGAGGTTCTATTGAAGGTGTAGCACTGGGTTTCTAATGGGCAAAGGAGAGCTTTTTATACAATCCTGAATAAAAACAAACCTATAATGTTCCAAGGTTGTCAGCCATGGGCAGCATTTCACAAAGGCTTAGACTTTCAGTCTCAGAAGAACCTTAAGGATCATCTCATCCCAGCCCCCCTAGAATGCTTAAATCCTCCCAACACATTACCTTCAGTTTAAATGACTCCTGTGATAGGGGTCTCCCTGTGTCCTAAGGCAATCACTGCCTTGTTGGACATATGATATTGTTAGCAAGAGCTTCCTGTGGTGAACAAAAACCCAGAGAAGGAACACTGTGCCTTAGAAGAGTTTTGAGCTCTGCCATTTTCAACTCTGTAAGCCTCAGAATCTTCAGACGTAAAAGGGAGATAAGAAAACAGTAGTGTAGTGTTGCTGGGAAGGCTAAGCTAGATAGACTTGCAAGGTGGTGTGTTCCATTCCATTTCCTTTCACTGGCTTTCTTCTTTGGCTGTAGAAGTAAGCTGAAGACTGTTAAATTTTCACAGTGCCTGTCTTCACAGGTGTAATAGCAGTAGTAACAGAAGTAGATGCACAACAATTGTTATAGCATTATTTTTATTAATATTCCGAATTCCTCTTCCACAAACTTGAAAATATCTGGATATGTACCATCTCCCTTCACCAGGCTCAGCTACCTAATTTCCTCTGCTGTCTCTTCTGTGCTAGAGTTTCAAGTGCTTCATGGTCTTAATAATTCAACAGGCATGGATTGATGTGCTGGTGTCTGGCTGACACAAGGAACTGCAGCATGAGTGACATCTAGAACTTGTCCATCACTCCAGCCTCACTTCCTTGATGGTGATGATAATTATGGTAATGGTGATGGTGGTGATCATATGACAAGTAATAGTGATAATATTGATTTTTGAGGACGGCTATGAGTCAGGTACTATGAGAAGGACGTAGCATAGATAATTGCACTTAATCTTCATAACAATCTACAGATAAGAAAATGAAGCAAGGTAAGTTAACTAACTTCCCCAAGAATATATAGTTGACACTGGAAATTAATCTGGACAAACCAGACTAATTAAAAGCTCTCCACTCTTTCCCATCGCATAGTAGACATGTTAAGAGTACAAGCTCTGAAGCCATCCAGGAGGGGCTCCCATCTCAAAGGTAAAGAGACTGGCAAGAGATTATTACACAGTAACAGTTTCAAAGACAAAGTGATCTTGACCTGAAAGTGGAGAAAGAGAGAATCAGATGGATGGAAATGCTTTTGGAACATAAGATCCACAGAACTTGTGGCTTGATTGGTTAGAGATGGTGAAACCTTTCTCTTAGGGTGGGAATGGTAGATGGATAGCAAGGCCAGTGTCCACTAGGAGTAACAATAAAGTCCCTGCGAATCTGCAACATGCTGGAAAAGCTGGCCATTGGACAAGAAAAATGATTTTAAAAAGAAAGGATACAAAACTAAACACATTCTTAACATGCGATCCAACAATCATCCTCTTTGGCATTTACCCAAGAAGTTAAAAACTTAAGTTCACACAAAAACCTGCACACAGAGCTTCATAGCAGCTTAATTCATTATTGCCAAAACTTGGAAGTAACCAAGATATCCTTTAGTAGGTGAATGGATAAGTAAACTGTGATACATTCATACAATGGTATGAATTCAATGCTAAAAAGAAATGCGCTATCAAGCCATGAAAAGACATGGAATCTTAAGCACATATTACTAAGTGAAACTTAAATGTATATTACTGAAAAGGCTACATATGAATGATTGCAACTATATTATATTCTGGAAAAGGTAAAACCATTGAGAAAATAAAAAGATCAGTGGGAGGGAAGGAGGGAAGGGAATAGGTAGAGCACAGAGAACTTTTAGGGAGTGAAAACACTCTGCATGATTTTATAATGATGGATATATGTCGTTATACTTTTGTCCAAACCCATAGACTATATGGCAGCAAGAGTGAACTTTAAGGTAGACTATGGACTTCGGGTGATTACAATGTGTCAATGTAGGTTCATCCTTTGTAAAAAAAAGTACCATTCTGGTGAGTGATGTTGACAACAGGGGAGGCTATGCATGTGTGAGGGCAGGGGGTTTATGGGAAATCTCTGTACCTTCTCAATTTTGTTGTAAACCTAAAAGTGCTCTAAAAAATTGTCTCTAACTTTTTTTAAAAGGACATTTTCATGAAAATAAATTCGACCATTGGGATCATCAGAATGAGTAGTGTGGAGACCATTCTTCCTTGAAACCTGGTTCCCAAGCTCCAACATTTTAAGCCAGTTTTCACTTGTTAGCTTTCCCTCTGCCTTTTAACTATGCTCATCTCCCAAGTAAAGCTGCAACCTCTTCTAGTGTTCCAGAGACCTCCTTTTTGACCCCAGAATCTGGTTCTGTCCTCAGCTCAGTTCTAATTCAGACTTCAGTGTCTGATTTAGATTAATTGAAACCACAGGTACAGATCAGATTTCTACATTTTGTGTGTAAGTATGTTCCAAACTTCTTAACCAGCTGGAATCAGCTGGCATCTACTGAGCATCTACTACGAGCCAGGCATTGCTCTAGCACTTTACATTTACTACCTTAAATTTACTCCTTCCCTGACCCTGTGAGGTGAGTGCTATCATCATCCCAAATGGGGATATGGAAGCAGATCAAGCAACTTGCCAACTAATAGTTAAGTCAGAATTTGAACACCAGCCACCTTATGCCAGATCCTGTGATTTAAAGCAATTAGTATATTTTTACTTTGGTTCGTCAAGTCTTTATTGAGCTCCAAGCATGTGTCTTTCAATGTGTGAGGGTCTACACCTTCCACTTTAAATAAACAAAGAATCAAACATCATAGAAAAGCAGAGTTCAGGTCAGCTAATCCAGATCCCAAATCAGATAGGAAATCAATACCCAAGAAAGAACAGTGATTTATCTAAGGTGACTTCATCATGACAAAGCCTGGATTCAAATCTTGGTCTTTCGTTTCACTGCTCTGTCAATGATACAATGCAGTACATGAAAGTACTTTGAAAAAAAATCTGCTCTACAAGTTTATGATGTATTTATTATTGTTAGCATCATACCTCTCCCACCAGGCAAAATGTTTTTCACACAATAAGTGGCTGACAGACATGTTTAGGCTATAAAACGTGAACTTAGGAATATAATTTAAAATTCAAGGTCTTCGATAAAAAGGCCTTTTTAGAAATATATATGAGACATTTTTGCAGGACCAACATTCCATTAATACTTCAAATCATTAATCGTATTTTGTGCTTCAAGTCAACACGATTCCTTTGCCTATAAACTTCTAACAGATTGGAAGCATGTGACTGGTTTCCTGGACTCTCCTTCATGAGGGAAGCACTTGGGAAAAACTGCATTGGTTAGCAGCTCAGGTCCAGGCTAATGAGGGCCTGGACTGCCAATGAAACTGAACTGTGGAATAGGCTGAGGTATCACGGGAGCTCCGATTGAAGAAGTCGGTCGAGGAAACAAGACGACCAGTTTACAGAGCAGGAGACCAAGGTTCCCCATGGACTGTGTGCACAATGACTGAACTAGGAGCTGATGGAAATGAAAACCAAACTCATATCTTACAACTCCAAAATTCTAGAGCATTAATCAAACACTTTCACCCTAAAGTTATAATTCTATTATGGAGGGGAAGTAATCAATAGCTAATTGAAACATATCTATTGAGCAAATGCCTTTTGTCTAAAACTAGACTGACTTGGGATTTCATGTGAACTGTTTGACATGATTTCAGCCCCTCAGAGTGTCTGTAGCAACAATTAACATTAGAAATGTTTGGAAGAATTCTCTAAGGATCTGTTCCATTTTTGCATGATTCTGTTTGATCCTAAAGCCACATGACAAAGTGGCTAAGAGCATGGACCCAGAGCCAAGTTACCAAATCTCTTCTAAGCCTCTGTTCCCCCCTCTGCAAAGTGGGACAATATTAGTACCTATTCCATAGGACTGTTGTAAAGATTAAATGAGTTAGCATCAAAAAACCCTATGTCATGACTGAGCATATAGTAAGCATTCTTTGAATATTCATTATGTCTCTATAGATAGGAAAGTCAGGGCTGACAAAGTGTCAAAGTCTCCAAAGGCAGTGCAGGCAACAGTGACAATATAAGAGTCGAAGTTGAAGGTCTGTTGCTATGATGACATGCGAGATGTGAGCTACGCTGACAGTACTGGAAATAGACAATTCTACTCAAACTGCTTGGTGTAGGTACTTATTTGGATGTAATAATCTGTTTTTAATCTTGTGTATAAATGAATACAGAGGTTAGTTGGTGGGTGCATATTAATCTAAAATAAATGAATATATTTGAATTAATCAGATCTTCAGTCTATGTAAATTGATGATTTATAATGATATTAGCACAAATTGCAATGATAAATCATTTTAAAATTAGATTTAGGGCTCCTTAAAGCTGCAAGGACTCTGGAGATTTGAATATAACTTGAGACAACTTTAAGTTGTAGATTGGTCTTTCTGTGGCTTCATGGCAGAAGCAGAGGACAGGGAGACCAGAGGGCAATGTTAAACCACATTCTATGAAGGGGAGATGGTAACAGGACCTGCAAGGTCATGAAAATAAGAAAAGAACAAGAAAAAGTCAATGAAACAGAAATATTTTGAGTTTCACAGTTCATTTTCTGGCTTGGGACAGAAAACCTTAAGACTTTGATTCAACTCAATGCAACGAGGATGAATTAAATTGAGACAGTTTGAAGAGGAAAGGTTTCTGCTAGTTCCTCCACTTGTTGATGACCTTGGGGCAACTGACTTTGCTCAGGCTGGTGATTTCATCTGAAAAATGGGTTTTATCATCCCAACTTTAATGTATTGTTATGAAAATTATATAATATTGGATGTAAAGTGAAATTCCCAGTTCATGCAGAACAGAGTAGTAATTAAAAGAATAAAGTTGGACTGCCTGGGTACAAATCCTGGCATTGTCATTTCCCAGCTGTAAGACATTGGGAAACTTACACAGCCTTTCTGAGTCTCAGTTTTCTCAATTATAAAATAGGGATAATTTTAGGGCCAATCTCTTAGGATTGGTGTGAGAATTAAATGTAAACATGCAGGTCCTGTAACTAAGGAGTCACTTGGCAAATATTATCAGCATAAGTGATTGTCACTGATGTTACCATGACTCCTGAGTAGTGATACTGTGAAATTGACTTAAGAAGAAAGAAAGGAGAGACAGAACTGTGATGAATATACCAATGGAAGAGAGACTATGTGGCCAGAGAGGCAAGAAGAAAAGGAAGAAGATAACTGTGTAGGGAAGCTAACATATGGCAGCTGATCTCGATTCCTTTCCCTCATGCAAGAAATACTGCTAATCACATACATCTTCCCTGGACTTAACCTGATCATTTTTTTTTTTCATATGTATGAGGTTGGAGAACTACCTGCAGAAAAAATCACCTAAATTTAAGAAACTGAGCAAGATAAAGAATAAAGGGTCAGGATTGCTCTGGGCTTCCTCTCCTGAGAATAAGCCCTGTGTAAAGAATAATGATGATCTGTGAAAAGTCTATGATTAGGTAAGCAAATTTGCCCTGGTGTCTGTGATTCTTACCTGTAACTGTTTAGACATAGAAATATCAAAGCCCTGAGATCCAGTCAGAATTTATGAACCAACTGGCAATAACATCATTTTGGCATCTTAAGAAGGAAATCCCAAGATGGCTATAGAACACTGCTCCATAGCTATCTTGGGTGAGAGAAGAGAATGTATAAAAGAATAACTGCAGCAAGAAATCATCAACTACAAGTTTGTGACCCACAAAGAAAATCTTTGTGCACATGTTATGAAAGGAAGTACCATCCTCCTAAGAGCTTGGGATGAAGATGAGGTAACCACTTTTTATGGGCTGAATATTTGTGTCTCCCCAAAATTCATATTTTGAAGTCCTAATTCCCAATATGATGGTACTTGGAGATAGAGTCTTTGGGAAATAATTAGATTTAAATGAGGTCATGAGGGTGAGGCCCTCATGATAGAATTAGTTCCCTAATAAGAAGAAAACATTTTAAGTGTCCTTATAAGAAATATCTACCAGAGTTCTCTCTCTACCATGTGAGAACACAGTGAGAAGTGGCCTCCCTCAAGCCAGGAATATGCTCACCAGGAACTGAATCAACCAGCACCTTAATCTTAGACTTCCCAGCCTTCCAAACTTTGAGAAGTAAATGTCTGTTGTTGAAGCCTCCCTGTCTATGGTATTTTGTTAGAGCAGCCTGAGCTGACTAATACATACTTATTCTATGATTAGCACTTGCCAGAGTTGAGAAAGAAACTTGTCAGGGTTGGGAAATATGATACCTCATATTTAAATAAAAATTATTCTATGTGTGTAAGCACATCTTCATGCAGACACATACATGTGTATGCACACACATGCACACAAATGCACAAACACACATGCTCATATTTAAAACACACAAACAACTTGACCATAAGTTGCAAAATCACAACATTAACTGTATTCATTCTCCCTAAAGTCTTACTTTCTGAATTATCTTATAACTTATAAAGAAAAATAGAATGTTTTCCTCTAGACAGAAATAAATGGTGGTCATTTGACAGCCAGTCTATTTACCAGTAAATTCTTCCTCATCATCACCTAGTGCATAATTGCTATAGCTTTTGGACATTAGTCCTAAATTAACAAACCATCACTAAATTAACTATTTCTAGGAGAGTCAAATCAAATATGTAAAGGGACATGGGAATTTTCAGAGACACACAGATCTGTTGAATGATATCCTCCCTAGAGAAACACTCCCGCAGGGGTCCAAAGAGTCATGCACTATACACAAGGATGCTTATTATATCATCATCTGAAACAATAACTAAAGTTAGGAAGCAATCTAATGTCCATCAATAGGGGAATGTATAAGCAGAAGTGTTTTGCCTTGTTTTGTTTCAATGAAGTAACTCTATAAATATTAGATCTCTAAAAAGTATTGTTGACTTTAAAAAAAAAAAAAAAACTTCAGGGGCTTCCCTGGTGGCCCAGTGGTTGAGAGTCTGCCTGCCGATGCAGGGGACATGGGTTTGTGCCCCGTGTCCGGGAATATCCCCGTGGGATCCGGGAAGATCCCACATGCCACGGAGCGGCTGGGCCCGTGAGCCATGGCCGCTGAGCCTGTGCGTCCGGAGCCTGTGCTCCGCAACGGGAGAGGCCACAACAGTGAGAGGCCCGTGTACCGCAAAAAAAAAAAAAAAACTTGAGGTAGACATAGAGGGGTGGGATAGGGAAGATGGTAGGGAGGCTCAAGAAGGAGGGGATAGGAGGACATGTGTATGCATATGGCTGATTTGCTTTGTTGTGCCACAGAAAGTAACATTATACTCCCATAAAGATCTATAAAAATAAAAACATATACTAGGATGTGTGCTAAGTAGTTTACATACATTAATATACAACAGTGTTATTAGGATTTTGTGAGTTTACACAACATAAATTAGGCAGAAACCACAATCACATGATGTTGGAGTGCCCAAGGGCTGTGTTGTAGTATAACTCTCCATGGGGCAGGATACAACATTCCCCTCATTATTTGGTCCTTTTTATCCAGACTGCCTGGTTTTGAATTCCAATTTTACACCTTATTAAATGTGGGTAGGTTGGATGATTTACCTGACAATTTTTTCTTACTTTCCTCACCTGTAAAAGGGGAATAAATTAAAATATCTACCTTAAGGGGTGTTATATTAAATTAAATAATGGGATAATTAATAATTATGTATAATAAGTCTACCTAACATTTATATTTATATAGGGTTTACTATGTGCCAGCCACTATTCAAACTATTTTTCATAAATTATCTCATTTAATCCTCACAGGGACCTTTAGACATAGTACTGTTACTCTTCTAAGTTTATATACAAAGAAAATGAGACAGGGATAGTTTAGGCAATGTTCCTCAGGTCACAGAGTTAATAAATAGCAGAAATGGAATCCTAGCTGGGCAATTTGCTTCTTGATATCTATTTTCAAATCAAGAATGGTCTGATTGCCTACAAAAGCAGTGATTTTTTTTTTTTTTTTTTTTTTTTTTTGTGGTTGATGGGTTATTTAAGAGAGTCTACTCAGGGATTATGCCCACACTAAGGTCCTACCACTGGGCTCATTTACCCCCTGCCTGTGAAAGGACAACCTAATGACTGGAACAGAACCAGATAATGTACAGAAGACTCTTAATAGACCTCTCCTCTGACCCAGGCTGTTCCTCTCACTGCAGATTAAAAACAAATAACTCTCAAGAGACCCACTTATGGAGCCTTAAACTAGATTTTCTGGCAAGGAAGCTGAGAAGGCACTTAACACTTAAAGTCGTGTCCCTGACGTGTTTGCTGCTTTTAGGATGATTGATCTAAGTGGTTCCAAACAAATAACAATGAGCTGGAGGTGAAGGTGTCCTCAGCTTCCAGGCTTGAGACATTGGATGCAAGCAACACATACACACAATTACCTACGGCCGCCTTATTGCTCAGACTCCTGTCTTTCCCAAAGGCAAACCTTGTCCTTTCTGCTGATGATTTTAAAATGGAGACTGGTGGATCACAATAACAGGGTTTTAGTTTCATCCCATCATCAGAACTAGGAACAGATCGCTTCTCGGCCTTTTGGCTAAGATCAAGTGTAGAACTAGGAACAGAAAAGCACAAAAAGATTGACTAGCTCACCCAAGGTTATATTGCTGGATGTAGAAGAAGCAATGCCCATCCCATATTTTCCCCCTTGTCTCTGCCCTTGTAGCTACTACGGTAGTGTTTGGGAAGAGCTTGTTACCAAACCAGGTTCTTTTGCCCCATGCACAGCAAGCCAAATGCTGAGATGCTGAGGTTTGCAGCAGAGAAAGGGTTTATTCACAAGGCAGCCAAGCAAGGAGATGGAAAAACAAATCTCAAATCCACCTCCCTGAAGATGAGGGCTTTGGGATATTTACGGGATAAAGAAGCGGGGTGATCTGAGGCATGGGGAAAGGTGGTTGGAGGTAAGAAAAAAGTAAAGTAATCAGTGTTATGTGCAGGTGTATCTGAGTTACATGCTTCTACATAGAAACCATGTTCAGAAAATGATGGCATTAGCATGATCTTAGGTTGGAGATTTTGGCCCTCTGATGTCAAAAGATCATCCATCAGACACTCATACAGTCCCAGTTGAATGGTCATTGGCCTCTACCAGTTTGAACTGGACAAGACTAGCTCCATGATCCTGAGAAACAACTTAAGCAACCTTTATTATAGTGACCCATACATCAGAGGTGTTATCCATAGGGGACAGTTAAAGGAGTCTTGTAATATATTGTCTAAGCTACATGAAGCTTGGAACGTATGCAATTTGCGGGAACATTTAAGGTTAGCTTGACTGGCAAAAGCAAGTTAGAGGGTATTATTTATTAAGCAAGTTGTAATTTAAGGAATCTAACTGATGACTGCCCTCGATTTCAAGTTTGCCTCAGTAAGTGTGATCATCTCTGTGTAACTGTGAACCAGAGCCCCTTTGAACCCTTTCCATCATCTATAGAAAGAAAAAAAAAGTATCACAGTAAGATGATAAGAGAACTAGATTCAGAAATTCAAAACAAAACTGTCCTCTATTGAATTTCTATTAATACATTTGTAAAAAGTCACAAATTAATCCTCTAAGCAAAAGGTAGACCCTAAAAAAATTTAATTTATTGGTGAGTCTTGCTCAGTGGTATTTAAGGCTATCAAGTCAAGTGATAACGTAGTATATGGATTATAGAAGAGTCTAGACTTAGAAAGACAAGTTAGGAAGTAGTAGTAAAGACAATTCTGTGTCTGCACAACATTTCCTCTTCCTGTACATAAAAAAAAAAAAAAAAAATCTGAAGTTCCCAATTTACCCTGCAATTTGGCTGAAGACATGAAGCTGAGTTCTGGCCAAAAAAAGATGGGCAAAGTGATATAAGTCATGTCTAGTCATTCACTATCAGCAATTTATCCTTAAGAAATTCTTGTACAGTTGCATGAAATTATATTACAAATATGTTCATGCAGCATTATTCATAATAGTGAAAACTTAGAAAGAAACCGGAAATCCAACAGGGTACTACTAAATAATTAATTGGCATATCCAAAACTTGGAACTGTATATAGCCTCCAAAATGAATAAAATAGTCTCAATTACTATGAGTAGCTTGCGACATACTAATCCTCCTGTTGAGAACAAACTAAAAGCTGGATTAAATACATTTTAAAAAGACACTTTTTGAAGGCATCAGAGAGCAACCAATGCAGATGAGAATCAAGGAGTTAGAACAGCAAAGAGAAAGTAAAGTACTAAGATGAGATTTACTCCATTGTTGATTTTTTCCTTTGGGGCTTTGCCAATCAGCAGCAAGGGGTACAAAGGATAAACAGAAAGTAGTGGCAGAGTGTTTGCAGTAGTTTCATTGAAAGAGGAAGACAAAAATTAGAAATAAGGGTGATTAAGGTAGCCAGGACTAGAGGGGCCCAGATCACATAGTAAAGAGCCGCACAGAAAACTGAGCTCAAAGTTATTCATGTAATGTCCCCCAAATTACTCCCTGATCCTAAAATGTACATTCATGGAGCTAGATAATGAAATTGATAGCAGAAATGAACTGCTAAGAGGTTAAAATATAAGCAAGGATTCAAGCAGTCTTATGGTGATGGGGAGCAATAAATTGGAGTCCAGAGTCCATCATGGAAGAAGGCCCTGTAGAAACCTAAGCTTTCAGTTGAGAGCATTACAAACTACGTTCAAAAAGTAAGGGAACACATAAAAAAGATAAGCCCTAATAAAACCAGAAACTCAGGCTTAATCGGATCAATTCCCATACTTTACATAGCTGCCAAAAGAAAAGTAAATCCTCTCTCCAGGAAATCAACGTCATCCAGAGACTCTAGAATTTTCCATACACAATGTTGGGTATTTAATAAGAAATTAAAATCATGCCAGGACAAAATAACAAATGACAAGAATCAAAAGAAAAAAAAATAGACAATAGAAACTTTCCCAAAGGTGATCTCACAATTGAATTTTCAGACCAACTTTAAAGAAATTATGATTAATTAATTCAATAAAATATAGGATAAGGTAGAGAGTTTTACCATTTGTAAACTGATATCTATAAAAATAGCCAAATACAAATTCTAAAATTGAAAATTATAATAATTGAAATTAGAATAAAAAGTCAGATTAAAGAAAACAAAAGTGAGAATTAATGAACTGAAACAGATCAGTAAAAATAATGTCCATATTGATGCACAGAGTAGAAAGATAAGTATAGAGAAAAAAGTGAAGTTTTATGTAACATGGAGGAAATGTCTAATATATGTGTAAGAAGAGGAAAGAGCAGAGAAGAGAAAAGAAAATTGATCAGAAAACTATTTAAAGGCAGAATGGCTGAGATTTTCTAAAACTGGTGAAACAAACCAAAGATTCAAGAATATCTTGGAACCCAAACAACATGAATATAAGGAAATAAATCAGAAAAGAAACATCATAAAAAAATTGTTGAAAAACAGAAACAAAGTCAAAATCTTAAAAGAAGAAAGAGAAAAAAAAAAAAAGAAAGAAAAACAACTCATCATTCTTAGCAAGAATTATGGAAACCAAGGACAATATAATGAATTTTAAACTGCTGCCAAAAACAAACAAAACAAACTAACAAACAAAGCAAAAAAAACTTACCAAGCTAGAATGTTTTCTCTAATAAAATAAATATATCTTTTTAAATGAAGGCCAAGTACACTTTCAGAAAAATAAAAATGGAATTTGTGATCAGCAGATCTATAAGAAAGGAAATACTAAATGAAATTCTTTAGGCAGAAAAGTAATCCCAGATAGAAGCATATTAACATAAAAAGAAATGAAATACAATAGTAAAGGAAAATATGTAGAATGATAAATGAATATTTACTACATACAACAAAATAATAAAACATTTTGGTGTTTAAAATATAGAGAGAATCAAAATACACAATAGCAATAGTACATGAGTTGGTAGAGAGCTAAAATGAATTAAAATATTCTTAGGCCCTTGTATTATCCATAAAATGGTAAACATACTAACTTGCATTAGACTTTAATAAGTCAAGGATGCATATTGCAATCTCTAGGGTAATCACAAAAATAATAATAACATTTTATTGTGTATTATATGCATGTGTGTGTGTGTATATGTATATACATATATATGAAATAAACTAATAGAGGAAAATATAATTTGTGAAATATGCTTAATCCTACAGGAAAGAAAATAATAGACGTGAATAAGACAAATAGACTAAGCAAGTAATAAGAAGGCAAAATTCATTTAAATAAACAAACAACTTATGTTAAATGTAAATAGACTAAATCTTTCCATTAAGAACAAAGATTGTCACACTGGGATAGTCAGGAAACATATCTTAAATATAGGTACAAAAATGTTTGAAAAATCAAAGAATAGAGAAATATACCAGGCAAAAAATTAATTGAAAGAAAACTAATATGGGGCTTCCCTGGTGGTGCAGTGCTTAAGAATCCACCTGCCAATGCAGGGGACACATGTTCAATCCCTGGTCTGGGAAGATCCCACATGCCACAGAACAACTAAGCCCATGTGCCACAACTACTGAGGCTGCACTCTAGAGCTGCGCACCACAACTACTGAAGACCGCATGCCACAACTACTGAAGCCTGTGCACCTAGAGCCTGTGCTCTATAACAAGAGAAGCCACCATGTTGAGAAGCCCGTGCACCACACCAAAGAGCAGACCCTGCATGCCAAAGCTAGAGAAAGCCCGCATGCAGCAACGAAGACCCAATGCAGCCAAAAATATAAATAAATAAATAAATGAAAACGAATATATCTATTTGGCCTTATATATAACTTTAAGGTAAGAAGTATTGCTAAAAATAGTTTTTATAATGATAAAGGAGTAAATCAAAAAAAGATATAAAAATTCTAAATTTCCATACATTGAAAAATGTAGTATCAACATATTTATGCCAAAATTTGACAAAAAGAAAAATCTATAAGTGTAGTTAGAGGTTTTAACACAGTTTTCTCAGTGACTGGTACAACAAACAGCTCCCCAAAAATCAGTAAGGATGTCACAGATTTGAATATCAGGATTAACCAATTTAACTAAATGATCCTGTGTACAGTATGGCATCCAACAACTACAGAATAACATATTTTTCAAATATACATGGAATATTTACCAAATGATCTTATGCTGATCTATAAAGCATATCAACAAATTTCAAAGAATAATTATGACAAAATACGTTCTGTGACATCAATGGTGTTAAGCTAGAAATCAATAACAAAAACAAAACTAGAAAGATCCACAAGTGTTTGGGATTTAAGAAATCAAGCAATGCCCTTGTAAGCAACACCAGGGTAAAAAGAAAACAAAGCACAATGAAAAATTTTTTTAACATTTTGAACTGAATTATAATAAAACTACATTATTCCAAAGTTTGTGACAGATGGGTAAATCAGTGTTTAGACCCTTATCTTATTCCTCACCTTTCACTGTGATATTTTGCTGCAAGTTTCATATAGATATACTTTATTAAGTTAAAAGATCCCTATTTCTAACATTCTAAGAATTTTTATATAAATGACTTTCTCAAAAAAAAAACTGTATAGCTTTAAATGTTTATATTGTTTCCCCTGACCTCATTAACCTCAACATTTATTAGTGTAAATTTGAAACAGTAAATAATCGAGTGTGTTAATTGCCATGTGAGGATAGAATTTCAGCCTGTCATAAGAGCATGTAGCAGAGGTGCTAACCCAGTCAGGGATTCAAGGAAATCTTCGTGGTTGTAATGACTTCTGAATTGGTATGAGGGGGAATCATTAGTTATTCAGGTAGATAGGGAGAGAAAGGGTACTCTAGATAGAGTGAATATTATTCCTAAAGACCTAGGACTGAGTCAGCATGGGACATATTTGGGGACATGAGACAGGTGGAAAATGTATGATAAAATATGTCTGGTAGAATGGAAGGCAAACTCCTTCCACACCTAATTCAGCACCCCTGCAAATTTCTAATTATTAAATTCCTTGCAAATTCAATTTTTCTAACCTCACTGACAACACTCAGTCCAGCTAATTTGCCTCTCATCTGGATTCCTTAATCATCTTCCAAGTAGTCACACTCTATCTTAGTTTGCTACCTGCCCCCACTTACAAACCACTCTCTAGAGCATAAAACCCATCAGCTTTTCATTAACCTAGCTAAATTCTCAAGTTTATGTTATTTTATAAGCCTCTCTACACCCTTCATGATGTGATCTTTGTATACCTGTCTGCCTTCCTAATGTGAACATCCTCTTTCCTTCAGTTACCACAACTGCATAGGGCTTCCCTGGTGGTGCAGTGGTTGAGAGTCTGCCTGCCGATGCAGGGGCCAAGAGTTCGTGCCCCAGTCCGGGAGGATCCCACATGCCGCGGAGCAGCTAGGCCTGTGGGCCATGGCCGCTGAGCCTGCACGTCCGGAGCCTGTGCTCCGCAACGGGAGAGGCCTGCGTACCACAGAAATAAATAAATAATAAAGGCTAAAGATTTATGATTCAAACATTTATCTGAAGTAGCATGAAAAAGAACAGTAAATAAAACTCAAGGAGGTAGAAAAAGGAAAATCATAAATATAAAAGAAAAATCAGTAAAATAAAAACTGTAAAAAATCAGTAAAGTAAAAATTTGGTTATTTTTAAAGACTACTAAAATTTATAAACTTCTCGTAATTCTACGGTAAAAAAATGAAAGGGCACAAATAACATATATCAAAAAGAATAAAAGAACATTATCACTGCTTGCACAGTGATTAAAAAGATAATAGAAAGATAATATTAACAACTTCTGCCAATAAGCTTGAAAGCTTAGAATAAATAGACAAATTCCTTAAAAGCACAGTTTACCAAAACTGACATAGAATAAATAAGAGATCTGAATATTCCTGCATCTTTTAGGAATTTAATCCATAAGTAAAAGTCCTACCACAGAGAAAACTTCAGTCCAAGATAGCTTAACCAGGGAATTCTTTTGAATATAGAAATAAGAAATCATGCCAAACTTACATCAATTCTTCCCAGGAATGAAAAAAAAAAAAAAAAGTGTGGTATCTCTTGTTATGATATTGGCACAACCTCAACCCCAAAATCTGTCAATGAAATTACAAAACAAAACATTACAGATCAATCCTAATGAACACACACATACACACAAGTGTCTGAAACAAAGTAATAGCAAATCAAATGCAGTGATACCTTAAAGGACAATGCCTTGTAACAATGTAGGGTTTATTCCAGCAGTGCCAAGTTGGTTTAATATTTTTAAAAGTTAATCAGTGTTGTTCACCACATCAACAGAATGAATAAGAACTCCACACGAACATCTAAATTAGTACAGAGGAAGCATTTGATAAAATTCATCATGCATTCATGATTCTAAAAAATGTACTCTAGAAAAGAAAAAAAAATAGAAGGAAATTTTCTAATCTGATAAAGACTATCTGGTTTAAAACAAAAAAGAGAAACCTACAGTAAGCATAATATTTGTGATGGAATATTAGAAACTATTCCCCTACGATTGGGAATGAAACAAGAATATCTGCAGACTGAGATTTTCTCTGCCACCAAACTTTTAGTCAAGATCCTCTGAGCCTTCTGCTCAACTAGCCCAAACTGTGACCTTCCATGTCTATCCTTGTAGAGTCTAGGTTTAGCAAGAATCCTGCTATCAGTTTAGTCAGAATCCCCACCCTCAAAATCTTATTACCCTGATGTTTGATCAAAGTCCTCATCTCCCACCATCTCCCAGGTAATATCTGATCACCCTGCCTGCCTTCAGCAAGAATCCTATTAGGTCAATTTAGCAAAGAATTACCCTACCCTTAGAGTAATTTTTCATTCATCAACACCACCTCCCATTGATCCTTATCTATAAATCTTGACTTTTCCTTGTTGTATTCTTAGTCAAGCTGAATCTCTATCCCATATTGTAAAATCCTATGACAGTCCCTACATCTATCCTTTACTATTTCAACATTATCCTTTACTATTTCAACAAAAGTAATGAATAATTATTTTCATTAACACTGCTATCACCTCTTCTATTCATTATTGCTATAGAGGGTCTAATGAGTGCAATAAGATACAAAAAGAAAGTAAATAAAGTTAAAAATTAAAGGAAGAAATAAGTAGTATTATTCATAGAACATGACAATATAAATATAAAATGCAAAAAAATCTACAAATAAATTTTGAAAATAAATAAGTAAATTTTATAAGATTTCTAATTACAAAGTCAATATAAAAAATGATTGTATTTCTACATTCTAGAAACAATTGGAAAGGAAATTTATAGATTTTAGTATACCTACCCTTAAAATACCTCAAAACCTAGGAATAAATCTAATTTTTAAAATGGGCAAGATTACTACACAGAAAAACACAAATATTACTAAAAGAAAATTAAAGAATTAAATAAATGGAGGCTTACACCATGTTCATGGATTACAAGACTCAATATTCTAAAGGTATCAGTTCTTCTCAAATTAATGTATAGTTTGCTTCCAACAAAAATTTCATGGAAATTAATTAGATGATTATAAAATGAATATAAAAATGAAAAGGGTTAAGAATAGTGAATATGATTCTAAAGAAGACTAAAGCTTAATGACTTACATAACAAGATACCAAATCTTATAAAACTACAATTCTAAGTGTGGTAGTAACTTACCCCTTTCCTCACACCATAAATAAAAAAAAAAAATTAGATGCATCATAGATCTAATTGTGATAGATGAAACAGTAACACAGGAGTAAGATAACAACTTCATTTGGGGTAGGCAAAACATTCCTAAATAGAAAACAGGAAACACTAAAAATAATACAAGAAAATACAAATAAATCAACTTCATTAAAAGATGACTTAAAGAGCAAAAAAGCAAAATACAGAGTGGGAGAAGATAGTTGCAACACATGCATCCAAATTACATTCAGTATTTATAAAAAACTCCTATAAATCAGTAAGAAAGAGGAAAACAACCCAATAAAATAAAGGCAAAAGACTTATCCAGCCACTTATCAAAAGAAATTGACCAACTGATTCATAAGGTGTTCAACCCTTAGTCATAAGGTTTTCAACCTTTAGTCATAAGGGAAATGTGAAATAGATACAATAAATTACCACTAGAAAGCCACAAAATTGGCTGAAAGCTAAATTTTTTTTTTAAAAAATGACCAAAGTGTTGGCAAAGATGTAGAGCAACTAGAATCCTAATACAATGCCTATGGAAATAAAAATTCTTATAGTCACTTTGGAAAAACTGTTGGCAGTAGCAACTAATGTTAAATATGCACATGACTTATGTCATAGCAATTTCACTTCTAGGTATGTGCCCAGGAAAAATGTATATATATTCATCAAAGACATGTATAGGTATAAAGATAGGCATAAAGGTGTTCACAGTAGCCCTAAAACAACACAATCTAAAAGTCAATCAAAGAACAACAAATAGATTATATTACAGTCATACGATACAATACTCTGCAGCAATAAAAATGAACTAACTACTACTCTATGCATTAGTGGAAAAATTTCACAACCATACAAGCAAAGGAATCCAGACTCAAAAAAGTTAATGCTAAATGATTCAATTTATATTAATCTTAAGAAAAAGGAAAACTAATCTATGGTGATAGAATTCAGAAGAGTGATTACATTCAGTAATGTTGAATAAAGTGACTGGGAGGGATAAGAAAGATAATTCAGGGATAGTGGTTATATTCTATATCTTAATTTAAGTGGTGACTATATGGATACATTTATTTAGGAAAATCATAAAGACCTACACTAAAATTCTGTGCATTTTACAGTATACCTTAATTTTTAAAAAGTTTACAAAACCACAATGAGACATCACCTCACACCTGTCAGAATGGCTATCATCAAAAAGTCTACAAATAACAAATGTTGGTGAGAATGTAGAGAAAAAGGAGCCCTAGTACAGTGTTGGTGGGAATGTAAATTGGTGCAGCCACTATGGAAAACAGTATGGAGCCTCCTCAAAAAACTAACAAATAGAACTGCCATATAATCAAGCAATGCCACTCCTGGGTATATATCCAAAGAAAATGAAAACACTAATTTGAAAAGATACATGCTCCCCAGTGTTCATAGCAGCACTATTTAGAATAGCCAAGATATGGAAGTAACCTAAGTGTCCATCAAAGATGAATGAATAAAGAAGATGTGATATATATATAGATAGATAGATAGATAGATAGATAGATTATACAATATATGTTTATGTATACACAATGGAATATTACTTAACCATAAAACAGAATGAAATTCTGCCATTTGCAACAGCATGGATGGACCTAGAGTGTATTATGCTTAATGAAATAAGTCAGACAGAGAAAGACAAATACTGTATGTTATCACTTATATGTGGAATCTAAAAAATGAAACAGATGAATAAATACAACAAAACAGAAATCAGCTCACAGATACAGAGAACAAACTAGTGGCTACCAGGGGGGAGAAGGGAGGGAGGGAGGGCAAGATAGGGGTACGGGATTCAGAAGTACAAACTACCATGTAAACAATAAATAAGCTACAAGGATATATTGTACAGCAGAGGAAAATATATTCATTATTTTATAGTAAATTGAAATGGAGTATAATCTACAAAAATATTGAATCAATATGTTTCACACCTGAAACTAATATAATATTGTAAATCAACTACACTTCAATTTAAAGTAATTAAATTAAATTAATAAATGTTTAAGTTTAGATCTGCATGTATAGACATAGAAAGATGCCCAAGCTATAATATTAGATAAAAACAGCAAGTTGTAGGACAATCCCTATTGTATGAGCCTACGTTGGAAAAGTAAACTTATAAAGCATAATGTGTGCAGATCTGAAAGAATACACTACCTACAGTGAAGGCTATGTGTGATAATGAGACTTCCCTCCAAATCTATATTCTTTATTATTTTAGTTTTTTCACAACAAACACAATTACTTTGCTGATTGGGATTTTTTTAAGCTTCTGAAAAGCTATTAGGCAAGTGATAGCTGGAAGTGAACTGAAATAAACACATGGCATCAAGAGACTTTTAATATTAAAAAATAATTTGAATTTGATTCTTTTGCCCTGAAGCATGCCTGAACACATGAAGTGAGAAAGGAGTCTACATGTCTGCAATATTTTAAGCAGGGACCATAACACCAGTATAAAAATTACATATTTTAACCCAATGCCAAAAATTAAAGGATATATTCAGGTCTTCTATCGCCCTTCTCCACCTTTCTTCCAACCCTTTTCTATATGCTATATTTTCACCAACTTCATTTCCCTCCAAAGTCCTCTGTATTTTCCCCCTCAGGAATAGAATGTATTCTGCCATATTACTTTCAATTACCGTTTAATAATTTATGAAATTACTCAGCATCATACCTGCAGTATTTCAGTCAGGCCCCATTACATTGTAATGAGGTTTGATTTAACATGGTCATTATAAATGCTGCTAAAGGTTAATAGGGGAAAAAAAGTTTCAATCCAATGCATTTTATTTCACTCATTTAGGAATAAAATAAGCATCTGTCACTAAGCATAGGACTTCCTTTTCCTGTAAGCAGCAGGATATGATTACTCTGCTCACAAAAGTTTAGCAGAATATAAAGGACTCCTATCTGGCAGAAAGCCAACTTGTGGGAGGCACAGTGTAAAACTGCCTTTTCCAAGGATTGTGCTATAGAGTTTGGAGGCAGGAAAATTATTTATTGTGCAGGACTGTCTTTCCCACGGCAGAACATTCAGCATTCCTGACCTTTGTCCATTAAGTACCTATAGCATACCATTACTGTTACACCCAAAAATAGCCCCATGAATTTCCAAATGCCCTCTTGGGGGCAGGACTTCTCACAGTTTGGTACCACTGGTTTAAAATGTTGAGCACTAGTTTTTAAAGTCTAGAAAGTCTAGTTTTGAAAGTCTAATTTATGCTAAACAGTTCATTTGAATGTAGTAAGAGAAAAAAAGTAACTGTTTATGATCTCAACCATCCTCTAAGGAGGGTGGAGCCTTTGTTTTGTGAGCCACTACCGTGACTGGAAGGGTCAGCTTATACCTCTAAGAGCTGGACATGTGCATCTTTTTCCAACTCTACCTTCAATGACTTCACCTTGGAACTTTGAAATCAGCCATGGTGGGAATTTTTGGAGATCCAGTTGTTAAACATTCACCAGTATACCAACGTTCTTAGGGGATGTGACTAAATGCATGAGCCAAGCAGATCTGAATTATTACGCATAATGGAGAGAAAAGAATCTGCAACTCCTAGAAAACAGTTACTTAAGTACATGGATAGAGAAAAGGAACAAAGCAGAAAGTTGCAGCCTTGCTGTGTTGTGACCATCAATCTTCAGTAAATTCTTCTCAACTTAAAAAGTGCTTGATGAAAGGGAGCAACCAAGACAGATGCTGAGTTTTGCCTGAATGTGGGTCTATTCATTCACTCAACAAATATTTAGTGAGCACCTATCAAGTGCCAAGCATTGTGCTAGGAACTAATCTGACATAGCCATTCAAAGGCAACCCACATAACTGCAGAAACAGGAAACAGGAGAATCATGAAAAAATATGTAGAAACTTTATGGAGGATTTTGAACATTTCCTTGGAATCAGTGAAGTGCCAAGCAAATTATATCTGAATATGAAAGGAACAAGGAACTGAATTTCATATGGAAAATGGGAATTTAATAGAGGCTTAGCTGGAATGAAGCATCCAATTTCCTGGCATCCAAGACTGAATTGCTTCCCTTCCCCCAACCCTGAAAGTAGTATCCCTCAGCCATTCACCGAACTCTAGTACTTGGGAGAGGCTGAAATCAAGGGGACACCAGAATGGTGTGGAGTCTGGAGGCCACATAACATGAAGACACTAGTCTTAGAGAAGCTCAGGGGCAGGGGTGGGAAGAACATGAGATCTGTCTTCAGATGCCTGAGGTCCATCGGTTTAGAGAGCAATTACATGTTTCCTCACTAGCTCTAAGGGCAGGAGTAAAATCAATTTGACAGAGTAGGTGGGCAGATTTAATCTCAAAAAGAGAAGAAAAAACATACATATATACAACTACCTTATATAAAATAGGTAAACAGGGCTTCACTGGTGGCGCAGTGGTTGAGAGTCCACCTGCCGATGCAGGGGACACGGGTTCGTGTCCCGGTCCGGGAGGACCCCGCACGCCGTGGAGGGGCTGGGCCCGTGAGCCATGGCCACTGGGCTTGCGCGTCCAGAGCCTGTGCTCCGCAGCGGGAGAGGCCACAGCAGTGAGAGGACCGCGTACCGGAAAAAAAAAAAGGTAAACAGCAAGGACCTACTGTATAGCACAGGGAACTATACTCAATATCTTGTAATAACCTATAATTGAATCACTTTTCTGTATACTTGAAACTAATACAACATTGTAAATTAACTATACTTCGATTTAAAAAAAGAGAGAGAGAAAAAACTTCTAGCAGTCACAGCTGACTGGCACTGGAGTGACTGTATCTCAACCTTACTCCACGTCAACAGGACAAAGTCCCAGTCCTTGCTGACAAATAAAGTTGTATTTCCCAGAAGAGGGTAATTATTTATGAAATGTACTTAGCAGGATGCCCATTGTTTAGAATCGCTTGTGGCAAACAAACCTAGAATCTATGGATTTAATGATTTCCCAGGGCACCTAACCTAAGTTATACAATTATCTGGAGTATAAAATAGAGATAACCCAAACACTCTCCTCTGTGTACAGTAACCTGCAAAGCTTCATGATAAGTAGAGACTTTACCTATCATGGTTGACCAGAGATTTCATATCTGATGCAGCAAGAAAAGACCTGGGGAGCCATACAGTATGTCCAAGACCTCTCCTTGTTTCGCTTATGCCACTTGATTGCTTTTATCCCTGAAATTACTAGTAAATCTTGGTATGGGGTAAGATCTTTGAATATGTAAGTCAGATTGGACAATCCGGTCCTCTCTGTTAGCCCACTAGCATAGTGACTGCCTCAATAAATATTGGTTAAACCAAATACCCAAATAGAATGTGCCTTATTATAAGTCGGTTCTCATTTGTAGAATTACTACAACTGAAGCTGAAAGAATATTTCAAATATACCATCTAGTGGGGTTCTATGTTTGATGACAGCTTGGACTAGATTAAACTTTAAAGTCCTCCAATGTTAACATTCCATAATATAATGATCCACCTTTGAAAGCTTGAGTCTCATGCACTCAATCTCACCTCAGACCTCAGTTAAATAATAAGGAAACCTGCAACAGCATAAAGTTCAACTTACATGGCTCCTGAGTGACTTGAGAGACAAAGCCAAGAATGACTGACTTTTATCAAAGCCATTAAAAAAATCTTGAGAGAATTTTGATACATTATTTCTATGATCTTGGTAAGAACCTTGTAAGGTTATAAGGAGTAAAAGATACTCTTCTCTCTGATTAGGAAGTAGACTCACAGAGGAAAGTGATTTTTCCAGATTTACACAGCTAATATTTACCAGAGATGGTATCCTCAAATACAAGTCTTTGACCTTCAGAGCCAATGCTCTTCCCTTAATGTTACATGTAATGCCTTATTCTTACCAACTGTGGACAAAGAAGTAGACACTAACCTCTCTGAATCTCAATTCTCTTTTTTGCAAAATGGCAACAACAATAAACCCTACCTCACATACAACATTGTAAATGTTTTATGATAGCAAATCTGTGTTCAGTAATCTGAAAAAATTCAGAGTACTGATGGAATATCATAATAATGATTCTATATCTCCACCAAATTTTGTAATATCATATTCCTTTCACATTCATTATCACTTACTTCTCCCAACCATCTTGCAAGATGTACAGGGTAGATATTTTCCTTTTCTTTGTGGAAAGGAAAGCATGACTTAAAAGGTTAAATGAACTGGCTAACCACACAGAACTGAGACTAAAACCTCTTCCTGTCCAATTCTAAAACTCTATGCTAGATGTTACAAAGATTTTATAAAACAGCAAGAAATTTTACTTCCTCTCCTCTTGAGAAACTTACAGCATGATGAACATGTAGGGCTATTTAATATGTGATGTATGTTATCTAGAAAATGTGACCCATCTTGAAAATAAGATATGTAACTATGGTTTCAAATAGTATTCAGATATCAAAAGTAAAGGTAATTTTATTGTTCATTCATATATGAAGAAATCACTCTTCAGTCAGAAAGCTAGTAGAACTATGACCACCACTGGATTCCAAGTATATAGAGATAGTGAACAAGGCACATTGTAGATATTCTATAAATCCTTGGTTTTATGAATAATTAACTTTGGGGCTGGAATATAAATAGAGAGGTGATAAAATGATCTTGAAATTTTCCCAGATCCATGCATTGGTAGCCAAAATTTTCTCAAAGAATACACTTAACAAGAGTTTCACTGACTTCTTCAGTAAAATAGAAATTATAGAGTACCTGTAAGACTTGCTACAAAAAGAATTCCAACTGTCCACTAAATCTTTTCTTCCTTTCTTCCTTAGTACAGAACTAAATTGCATTTTCCATTTAGTCACATGATGGGGTCATGCAATTTAGTCATGTGATGGGGTCTGAGCCAATGGGATGTGAGTAGAAGTGATGTGTGCCTTGTCAAGATCTCGGCCACAAAAACTTCCAGACTCTTCCGTGTTCTTCTCCTTTGTGTGGCCAGAGACCAAGAAGGTCATTGGGATAGCAGTGGAAGCCATGTGTTGAAGATGGCAGAGCCACTACCAACCTGAGTCCCTGAAAGACTGCATGGAGCAGAAATTGTCTCCCCCACACCAACCACCTCTGCTGACCTGGGATATCCCTGCTCAACTCTTAGGAGAGAAGAAATCAAGCCTTCATCATGTTTGAGCTGCTACATTTTTAGCTTCTTTCTTGCAGCAATTTAGCCCACATAAACTAATACAAATAATAATGTACTCTGCAACTGGAAAGGATTCTTTTTCTTCAGTATTATTATTCTAAGCTCAGCTCTCTACCAGTTTAATTTTTATGACATATGCCAACCTGCTCATTTTAATAATATGTTCACCATAATGAAAATATCTCTGTGTTGCCATTCTACAATTTCTATTAAACTGTAGCATTTATCATGGCAATTTTAAGTCAAGAAAATTCAGTGGTTCTTGACACGAATTATCCAAGCTTGGAATGATCTGATGCGAGAAACAAGCTAGTCACACCCTGTGAGAGAGGCAGTTTATGAAATAGGTAATTCTCATTTACAACCAAGGAAACAAACCCAGAGAGCTAAGTAATACGGCATGATTTAGGAGCACCAGGGAGGCCCTTCTCTTTTAGCCTGTCTGCCATTTACAGAGCATCACTGGTAAGGGTTTCTAGTCTTTCCTACTTGATCCATCCAAATATCACTTTCAATTAGGCTTTGTAAGGCATTACTTTATTCTTTTGTTCCCAAACTCAAAAACTTATAATGACTCCTTAATTGTATTTTACCCTGGCTTTCAAAACTCCCTTGCAGAATCTGGCCCTACTTTTCCCTCAACCTTATTTCCCACCAGACAGACAAAGATCTTTTCATGGAGTGAACCCCCAGGCATGGCCCACAGGAAGTACCTCCAATCCAGGGACCACACATTCTCATCTAGGAAAGGGTGAGGGGAGGCTGCAAATGTTCCTGTGTTCCTACTTCCCTGTGATTGCAGGAGACAGGAAAAGAGTTCACTTGCAATAGTTCTCAATATCATTTCAAAAATGCAATGGTAAGATTTAATCTGCTGTGGCATCTAGCACAGCAGAGAGTCCTTCTAAGCTCTTGAAACCATCAAGCCATCCACATGCCCCACATATAAATGGGGCTCCATTACCACCCATGACTCTCTGATCTGGCCCCAATGACTTACAGGATTCTCCTTTACAGACTACATCCTCACCTGCCTGATTCTGTTATCATCCAAATGATGGTCTTACCCTTCTGGGTTCTATGTTCCTAACTCAAGGTTAATGCCTCTTCCTGAATACAGTTGAGTCCCCCCTCCAGCTCTGCCACCTCAGTCACCTCAGAAAATGTTCCTCTCCCAGTCCCAGCCCTCTCAGTTTTTACAAATTTTGCCCATTACCCTGTCCCATACCTGTCAGAGGACCCCAGGGTTCAAACCAGAACATGTAGGAGGAGCTCAGCAAAGGTCTGCTGATCTCATCATTTTGAACAGTTGAGCTGAGATATATATCAGTCTTTATACCCCTCTTATTTTAATTCCTAATAATAGTAATACAATCATTTATTAACTGAGCCCACCCTCAGATTTCCCCACTCAGTTGTCTGGGGTGGGGCCCGAGAATTAATATTTCTAACAAGTTTCCAGTTGATGCTGCTGATGATTGGAGGACCACATTTTGAGAACGACCATCCTCTGCTTACCCCTGCCCTAAACCAAGTGCCTCAGGTGTACTCACAAGGTTATCTCCCTTAAGTGTCAAGAAGGACAACAGTGTGGTCTGGATTTCCACCCCTATCAGCCATCCCAGGAACACCACAAACAAAGAAACAAAAGGAATGTGAGGAAACTGTCCTTTCTTTCTCAGAGAAGCTATTTCTCCCCTGTCCCAAGCTCCTGATCGGTTAATGTGATGGTAGGGGTGCCAGGCTGAGAAGCCCTTGTGAGGGCTGAGCACAAAGGTGGATGAGACTTACAGGTCAAATTACAGCAGCCACCAAACAGACAGGCGACAGGAGTCATGGCAGCGGTATCTGAGAAACATTATGACGAAACAGATCCAAAGGCCATTGACAGCTAGCTCTGAGACAGGCCCTCTTATCCACCAGAACAAAAGTACAAGGCGTGCTCTGGGTAAACCTCCAGGGACTGCTTTAGCTCAGATCTCCTGACTGACTAATAGGAGTTTTTCCTTTTCATGGCAAGGGAGCCATTCTTTCTTGATGCCTTTCTGAGTATGTCTGTGGCTGATAACAAACTACTTTCCCTCAAAAAATGCCCTTTCCTTCTCGCCCTCTCTCTTTCACCATTCTGTTCCTAACGGAGAGAAAGAGAGAGAGAGAGAGAGAGAGAGAGAGAGAGAGAGAGAGAGAGAGAGAGAGAGGGAGGGAGAGAGAGAGAATGAATGAATAGCAATTTTTCACAGTGTTCCTTAAGTCATCTCATGCTGATGGGTCCAGAAAAAGAAAGTCAAGGCCAGGGTACAGCCTCACACCTGCCCAAATCGTGGAGGCGAGACTGCCTTCCCTGGAGAAGTAGGCACCTGGTCAAACTCATACACTCCCTTGTGGGTACCGAGCTGACATCATCACGTCATCAATCCCTCCTTCCTCTGGGTTATCTGGTTAGGTTATCAGGAGCCAGTGGGGCTGTTGCTAAATGCCCCTAGGTCACCTGACAGCTGTGGCTGCCCCTGGAATCTCTGTGGGAAAGGAGAAGGGGCGGGGCCATTCACCCAGGATGCTTCTTGATTTCTGCCTTTAGAGTTCTCCCGGATATCCCACTACTCCCCCTTGCCTGGAACTGTCTGGGCTCCTCAGATATGCAAGTGATTCATTTTCCATCCGTCAGAGATGAGACTTAAATAAATAAAAAGGTACTTCGTGGGGCGGCTGGGCCTAATGATAAGCAATCATAGGAAGCCAAATGAAGGCAGTGCTTTGTGCGGGGCCTGTGAAATTGGTTAAGCAAAAAGAATAATGGCCCGTTTCGGTGATTCATCCCTTTGCTCATTTCAGAGGGAGCATTATCTCAGTTAAGTGATGCAATTAATATGAAAATGAGGGAATCATTGTTTAAGGAGATGAGAGGAAAGCGGAGTGGGGATCTGATGCCACAGTGGGAAGAATAAGGGCCACTGAGATGGAAATTTGCATAGGTCAGTAGCAATGTGACGCCTCTAGCACGTATTCAAAGCTTAGCGTGCATTGTAATACGTAGCCATTAAATTCTCATTACAGTGACCTGTGTCCAATACAATTCAATTTTTCTGAATCTTAATGATAAAAAGTTAATTATGTTAAGGTGAAAACCTTTTGTACTGAGCCCTAAAATAAAGCACAGAAAGGGCATTGTGAGTACCTCAGGACACTGCAGGTAGACCCAGGGGGGCTTAAATTACTGTTTTATTAACAATAACATGATTTGCAAGTTGACTTTTTTGTGAGCTTTGCAGATCTTTTGTAATGAAGTCAAGAGTGATAAATAAGGTATTTGCCTCTCCTCTTCACTTTTTTTTTTTTCCTTCCCTGGTTCTCTGATGGTATTTTTCCACTCAGTAGCTGGAAGACCATATTCCAGGGACTGGTTCACATCTTTGGACACAGAAAAGGAAGAGAAGAGGGATCGGAGTGGAGCGTGTGGCAGAGAGCTCAGAGAGTCAGGAGTCATTGGACTCGGATCTGGTGCAGAGCTGCCACCAGCTCACTCTGTGCTTTGGGCATAGCATTTCACACCGAAAGGGCTCCAAGCAGAGAAGGAGAAAAGAGCATGACCTTTTTTTTACAGCAGAGGATAACTTTTAGCTTCTGCCACTTATCTGCTCTGTGTCCTTGAGCCAGTTACCTAACCTCTCAGAGTTTCATCATCCTCTTGGGAGCAAAAGATAATGTTACCTTTCTTGAAGGAACTGCTATGAGGATTTGGAATCAAGAATATACCATGTTTCATCCCAGGTAGGGGGAAGGGAAAGGAAGATCATCATCATCTTCTTCATTGTGATGCTAGACCCTACACCTCACATGCTACAGGAATGCAATAAGCATCAGCTCCACTCCCACGGTGAGCTTCCATTTCTTCCTTTATAAAACCAGAGGGCAAATCATGATTTTTATATCTTGACAAGATAGAAAAGTAGAAAAGATTGTTGTCTCCCTTCACATAATCTAACACTGGAAACCCCCAAAACAGAGAAAGAGAAGTTGACAGATCTATTAAACTAGCATAAGAACTGTGTGAATCCAAGAGAAGGTGGTTGGATCCCATGGGAGGGGTGGTGGTGGAGGGTGTAGGAAAGACAACAACCCAGAAGAGAAGACGTCCAGGGTAGACCACTGCAAGGCAATGGCAACAGGGCACCTAACATCAGGTTGGCATATCGGGCAGCTGAAGTGGAAGCAGCTAACAACATATGCAGGCCAACTAAAATATTCCTCCTCTCACACCTTTGTACCCAAAAGCCAGGCATTTTCAACAGAAGGAGAAGAAAATCTTAAAGAGCATCAATGTCAGGGAAGTGGTAGGGTTGTAACTGTAAAATTTCTCTGTCTTGAGATGTAATACTCCTTCCTTTTCTCCCTATACTCACCAAGAGAAGCTGCAGCCAAGACCTGCAACTTAGCCTTCAGTGCTAACAGAACCAGGAAAATATCTGCTCCAAAGTGGAAATAACACAATATTTGATCAGTTAAATGACTCTAGTAATACTAGCAAAAGCTTACCAACACTGTGTGTGAGACATGGTACTATATGCTACAAATATCAGTCTATTCAATCCTCACAACTGCTCTGTTAACCCAATTTTAAGTATCAAAAAGGAAGCACAGAGAGGTTAAGTTATTTGCCCATGATTACACAGCTGGGTATTGGCAGAGCTGGGTTTTGAATGTAGGCAGTCTGTCTCCCACTGAAGAACAAAATTCAACTGAGTAAATCTGAAGGTCTAATTGGCTTTATTCAACAATTCATGAATCAGGCAGTGTCCCATCTAGCAGACAGAAAGGAGCTCCAAAGATCTATACAAAATGGAAGACTTTAATAGGCAGAAGGGGTTGGGACAAGGAAGTTATTAGCAAGTGGACTGTTTGTGGCAAGGTCTCCTTCCTCTAGGAGATGACAGAGGTCTATCAGGTAGATTACCTCACTAGTGCTGAAGCTGAATCTGGCCTCTGCACACCAACACTGAATTAAATCTCGGAGACAGAGTTTTGAGTGAAGTAGAAACTAACAGCTTTATTGCTTTGCCAGGCAAAGGGGGCCACAGTAAGCTAATGCCCTCAAAACTGTTTGTCCCGACCTGGAGAGGGTAGTGAGGAGTTTTATAGTAATGGTTAAAAGAGGGTGTGATCAGCTTGTGGACATTCTTCTGATTGGTTAGTGGTGAGGTAATTGAGAGTCAACATCATCAACCTTCTTGTTCCAACCGGTCTGGGGTCTATGTGCTTGTGGGAAGTACACAGTTAACTTCTCCCACCTGGTGGGGGTTTCAGTATCTACAAAACAGCTCAAAGATTTTGTCATGTATATGCCTTGAGGGGGAACCAGCTCCCTGCCCCAAGGCTACACTATTGTTTCTCTGACTGTTCCTCCCTTGATTCCACATCCCCTCCTTTCCCTAATTAGCAACTGTTTGAACCTGTCCTTAGAACTCAGGGAAAGTCATGGAGGCTGAATAAGCCTATTTCCTGTAATCAAGAAAAGGAGGACACAGAAAGGCTCTTGTGCCCAGGTGCCCCACAGGGTCCTGCTGGGTGTCAGTGATGACCAGATAATTCCAGATTGACTGATTGAAGATTCTACTCCTCAGAGAGGTTAAAACTATAATTAAGTATTAAGTCTTGGTTTGGTGAATGGGCTTAGAACAGGTGACTCTATTGTGGGTCTGTTGTCTCTTTTTTAACACTCCAAAGCTTATGCTTTTACCAGTACACTTTACTGCCCTTCTGGCAAAAATATGACAAATTGAATTATCTGCACCAGATAAAGAAAATTAGTTGATCAGATAAAACATAAGTTAAAGATCAAATTATTAAATATCCCCAAAGAAATAAGTAGAATATCAGAAACATAAAGAAGGAACATGAAGAACAAAATAAAGACACTATGTTATGAAAAACATGATAATTATAGAATCCAATAAATGGATTGAAAATGAACATAGCTGCAAAACAAATCAATCACCTGAAAGATTAGATTGGAAATGCTATGAATGGCATTAAAAAGGGATAACTGATGAAAAGTATGAAAAAAGAAAATCTAGAAGATAGAATTATAAGCACCAATATATGCATAGTAAGACTCAGAGAAAAAAAGAGAAAAATACCTATACAAGTAAATGACTAATTTCTCAAATTAGAAAAATATTGAAAAGGATTATAGAATACAAACATATAAGAAACCACCCATATTTTAACTCACTTTAGAGAAATTTATTAACATTAAAAACAAAGAGAAAAATAACATCAATAAACACTTAAAAAATTCTTTAAAAAATCCAAAGAAGAAAGTCACTTACAATAAAATAAGGTCCAGTTGATATCTGATTTCTCAGCAGCAAAAATAACATGCAAAAAACTTTGAAACTAAAATTTTATATCCATCAAAACTATTATTTGGATACAAAAGTCTTTTTAGGTACACAAGATTTCACTTGGACAACCAGACAAAACTCTCTTTAAAATGTAATTGGAGAAGTATTTCTAAATGAAAATAAAATAAAATTTTATAAGATCTGACTACAGTAAATTTAAAAACAAAAGAAAAAAACAGGGAACATGGCCAAAGATGTTTAAAAACATATAATGACTACATTAAATATTAAGAGATTAAACTCATATCTCAAAAGGCAGAGACTCATGGGTTGTATCAAAACAAGATCCAATAATTAGTTGTGTACAACAGGCCCACATAAAGGACACTAAAAATGTTGAAAATAAATATGTCAGGAAAATATGAACCAAGAGAAAGTGAGAATAATAATGTAATACCACACAAAATAGAGTAGAAGGAAAAAAAAAATCAGCAGGGACAAAGAAAAATATTGTATGCTACTAAAATAAACAATAAATCAAAAAGCTATAAAAGTCATGAATGTATCTGTACCCAGGAATATAGCATTTAAAAAATCTACTGATTTGAATGTTATATATTTTTGTTCCTGCAGTCCTGAAAATAGTAATAAGACCCCCAAGTGCCTCCACACTCCATGTTGTTTTCTTAGTCTTGCCCACACTTCTGTAAGTTATTCTTTCATTAAAGTATCTTCAACTGAATCATCCAAGTTGAATTCTGTATCTTACACAGATTCTGGCTGATACAACTTTATAATAATAAAAAAAAAACTTAGAAACAAAATTCTATATTTATATGGAGAATAGGAAGGAAAGGGAGCAGTATATGGATTCTGGAGTTAGACAGACCAAGTTGGAGTCTTAGCTCTACTGCTTATCATTTGTATGACCCTACACAAGATGCTCAAAGTCCTTGAGTTATGGTTTCCACAAATATAAACATTATGTAGTAATACCTGCCTCGTAGTACTTTGTGAGTATTCCCAACATTGTAATCAATCAATAAATTTTGGTGGTGATAGGAATACTAGAATATTAGGAGTGGTAATATAAATACTAACACTGATGCCAATACTAGTAATAAAAAAATATGAATGTTAAAATTATTATTGGGCTTTTTACAGTGCAAATGATCCTTCATGGTCAATCATACTATGTACATAAAAGGAAAGGATATATTCTTTCTTCAATAGCAAGAAAACCCAATTTATAATTCTGGTATCTTGATGAGCATGCAAAGCACTCATATATACCTACTCTGATGAATTACTTAACCTACCTTGGAGATAAAATATCTAATATTATGAAGCAACACTCTCAGCAGATCTTACTCTGAATACATTCAGTTGAGGTTGCATAGAGTCACCTACTCTATATTTGGATGTCAAGAAAAATGCCAGGACCTGAATAACAATGAATCAAAAAGAGAAGACAGAAATATGCACCAGAGTCGAAAAAAAAAAGGGGAGTTTGTTGTAGAAAAGGAAGGAGATATGTTCATCAGACTAGCTGCTCGGTGGCATTTTGAGGGTGATAAAGAAATGTACAAACATGACAGGCAGTGAAAAATCAACAAGACACAGGAAATCAAAAGGATGAGGTATCAGAAAATAAACTTAGGGACTTCCCTGGTGGTGCAGTGGTTAAGAATCCACCTGCCAATGCAGGGGACATGGGTTCAATCCCTGGTCCAGGAAGATCTCACGTGTCATGGAGCAACTAAGCCTGTGCACCACAACTACTGAACCTGCACTCTAGAGTCCATGAGCCACAACTACTGAGCCTGAGTGCCACAGCTATTGAAGCCTGCACACCTAGAGCCCATGCTCCACAACAAGAGAAGCCACCACAACAAGAAGCCCGTGCACCACAATGAAGCGTAGCCCCTGCTCACCACAACTACAGAAAACCCATGCACAGCAACAAAGACCAAACGCGGCCAATAAATAAATTTATTTTAAAAAAAGAAAGAAAGAAAGAAATTAAGTCAAATTTGCAATAAGACTGAAATCAAAGCATTCTTCTGCCCCTTTCAAGAAGCCATTTATATTCTTCCTGCTGGGACACAGAACACTCCAGAATCCATTTGTAAGCCTCAAGAATTCGTGACTAAGGAAAGTATTCAAAAATATTAGTCCCAGTCTCATGAACATATTTAGCGTATCTTCAGCTAACTTGACTCATTTTATGGATCAAGGCATTCCTAAAGATTCATGACATTATACATCAGTAATTCCCAAGCATGGTTTAGCATACAGTCAACTGAACAATCTGGTAAAGCACATATTCCCAAATGGAAAGCTCTGGAATAAGAGCCCAGGAAGTGGTATTTTCAACAAGCAATCCAGATCATTTTTATGCAGCCAGACAGGAAGATAAGTATAGGACACAAGCAATTTGTGGAACCACTCTTTGTAGAGCCCTAAATAGACCATTTTTCTACAAGTCCAATACTAAATATCTCTCCTTGCTTATTGACTTTCCTGGGATATTGGCATATCCTATTAACAAATTTATTCATTAGTGTTTACTGAGTATCTACTATGGCATGAGTTAAGAATGAGGCAATTTCTGACCTCCCTCAAAGAATTCAAAGTGCAGAGAAGTTCAGGTCTGGGCACTATGAACCTAACACAAAGTAAAGTAAAACAAGTGCTGTAAGGAAGTACAACAACAGAGAAGAAAGGGGATATGGATCTTGACCAGGGTGATCAGAGAGTATTCCTTAAAAGAGGTGGCATTTGAACTGAACCTTAAACAAACAGCAAGATTTAAGTTACAGACAAAAGAAAGAAAAGTGTTTTGTGCTGAAGGAATAGTACAAGCAAATGCTTGGAAAGGTAAGAAGGTAGAAGGCATATTTGGCTAATAATGAATAGTTCAATATTGCTAGAATATCTAGGGTATGTCACCTGTGGCCACATTAACAAAGGACTTGAGCACCTTGAAAGGATAGTGAACCTTTGTTGGTAAGCTGTGGGGAGACATTAAATGTTTTTAAAGATGAAAAAAAAAAAAAACCAAGAAGGAGAAATTACAACTGACACCACCAAAATACAAAGGATCATAAGAGACTACTACAAGCAACTATATGCCAATAAAATGGACAACCTGGAAGAAACGGACAAATTCTTAGAAAAGTTCAACCTTCCAAGACTGAACCAGGAAGAAAGAGAAAATATGGATGGGCCAATCACAAGTAATGAAACTGAAACTGTGATTCAAAATCTTCCAACAAACAAAAGTCCAGGACCAGATGGCTTCACAGATGAATTCTATCAAACATGCAGAGAAGAGTTAACACCTACACTTCTGAAACTCTTCCAAAAATGTGCAGAGGGAGGAACACTCCCAAGCTCATTCTATGAGGCCACCATTACCCTGATAGCAAAACCAGACAAAGATATCACCAAAAAAAAAGAGAAAATTACAGGCCAATATCACGATGAATATAGACACAAGAATCCAATAACAAATTAAAAGGATCATACACTATGTTCAAGTGAGATTTATCTCAGGGATGCAAGGATTCTTCAGTACACTCAAATCAATGAATGTGATACACCATATTAACAAACTGAAGAATAAAAACCATATGATCATCTTAAAAAATGTAGAAAAATCTTTCAACACAATTCTATACCAATCTATGACAAAAAATCTCCAGAAAGTGGGGATAAAGGGAACTTATTTCAACATAATAAAGCCCATATATGACAAGCAAACATTATTCTCAATACTGAAAAACTGAAAGAATTTCTTCAAAGATGAGGAATAAGACAAGAGTGTCCATTCTCACCACTATTATTCACTATCATTTTGGAAGTCCTAGCCATGGCAAACAGAGAAGGAAAAGAAGAAGTAAAACAGTCACCATTTGCAAATGACATGATACTATACATAGATAATCCTAAAGATGCCACCAGAAAACTTCTACAGCTAATCAATGAATTAATTAAATTTCAGGATACAAAATTAATACACAGAAATCTCTTACATTCCCATACACTAACAACAAAAGATCAGAAAGAGAATTAAGGAAACAATCCCATTTATCATTGCAACAAAAAGAATAAAATACCTAATAATAAACCTACCTAAGGACGTAAAAGACCTGTACTCAGAAAACTATATGAAATCGATGAAAGACATCAACAATGACACAAAGCAATGGAGAGATATACCATGTTCTTGGATTGGAAGAATTAATATTGTGAAAATAAATATACTACACAAAGCAATCTACAGATTCAATGCAATCTCTATCAAACTACCAATGGCATTTTTCACAGAATTAGAACAAAAAATGGCACGACTTGTATGGAAACACAAAAGACCCCAAAGAGCCAAAGCAATCTTGAGAAAGAAAAATGGAGCTGGCGGAATCAGTCTCCCTGACTTCAGACTATATGACAAAAGTACAGTAATCAAGACAGTATAGTACTGGCACAAAAACAGAAATATAGATCAATGGAACATGATAGAAAGCCCAGAGATAAACCCACGTACCTATGGTCACCTAATCTATGAAAAACGAGGCAAGAATATACAATGGAGAAAAAACATCCTCTTCAATAAGTGGTGCTAGGAAATTTGGATAGCTACATGTAAAAGAATGAAATGAAAATACTCCCTAACACCATACACAAAAATAAACTCAAAATTATTAAAGACCTAAATGTAAGCCCAGACACTATAGAACTCTTAGAGGAAAACACAGGCAGAACACTCTATGACATAAATCACAGCAAGATCCTTTTTGACTCACATCTTAGAGAAATGGAAATAAAAACAAAAATAAACAAATGGGACCTATCTAACTTTAAAATTTTGCACAGCAAAGGAAGACATAAACATAATGAAAAGACAACCTCAGAATGGGAGAAAATATTAGCAAACGAAGCAACTGACAAGGGATTAATCTCCAAAATATACAAACAGCTCATGCAGCTCAATATCAAAAAAAACAAACAACCCAATCAAAAAACAGGTGGAAGACCTAAATAGACATTTCCCCAAAGAGGACATACAGATGGCCAACAAACATATGAAAAGATGCTCAACATCATTATTTATTAGAGAAATGCAAATCAAAACTACAGTAAGGTATCACCTCATACCAGTAAGAATGACCATCATCAAAAAATCTACAAACAATAAATGCTGGAGAGGGTGTGGAGAAAAGGGAACCCTCTTGCACTGTTGGTGGGAATGTAAATTGATACAGCTAATATGGAGAACAGTATGGAGGTTCCTTTAAAAACTAAAAATAGAACTACCATCGACCCAGCAATCCCACTACTAGGCATATACCCTGAGAAAACCATAATTCAAAGAGTCATGTACCATAATGTTCATTTCAGCTCTATCTACAATAGCCAGGACATGGAATCAACCTAAGTGTCCATCAACAGATGAATGGATAAAGAAGATGTGGCACATATATGCAATGGAATATTATGCAGCCATAAAAAGAAATGAAAATGAGTTATTTGTAGTGAGGTGGATGGACCCAGAGTCTGTCATACAGAATGAAGTAAGTCAGAAAGAGAAAAACAAATACCGTATGCTAACATATATATATGGAATCTAAAAAAAAAAAAAAATGGTTATGAAGAATGTAGGGCCAGGACAGGAATAAAGACGAGGATGTAGAGAATAGGCTTGAGGACACAGGGAGAGGGAAGGGTAAGCTGGGACGAAGTGAGATAGTAGCACTGACATGTATACACTACCAAATGTAAAATAGATAGCTCGTGGGAAGCAGCTGCATAACACAGGGAGATCAGCTCAGTGCTTTGTGACCACCTAGGGGGTGACATAGGGAGGGTGGGAGGGAGATGCATGAGGGAGGAGATATGGAGATATATGTATATATATAGCTGCTTCACTTTGGTATAAAGCAGAAATTAACATACCATTGTAAAGCAATTATATTCCAATTAAGATGTTTATAAATAAATAAATAAATAAATCCTTAAAAAACTAAAAATAGAACTACCATATGACCCAGCAATTCCACTACTAGGTATATACCCAGAGAAAACCATAATTCAAAAAGACACATGCACGCCAATGTTCATTGCAGCGTTATTTACAATAGCCAGGACATGGAAGCAACCTAAATGTCCATAAACAGAGGAATGTATAGGGAAGATGTGGTATATATATACACTGGAATATTACTCAGCCATAAAAAGGAATGAAATTGGGTCATTTGTAGAGATGTGGATGGACCTAGAGACTGTCATACAGAGTGAAGTAAGTCAGAAAGAGAAAAACAAATATATATTAACACATATATGTGGAATCTAGAAAAATGGTATAGATGATCTTATTTGCAAAGCAGAAATAGAGACACAGACATAGAGAACAAATGTATGGTTACCAAGGGGGAAAAGGTGGTGGTGGGTTGAATTGGGAGGTCGGGACTGACATATATATACTATTGATACTATGTATAAAATAGATAACTAATGAGAACATACTGTATAGCACAGGGAACTCTATTCAGTGCTCTGTGGTGACCTAAATGAGAAGGAAATCCAAAAAAGAGGGGATACCTGTATACATAGAGCTGATTCACTTTGTTGTACAGTAGAAACTAACACAACATTGTAAGGCAACTATACTCCAAAAAATTAATTTTAAAAAGACAGAAAAAGAAAACAAACATGATTTGAGCCTTGTTATGGGAGGATGACTCTACTGCAGCATAAATCAAAGAGGCAAATGACTAGAAGTGGGGACATCAATTTACTAGCTATTATAATGGTCCAAATTAGAAATAACGAGGCTTGAATGAGAACAATAGCACTAGATGTGGAAAGGAGGGGGTATGACAACTGTAATCAGAGCTTTGCCACTTACTCCATGCATGTCCTTGGGCAAAGAAGTTAACCCCTCTGGGTCTGTTTCCCCCCTTTAAAGGAGATTAATGATTACCTGCTAGGTCTCCTTCCCAGGATTATCATGGGATATGTAATCACAGAAATCACATAAAGTGCTTTACAAATATAAGGAGTCATTAACATTAATGATGATGATAAAGTCTCTACCTACTGAAGGGAAGGCACTCAGAGACAATTGTGAGACCAGAAGCACTGGAGGAGAGAAGGCGGACCTTGCCCTTTTCTTTTAAAACACTTTCACCTTTAAACCATCTGAAGCTCTTATTAACTCCCCTAACACTCAACTCAGACAAATTCTAAATCAACCACCCCACCTTTATTTTACTAATTTTGGACTTTAAGCTACCCTTTTATGACACTCATGCATCTTAGCTCACATATTTTCCAAATGGGCACACAAGTTCCAACAGCTGGGCGTATTGAGAAAGTAATGGGAAAACCTACATCTTACCTGAAGCTTAATGTCTTTAGGCAAATGAGAGAATGGTTTCCTTATTAAGCAAATGAGCTGTCTTTCGTGCCAGGAGAAAAGGAGATAATATAAAATGTAGGTCTTTGGAGACAAGACTTGGGCTATTATCGTGAATGTGTATTTCATTATTTCTGGCAGACAAAGGTATATGTAGGAGGTGACTGTTCAGCCTTTTCAATGATGTATTTGGCTTCAGTGTGAGACCCTAAGGAGCCTTAAGCAGAAGTCTCCGTGAAGTTTTCTACTTGCCTTCCATTCATGTTTTCTCCCTCATCTGCTTCAAGATCCCTACCAAATCTCTCTCCCAGGGCACAGTGCTGAGTGCCCATAGCACAGAAATATCACAAAAAAAGGATATATCTCAGGTTCTGAACGCCCCCAAACCATGATTTTTAGTCTCCAAATCTGCTCCTCCCCCCTTTGTTTCCTCTCCAAAAAGCCCATTGAAACCCACTTTCCCAGGTCAGAGTCAATTTCCATTCCTCCTTGTTCTTACTCCCAAATTCCACCTGGTCTTCAGGTCCTGTCAGTTCCCAAGCTGTCCCCAAGCCCACATGGGACTCAGCCAGGATGGAGGGGTCCTGACTCACACCCCATTGCTCTTTATCTACCACACAAGGTAATCCCTTGACTAACCTCAGCATGAAGACAGCCACTATAGAGAACAGTATGGAGGTTCCTTAAAAATCTAAAAATAGAACAACCATATGCCTCAGCAATCCTACTACTGGGCATATATCCTGAGAAAACCATAATTCAAAAAGAGTCATGTACCACAATGCTCATTGCAGCTCTATTTACAATAGCCAGGACATGGAAGAAACCTAAGTGTCCATTGACAGATGAATGGATAAAGAAGATGTGGCACATATATACAATGGAATATTACTCAGCCATCAAAAGAAATGAAATTGACTTATTTGTAGTGAGGTGGATGGACCTCAAGTCTGTCATACAGAGTGAAGTAAGTCAGAAAGGGAAAAACAAATACCTAATGCTAACACATATATATGGAATCTAAAAAAAAATAATTGATTCTGATGAACCTAGGGGCAGGACAGGAATAAAGACACAGACATAGAGAATGGACTTGAGGACACGGAGAGGGGGAAGGGTAAGCTGGGATGAAGTGAGAGAGTGGCATTGACATATATACACTACCAAATATAAAGTAGATAGCTAGTGGGAAGCAGCCGCATAGCACAGAGAGATCAGCTCAGTGCTTTGTGACCACTTAGAGGTGTGGGATAGGGAGGGTGGGAAGGAGGTGCAAGAGGAAGGGGTATGGGGATATATGTATACATTTAGCTGATTCACTTTGTTATAAGGCAGTAAAGAACACAACATTGTAAAGAAATTGTACTCCAATAAAGATGTTAAAAAAAAAAAAAAAAAGAAAGAAAGAAAGAACAAAGTAGGCTCCATCTACCCCTGAATCAGCCCCAACACTAAAACTGGGAATGCAAAGGAGCTGGAGATGGCCTCCTGATTTATGGAGAGACCAGAAAACCAGGATATTAATTAGGGTCATTATATTCCTTAATAACAAGATTCAATTGACTTATAACCAGTTATAAGCTCACTGTCTCGCACTACATTTTTAATTGTCCTTACTCAATTTTACAGTTGCTAAATTATGAGATGTGCTATATAGTTGTGAAAGAAAAGGAAGGATTTATGCATGTTCTATGCTAGGCTGTGTAGTTGAAAGTGAAACTTAAGTGTTGAAAGAGTTCTTCAGAAAGCCAATGTTAGTCTTCCTCACTCAGAGTTCCCAGCTTTCCAGAGAAGAGATCGTCGACAAAGAAGAAAGCCTGGGCTGCCATTTAATTCTGCAGCCACTGTGACCTGACTTCAGTTTGTGGACAAGGTTTCCTGGAGCAGTTTGTGATTCCAGTATTGGTTGAAAATTTGTTTCCCAACCACTTGCCAGGAATCCCAGGCCTTCTTAGTTACTCAAACTCTAGGATGAGAGAACTGTCTTCAAAGACCAAAATTATCACCTTCATCATCATCATCATTATTTTTCTCCAAAATGCTTTGTGACCTTGAGCAGGTTACTTATATCCTTGAGCCTTATTTTCTGGTGTGTAACGTGAGTTAAAGTAGCTTCTTCCTCCATAATCCAGGGTTTCACACACACAAAGTGCTCAAGTCCTATTTACTGCTACTGATATTAATTACAATAGTATGTCAAGCCAAAAATTACCCATATTCAAGTCTACTGCCTGACCAAAGGACCTCGCACTATAGTGTGGTTCCTGTCTTTCAAACAAGCCTCACTTATTTGGTTTAGGAGAGGAGGTTGAAACAAGCAACCATGTTACTCCCCAGAACTGTCCCCACTACACGCAGGAAAGTAGCCCTACTTCACCAGCCCCAAGTGGATGATAGACTGCCTTTTGTTGATCATAGTCTTATACGAATATACATATAGCATTATACACAGAGACATCAACATTGGAGAAAGATTATCTTAGCTGCTATTACAGGAATCTCCCTTGTGAAAGACCCTGAATTTTTGTTTGAGAATAAATAGTAGACAAGACATTTCAGCTAAGGGATGAGGCCCCAAGGAACATGCCCAACCAAAAATAGATGCTTACTTTGCTGCTTTCTAAAGAAGATAGATTTTTCTGGCTGAGGGAACTTTGTTTTGTTGAACTCCTAGTTGTCTTTGCTCTATAAATCTAGGAATGTGACCTGGGAAGGAAGAACTTGCTCTGCTTAATATAAATAGATAAAGTATTTGGAGTTCCCCAAAAGTAACCTTTGAAGGGATGGAGCCTTCACCTTGGATGGAGAAGAGAGAGGAGGAAATCCCAGAAGTGATGGGACTTCAGTGGATAAAACTTTCTCTAGTATTTAGATATCAACTAGGGAAGTCACAGCTTCTATCTGCCTGCAGCTTGAAGCAGGATGAAAAATGTAGACCTAAGGGACTAAGGTAAAATGTACAAGATACATAGTGGAGACAAATTAAAATAAGTTTAGTGAGGTCTTTTCACAGCTTAAGTAATCAACAACAATTTATGTGGATTAAGTTGTGGATCCATAAACTATAGCTTACCCATTCTAAGATGCACATATTTTTTCATACTTTAATCTCTCTGCAGTCAGGTTTCATCTTACAGTTGATGATGTGTTAATATTACTTGGCAATATTTTTCTTTTTCTTTCTTTCTTTCTTAGAGGTAAGGAGAAGAATGGTGGATCTTACAATCAGTGACATTTCAGATTTTTTTGAAATATGGCGGTGGCTTCAATAGATGTGTCAATAACTTCAACTCTCCAAACCATGTTTCACAAATACTGGTATTAACTCAGTCCTTAGGGTTGCAGGGTTAGATTCCATGCCCAAAAAAACAAGTTATTTTTATTTTTTTTATTCAATTGACATCTCTCAGAGTTCAGATGGCTCTTATCTGAGCTCTAACATGAGACAGAGCACAGAGCAGAGGCAAATTTAATTTCACCTGACACCTTTGCCCCAAGCTGATTAGCCAGCTAACAACATGCTTTGATTAACTCACTGCGTCCTAAGTATTTTGAATCTTTCTGCTTTCTTATCAAGACAGTGAAGGGCAATTCAGAGCACTGCACCTCCATAAACGATTAAGTCCAATTAGGCTATGTCCTCTCTCTGCAAGACTCATTGGCCATTCCCATTCGGTGAAAGAAACTTACCTGATTCTTATTCCACATTTTTCTTCTCAAAGAAGAGACCCGAGCTTTCTAAATCTATCTTAGCCCAATGAGACTCTGGAGACCAAAAGCCCAATAAAATGTCTTTAACAGAAGGATGAGCACAGCACAATGAGACTCTTCCTCAATGAAGCTACAGATCTTTAATAAGAACAACCAAATGCAGAACACACACACACACACACACACACACACACACACACACACACGATGCTTGGCATACTTGAATTTCTTGTTAAGTCCATAAGTTTTGGATCTAGATAGAGATAGGGACAAAACAGCCAGCATGTGTGATTGAGGAAACAGCTGGCACCTGTAACAAGCATTAACTAGAGTCATCCATGTACAAAGATTTTAAAAGATGTGACAAACAGAAAAAGGAAGCTACACGAATTTTTGGTGGACCTTGTTGTTTGGGTGACCAAGACAAGATCAGCAATAGGTAGACTCCACAGATCACTCACTATGTTCCAGACAGTCATACACAATATCACTAATACCCATGACGATACTGTAGAGGAGGTTCCATTGTCTGAGGCTATGTAATGAGCCTGAAGTCACAGAATCAGCAAACACTGGGGCTGAGATTCAAACTCAGGACCCTCTCCTGCCAAACTTCTTGCTGTCTCTCTTCTGCCAAGTCACCTGTCATTTTCAGGCTTTGTCTCGTTTTCCAGCCCTCAAAAGAATTCCCCACGCTTCTCCGAATGAAATTACAGCTGCATCTCCAGGTGGTGGGTGACCTTCTCACTTTGCATATAACCTTGTGTTTCCCATTCAGGGCTGACAGGTAGCCATGGCCCTTCCTTTTTGAAAATGTCAGTGAGCCATCTTCAAGGGAAAAAGGCGATGCTGACATTCTACTTTTCCTGTGACTCCCTGGAGAACGTTTAATCCCCTTGACCTTATGGCTATTTAAAAAAAGTCAATCCCCAGACCTTGTCAGCTGGTGACAGCCAGCATTTTGTCTAATGGGCCCAAGGGTGGGCATGGTTTGCAAAGGGGAAGGGTAACATCTGGCTAGTATTTAAAAATCAAATGGGGTTTCTCAATGATCATTATTCATCAACAGTATTCAAAAGCATGTTTTGCCTGTATTGTTGTTTGTAGGCAAAAACAAATCCCAAGCACATACTCAAATTCTACATTGCTTTTATGATGAGGTAGCAAGATGCAGCTTTCTGCTGGAGAAGCAAAGATGCCTAATTTGATTTTTATGTCACCAAAAATTGAATATTACAGGATTATTAAGAAATATTAAAACATAATATCTATTGGCATTAATAACTATCACTTATGAAGTCAGACAATGACTTTAGTAATTTACATTATGCGCTTGTGTCCTCATAATGACTCTCCCATATGTATTTCCCATTTTACAGATGAAAAACTGAGACTAAGTCAGAGACACAGGACTGTGGCTGCTCTGAGAAATATTTGCAATTTGCTTATGACAATATTAGTATAGAAATTGAGAGTGTTGGGCTTCCCTGGTGGCACAGTGGTTAAGAGTCCACCTGCCGATGCAGGAGACACGGGTTCGTGCCCCGGTCTGGGAAGATCCCACATGCCACGGAGCAGCTGGGCCCGTGAACCATGGCTGCTGAGCCTGCACGTCCAGAGCCTGTGCTCCGCAACGGGAGAGGCCACAACAGTGAGAGGCCTGCGTACCGCAAAAAACAAACAAACAAAAAAACAAAAAAACAAAGAAAAAGAAATTGAGAGTGTTTAGGAACTTTTACAGGCATTTGACACCACCATGACAACCAAGCAACCTCTAATTTACTAGTGATTTATTTTTACTTTTTGTATTTCCCAAAAGTATCACAAATGGATTGGAAATTAAAAACCAATTTGTCTTTTACCACAGATGGTTTTAGAAACACTGTTCCAAAAAAACTCTTCCTCTGGACTGATGATCAAAATGTAGGAAAAATTAGATTCAAATAATTCTAACTTGCCATTTAATGATTTGTCATCTTCATCAAAGTGGCTAAGCTGTCAGAGTGGCTGATGGGGTCCAGGCATATATATTATTTAAAGCTCTACAAAAGATGTAAGGTCTGGGAGGGTAACATCTTTAGTCTGTCTAATATATCCCAAAGGAATGGATATAACCCAAAGGAACAGTGTCTCGTACTAAGGAGATGCTTATTGTTAAATATGTGAACAGATGAACAACTTCTGACGGACAGATGTGCTTGAGAACCATTCTTTTCCGCACTCTCAACCACTCTTGAGATTTTACCTATGTCAACATGCTAAAGGTTCCCATGAGCTTACATCCACATACTAACCTCAAAACCTGTGAATATGTTAGGTTACATGGTTAATGAGAAATAAGGCTGAAGATGGAATTAGGGCTGCTAATCAGTTGACCTTAAGATAGATTCACCTGGGTTACCTAGGTAGTCCCAGTATAATCACAAGGGTCCTTAAAAGTGGAGGAAGGAGGCAGAAGAGGAGAGTCTGAGAAAACTGTGACTACACAAGAATGGCCAGAGATGCAATGTTGCTGGCTTTGAAGATGGAAAAAAGGAGTCATGAGTGGGTTCTATAAGCTGGAAAGGGCAAGGAAATGGGTTCTTCCTTAGAAAAAGGAACACAGACCCACCAATAACTTGATTGTAGCCCAATGAGACCAATGTTGAACTTCCATGGGTCTACTGTAAGATAATAAATTTGTATTATTTTCAGCAAGTTTGTAGAGATTTGTCACAGCAGCCGTAGGAAATTAATACACTGAGTGACAATATAAAAGGTAAGTAGAGAAGGCACTTTGAGGGGCCTAATGAAGTTACGACAGTCCGGGGAAACATAAAAAATAAAAGTCAGCTATAAAAACAGCTGGGGGAAGATTCCAGAGGGAAGAATTGAGTATTGAGTCCCAGAGGGAGGACTCACCTTGGCATATTCCAGGAGCAGAACGGAGGACTGAGGGGCTGAGCTGAGGGAGTGAGAGGGAGTGTGAATGGGATAGAGCTGGACAGGTGGGCAGAGGTCCCATTCAGGGCTTGCAGGGCCACAGCAGGGAGACTGAGGTTTACTCTAAGAGCAGTAGACTGCTGTCAAGGTTTCAGCAAGGAGATAATACAATATACCAATGATTTTGTGGTTATAATCTCCTGGGTACTTCACAAGCAGCCCAGACTGAACCAAGTTCAAGGCTGGTCAGTAGTACTGAGATTGACCAAGTCACCCAACGCAGAGGCCTGAGAGGCATCCTAGACCTACCTCTCCTTCCCAACCCAGGCTCATTCATTTCCCCCCCTAACCAGCTCTCCATACACATACCCTGTGCTACATTCATGCGTCAAGAGAGAAGCTCTCACAGCTACCTCCCAGATGGGTCCCTGCCTCTGGCATTGCCCGTCGTTGCTAACCATCCTCCACTCTGCAGCAAAGCCACATGTCCAGTAGGCAAACCTGACCATCCCCTGTTTTAAACACTTCAAAGGTTTCCTATAGAAATCAAGATGAATTCCATCTCCCAGGGCCTGCACTAGGGTGAGACAAGTGAGGTACTTTCCCCCTGGGACAAGATTTAAGGAGGTGCCAAAACACTCAGTAATCAAAATGAATAATATATTAACTTTATTGTGATTTAATTTACATACCAAAAAGTTCATCTGTTTGAAGTGTGCAATTCAACGGTTTGGTACATTTACAAAATTGTGCGGTCATTACCATATTCTAATTTTATAGCAGTTTTATCACCCCAAAAGTAACCCTGTACCTATTAATAGTCACTCTTCAGCACTCTTGCCACTCCCTCTAGCCCTAAGCAATCACCTAAACTACATTCTATCTCTCTATATTTCCTTATTCTGGACATTTCATAGAAATGGGATCATATAATATGTAATCTTTTGTGACTGGCTTCTTTCACTTAGCTTATGCTTTCAGGGGTCATCTATGTTTAACATGTATCAGTATGTTGTTCTTTTTCATGGCCAAATATTATTCCCTTGTATGGATATGCCTCCTTTGTTGATCCATTCAACAAAATGGGAGGATATTTGGGCTGTTTCTATCTTTTGGGTACTATGAATAATGCTGCTATCAACATGCATGTACAAGTTTTGTGTGGACAGATGTTTTCATTTCTCTTGGGAGAATACTTAAGAATGGAATTGCTAGGTCATATGCTGTCTCTCTGACTCTTTGAGGGACTGCCAAGCTGTTTTCCAAAGCTGCTGCACATTAGTTTACATTACCATGAGCCATGTAGGAGAGTTCCAATTTTTCCATATCCCTATCAGTATTTATCATACTCTGTCTTTTTTATTATAGCCATTCTACTGAATGTGAAATATTATCTCATTGTGGCTTTGATTTCCATTTGCTAATGACTAAGGATGTTGAGCAACTTTTCATATGCTTATTATAGCCATTCATATATCTTCTTTTAAGAAATGTCTACTCAAATCCTTTGCTCAGTTTTTAATTGGGTATTTGTTCTTTTATTACTGAGTTGTAAGCATTCCTTATATATTCTCGATACAAGTCCCTTAACAAATATATGATTTGCACATATTTTGTCCCTGCCCTTGAGCTGTCTTTTCAATTTCTTGATGGTATCCTTAGGAGCACAAAAGTTTTTAAGCGTGATGAAGTCCAACTTATCAATCTTTTATTTTATCACTTGTGGTTTTGTTGTCATATCTAAGAAATTATTAATTAACTCATGATCATGAAGATTTATTCCCCGTGTTTCCTTCTGGGAGTTTTATAGTTTTAGCTGTTACATTTATGGCTATGATATACTTTCAGTTAATCTTTGTGTATGATATGAGGCATGGGTCCAACTTCATGCTTTTGCATGTGGATATACAGTTATTTGGGCAACATCTGTTGAAGAGACAAATACACTTTAATGCAATAAAGACAAGATCAGTAACAGTGTCATGCTGAGCCCTATTGGATCCTGAGGCAAAAGAAAAAAATCAGTGATACTGATCCATCCTTATTTAAAATTTTGATATTTTATCTTGATTGCTAAGTTTTTGGAACCTCTTTAAATGTGACATTTGAAGCACATGCCTCACTCACCTCACCCTAGTCACAGTCCTGATAACACCTAAGCTTAGCATACTAAGCCTTCCAAATCCTCACTCCTACCTGCCCTTCCAACCACCTGCATCTCAGCCCATCATACCTCAGCTTTATCACTAATAGTACAGATTTGTTCATATTTCCTGCACACATCATGCTGTGTCAGGCATCTGTCATTTTGATCATAGTCTTCACTTGGCTTGGAACACATTTCTCACTTTCCATTGCCTAGCTCATTGCCATCATACAAGGTCAGGTGCCAACCCCTCCAGAAGACTTCCTGGAATCTCCAGGTTGGATGAGATGTTTTTCATCTGTGCTCCCACACTGCTCTGTTTTCCTGCAACATCCTCTATCACACTGTGTAATAATGATCTATTGCTTGTCTTCTCTCCCTCTGGACTGCAACTCTTTGTCCTTATGTCCAACTATGTCATATCCACCCAGACAGTGCCTAGAACATGACAAACAAGGAAATCGATGTTTGTTTAACAGTTCATATAAATGGGAGTATGTCAGGGAGAAAGCAATTTCATCTGCCTAGAGTGAGCAGAAAAGGTTTCCTCAAGGAACCTTCCTGGTAGGAAGACAGGAGCTAAGCATCTGTCACAGAAAGCCTGCCTGCTGAAAAGAGAGAGAGCAGAGGCTATGCCTGAGGCAAGAGCTGCTTTTCAGCACTCCAGTGATGAAACAAAAATCCCAAAACCATACTAGAGAGGCAGCCCCAGGTACAGGAGGGTGATACAGAAATTCAACAGCAGAAACTGGTCCTAGGGGCCTGTAAGTGAGACAGAGGAGAGGTTGCCTCCAGAGACTGCAGCAGTGAGCTAAAAATAAGTGCAAGTCCCCACTGAGCTCACTGATCTCATTCATTCATTCATTGACTCACTCACTAGTCATCCCACAAACACTTATGGAGCATCTTTTGGGCACTGGTTGAGCCCTGGAATATAGGAGTCAAAGATCAGACTCTCACCCTAGAGAAAGTCATAGTCAAATAAACTATAGCAAAACTACTATATGCAGGATGGGATACCAAGAAAATAAGGATGTTCATAACAAAGTCTGGCTTTCAGTGGTTTGCTGGATTATTTCATTTGCCCCTCTAAACCCACTCTCCACTTTTATCCACTCTGCTATACCCTGGGAGGCTGAATTCCTCAGAGTACACCATTGAGTTCCTTTGCCCACTGACTTGCAACAGAGTTTGGCCAGTGTTGCACACCAACGTGAGAAGGAAGAGAGAGAAGCAGTTAAGAGTGTGGCATTTATTACCATTGCTGTGGAGTTGCCGTGGGCTGGTTTTGCCCAAGGTCAATGATCTTGTTGAAAGGTCTATTTCACACAGGCCTCTCTGTCTCCCGATTCTCTTTTTCCTCTCTCCACTACTTCGCACATATGATGGTCAATAGATTTCATAGCCCTGTAGTACTGGGCTATTCTTTGTGGTTTCTCTAAACCCTGCCTCAGCTTTGTAAATAGTCCTTTATTAAATTCCTCCCAGATTACCCTAATGTGAGTGTGCCATCTGCTTCTCACTGGGACGTCCTAAGGGAGACGTGACAAGAATATCAATAAACAGAAGATGGGAGGAGGAATCCCTTTGGACAGGTAAATGAATGCATATGGCCACACACAGGGAACTAAGAGCATGGGGAAGAGTCAAAATCAATGCCTTGGGATTGTTTGCATTTGTGCCCAGGAGGCTGGAATAGTGCAGGGCAATGATTGAGTGTATCTGGGAGTCTGCCCCTAAAGGATAGCAGATTTGGAGGGCAGGGAATTTTTTTTTTTTCTCCAGAGAAATGCCCAGGGGTAGACAGCAATGAAGGCTTAATGAGCTTAAACGTTCAAGGTCAGTCCTTCTTCCCAGGTCACCCTGGGACCTCAGAGCAAAAGAAAGGGCAAGCTGATGCACCTCAAGGTCTAGAGAAAAAAAGAAATATGGTTGTTTCCTAAGACCTATAGTATATATCAACAATAAAAAGACAGAACAGAACTCTGCCAAGTTATCTTAAAGGACAAAATGATTTCCAAGGCCTATAAAAGTTGCCTGCAACCTGACATATCTAGAGGCTCTCGATGTTTCCAGCGTGGAAACATCCACATTAGAAAGAAGCATTCATCAGGCTCTTTTAACACGATGTCAGCAAGCATTCAAATCACACTACTCACATCCCTTTTCTCAATTCCATCTCCCTCAAAAAACCTTAGGAGTATTATTTGTCTCCTTAATTGTTTTCCTGCAAAGGGGGGAAAATTATATATATATATATATCTCAGATATAGAGTACCTAACAAAAATATTTCATGTTGAAAATCAATGTATTTGGCATCAGTTATTATTATTCCTCAGTCTTCTGTAAGCATTGTTAGCATGGGTCCACATCCCCAAGTCCAGTAGGCTCTGGAATACTTGGAGTATGTGAATCCCCAAAGCTGAGGAAAAGTCACGAACATCAACACTGGCCAGAGGCCCCTTGGCAGTCACCACTCATTTGCTCCTGGACACACTAAGACACAATAGTACCGCAGCGGACCCTCTTTCCCTCATCCCCTTCTTGACTAGTTGATTGCTTGACCAAAATTCAGGACCTTACCTTAATCTATTTTCAGTTTCATAGGATGCTTTTTGTCCATTGTTCTTCTTGACTGATTCTGTCAGTCACAGTATCTGCTGACTCTGTCAGACTAGAGTAATCCACAAATTTGACAAGCAGGCATGACCCAAGTGATTGATAAAAATGTTAAACAGACAGGCAGAAGGGCTCTTCAATCATACCCTGGTTGCTCTTCTTTTAAGACTGGTCTATCTTTTTCCCTTGAAGTACAGAGCCCAGAACCGAAATCAAGGTTACAGGTGCGGTCTAATCTGTGCATAACAGAGCACGACCCTCACCTCCCTCACCAATTCTGTGCTCCTACTGACCACGGTGAAGAACAAAATATCTCCCAACTCCATCATGACTCAAGTTGCTGCCAATGAAACACCTCAATGATTCTGCTGGTATTAAGTCACATCAGTCTATCTTGTTGGTTTTCTTTGGGATTCAAATGTAGGCTATTTGATTATTGTTCATTTCTGTCTTATTATCCTCAGACTGCTGTTTCAACCTGTTGAGATCTATTGGGAAACTGGGACAATGGATCAGACACTTGATACCTCTCATTCCTCTGCTTTGGTCTAACTCCCTAGCACCATCCTGTCCCTACTTTTGTCTCTGTATTTTAGTTCTAAACTAAAGAGGCATAAACTGCTCTGCAATGCCCTCTAGGCTGTATATGCTGCAAACTCTTCAATACAGAAGAAGTCTCAGATTAACACAAAAGTCCACATCCCAGGCTCTGACCCACTCCCCTCAAGCACTGGCCCATGCCACAGAAGATCCAGTAGCAAAAGGATATGGGAAGTCTCCAAAACCCGTGGCCAGGAGGCTAAGGGCTACCTTTCTCTCCACACTTAGAAGTCTATCACAGGGTGGTGAGCAGCATATGGTACAGCAGACTGAGGATACACCGGGAGTCTTTCTGCTACTCTCTAGCTGTAGCAGAAGTTGTTCTTTGCTCTACAACATCATTCCCTTCTCTAAAAAACAAAACTCCATTTTTAGCAAAGCACATATGACCATCTGGAATCAAAACATTTCCAGCTCCTTTACAGCTGACAGTTGTCATGAGACAAAGTTCTGACCAATGAGATGCAAGAGATTGTGTCATAAAGGACTCTGAGGAAGGTTTCTTAAAGGGGTGGGTTGGGAGGAGTGATCTTTTGTCCTTACCTGCTGATGCTTGCTGCTTTCCTGGAATGTGAATGTGGTGATTGGCCTTCCATCCACTGGTTTTCCTGCAACCATCTTGGGACCATGCAGTAAACCTGAAGGTAGAAGTGGGCTGTAGAGGATTATGGAGGAGAAAGATTGAAACCTGGTCTCAAGGCCATCATTCCAGACCTAGATTACCTCAACACCGGCTTCATTTATAGAAGTAGCAAATAAGCCTCCATTAACTTAAGCCAGCCTGGGACTTCCCTGGTGGCGCAGTGGTTAAGAATCCACCTGTCAATGCAGGGGACATGGGTTTAAGCCCTGGTTCAGGAAGATCGCACATGCCATGGAGCAACTGAACTCATGTGCCACAACTACTGAGCCTGCGCTCTAGAGCCCGCAAGCCACAACTACTGAAGCCCATGCACCTAGAGCCTGTGGTCCACAACAAAGAGAAGCCGCCACAATGAGAAGCCGGTACACCACAACGAAGAGTAGCCCCCGCTCAGTGCAGCTAGAGAAAGCCCGTGCACAGCAACAAAGACCCAATGCAGCCAGAAAATAAATAAATAAATAAAAATTATTTAATTAAAAAAAAAAAAATCTTAAGCCACCTTCCAGGATCCGCTTTCTGCTGTATTCAAGTAAAGTTATCCCTAGCTGCTTGACTTTGGAAAAGGCTCTTGCTGTCTAACCCTGTTTTTCCAGCTGCAAATTGAGACTAACAATGTGATATGGAGGGAAAAAACACACTGGATACCCCTCTCTTCCTTATTCACTTAGCACACTTTTACTCAGCACCTGTCATAGGTCAAGGATTACAAGATGTTAAGAATATGACAGCAAAGATACAAGGAATTCAGTCTGCAAGTTTTGTTTTATGACCATTTTTCATTTCTTTATTTCTCTCTTTCTTTCTTTCATTCCTTCTTTCTTTCAACAAAAACTTATTAAGTATCAACAGAGGTGCCAGCCCTGGGACAAGCCCTGGGACTAGGGCTACCATATTTAGCAAATAAAAAGACAACAAACAACTTTTTCAGTATAAGCCTGTCCTTTGCAATTGTTTTATACTAAAAGTGTATTTGTTGTTTAACTGAAATTCAAACTTAAATTCAACTTGTCCTATATTTTATCTGACAGTCTTCCCTTAGGCTACCATGGTAAGTAAGACTAAAAGATTTGGTTTTCAAAGAGCTCCCTTCCTAGTGGAGGGGACAGCTAGTAAACCAGTGGGGAGCTGAGCATCATCACTGATGGTAGGGATGAACAACATGAAGAAAATAAACCAGCTATGGTGACAGGAGAGGCTGCTTTTCCAGATATCTGGATGTTGACATGGAGCCAACCAAGCCAGAAGAGGCCAAGTCCAGGCAGAGGAGGCAGCAAGAGCAAAAGCAAAAGCCCTCAGGTGGGAACATGTTTGGAGTGTCCTGAAATTCCAAGGCCAGTGTGGTCAGTATCAAGGAGGAAAAGGTAGACCCAAGTCAAGTCACGTAGAGTCTGTAGGTGAAAGAAAGGCAATGGACTTTATTTTAAGAGTAAGGGGCAGCCATTAGAGGGTTATTATCAGGGGAGTGGCAAGATCCAATTTTTTTTTTTATTTAGTTTCTTAAATTGTGGTAAGAACATTTAACATAAGATCTGCCCTTTTAATAGATTTTTAAGTGCACAATACAGTGTTGTTACCTAAAACGCGCAATGTACAGCAGATCTGTAGCACGGATTCATCTTTCACAACTGAAACTTTACACCTGTTAATTAGCAACACCCCACTTCTCCCCTTCCCCAGATCCTGGCAGCCACCTTTCTATTCTTCACTTCTATGAATTTCTTATTTTAAATACCTCATGTAAATGAAATCATGCAGTGTTTTTCCTTCTGTGACTGGCTTATTTTGCATAACATAATGTGCTCCAGATTCATCCATGTTGTCACAAACGGCAGGATTTCCTTTTAGTTTTAAAAGACCTTCCTGACTGCTGGGTGGGGATGATATAGAGCTGGAGGGGTGAAGGCAGCAGCAGGGAAAAGAATGAGGAGGCTTTTCAATAACTCAGCTGAACTGATGGTGGCTTCAGCTGGGGAATAATAGAGTTGCTGGTGAGGATGATCCAATAGGGGATGCGTTTTGGAGGTTGAACAGAAAGGGCTAATAAGTAGAGTAACAATGGGGCTGCAGGAGAGATGGGAATCATATATTACTTCTAGGACTTAGTCCTGAGTAGCTGAGAAAAGGGGTTCTCATTTCCCACGATGGGGAACACCACTCCAGTGGGTGGGGTGGAGTAGGACATCAAGGAGTCTGTCTTGGCCAGGTACCTTCCATTAAATATTCAAATGGAGATATTAACTATTCAAAGTTCTTTTAATTACCCCTAATTTATAAAAGAAAACTGGTGTCCAGAAAAGTTTAAAAAGCAAAATTCACACCCAAATCTGTCCAGATCCAGCTTATTTCACTAGACCACATTATTTCAACCCCTACCCCATGCAGAAATAAGCTGAGTACCAAATGAGGTGATATATTTTCAACTATAATGACTATGAATGTGAGATGCTGTCTGAAGATGAACCAGGACATGGAATCTACAGGACTGAAGGAACAGGTGAAATGTGCCCAGCTCTGCCTGGGAGTTGGGTCCACCATATGCCAGAGTCAATCACACTTCCCAAGACAGGCTGTTCCAAAGCCAGGAACACCATCACACCATCACCTGTGAATCATTTACACTGCCTTCACTAAATAATTGACCTCCGCACAGCAAAATGGGTACACAAGCTCCCCAAACATCATGGGGATGGTGCATAATTTGCAGAGCAATGCTCGACCTTTCCATGCAGGGAGAATGAAGCTTGGACAGCTGCCAAAGTTGACAAGGGCATCAGCTGGAATGGAGAGGAGCAGCAGCTCCAAGGAAGATTGTGTCTGAGAAGCAAAAGCAACTACTGAATCCTAGATTCCCAAGGCAAAAGCAAGGCAGGGAAATATGAGAGTCAGACTTACCTCTGTGCAGGAGTGGGAGCCAGGAAGAGGGAGCACATTGTTAGCATGTGTTTTGGAAGTCTAGGGAAATATTATTGATGCCACACTCTTCCTGATTGCTGAGAATCTGAGACCCAGCCAATCAGTCCTGTCCTTTGCAAATCATCATTGTCTCTGGCAAGAAGCATATTTAGTAAATAACCAAGCATTTTGAGATGATGGGATATAACAATGTGGGTTTGGGGAAAGAATATTGGAAGTGTGGTTTTCTGCACCTGGAATTCTTTCTTCTCTTCCCCTTATGCACTTGAAAAATCCCTGCTCCTTTTTCAAGAATCATCTCAAGGATCACTTCCTCCAAGAAGATTTCCTTCACACACTCAGGCAGACCAAATTTCCCTTCTCATGAAAAACTACATTTTGGAAATGTTGGTCTCCTACAGTGGACTGCAAGATTCTTGGTGACAGGGAGCATGCTGAAATCTGTAGTCATAATAAATAGATGGCATATGGATAAATGTTTGTAGAACAAATGAATGAAACAAACAAGACAAATACTGTGACTTACAAGATATTTTCCCAGCCATTACATAGAGTATTGCTGCTTTAAGGATCAACAGTAATATCAGAAGAGCATGTCAAAATGAGTATGAAAGAAGCAAACACACAGTTTACTCGACATCGTCAAGAATCTTTCTGCACCTCGATCCATATGAACGAATACTTGCCATTTCTGACCCCATGTCGGCTTCAGCCCTTTGAGTTTGGCATCTGGTTGATGTTATAATGACCTGACTCTTAATTGGGTGATTGAATTCTTGAATCGACACACATATTTTCAGAGTGAGTTTCCAGTCCTGTCACTTGGAAGCTGTGTGACCTCAGCTTAGTAGGTTAATTTCTCTGAACTTCAGCATTCTTATTTGTAAAACAAGCACATTACTAGTATATTATCAATATACCTACCTCTTTGTGATGCTGTGAATAATAAATGAGATAGTGCATGTAAAGATCTTAGCATAAGTATCTAACACTTAGTAAGCATTGAATAAATGTTGGCTATTACTATGTTTTTGCTTTACTCCAAGAGGTATGGTTTACTCTGTCTTTGTACTTACCTTCTATTTTCTCTACCAGCACGACACATCTTCAGCTTGGCTCTGGGACTTGCTGTCTGAATACACAATACCCAGTGGGCAGTCCCAGAATGTGTTTGACAACCACAGGCTCCATCCTTTTAATGGTAACCTATTTCCATTCTCTGGACACTTCTAAAGATCAGAATTAAAGAACTGAATGATCTTAAGTTATTTTTAAGTTAGCAGTCTGTGCTACTTTGAAAGCAACTCCCCACAAAGACTGGGTCATATAAAGCCCTGGCTTACATTTGGGTTACTTGATCTTAAAGCTATAGTAACAGGTAAAATTTAAATAGCATGAACTATATGCTTGGCACTTTTCAAAGTATTTTAAATTTTTCTTATGATAAATTGAGGCACAGAAAAGTATCCTGTGTATGAAGATAGGGCTTGTTATACTATGTTTAGGAGAGCTTGCTCTTTGGGGGTAGATAATAAGTTCATATACCTGAGGAAATAGATACATTATCACTACTAAAGTGTCCAATATTTCCCAGTTTTAGACATCAAGGAAGAGACAGTTTCTGGTACAGAAAACCAAGCCTTGTAAGGTGTAGATGGGCAAGAAAAAGGATGCTCATCTTCTTCTGAACCCACTCTCTTTAGCTAAGATTTTTATGTATCTAAACATATGTGAAGAAAGGTGGGAGAAGTTGGCAATAGCCTCAGAAAAGTGTGTGAATGGGGGCAAAGCTGGGAGACAGCCTGTGAAGAGCCCAAGGCTGCTGTTAGATAGCAAGTATCCTATAAACCAAAATATCAGGTGGTGCACTGCTCTCTGGGGTTAAGTCTCCTCTGTGACCTCAGAGCCCTGCTGGTCATTCTTGCCTGATTCTGTTGTACCATGGAAAATGAAGGAATGGATTTAGATCTACCTTGGATGCATGTCAAAGTAAATCTCTGAAAATAGCTTTGTCGGCAGCAACAATCATAACAGGCCAAAGGGATAAGTGTGTCTCTGGGATAAGAAAGAACCCTCCCCTACTATGGGGAGCTTCCACATCCATTGTTGTCCAAGGTGGATGAGGATTAAATTTTATTAAAGGTTCTGGTACATTTCTTTACCTGTCCAAAGGTGAGCGAAACCCATAGGAGATTGAAAAAGGAGGCTTCTTTCAGCCAAATCTGGAGGCTGCTCTAAGTCAGGTAATTGGGGTCCCAGGGAAAAAAAGCAAAAGAAATTAAATTCCTTCATCTGGAAAATAAATACCAAATGGAAAGTTAGTGTATGCACTGCATGAGTGAGTAAGGGAGGTTTAATTCTCTAATCATTGCCTCTAGTTTTCCCATGGAGATAAGCAGCAAGTTGGTGGGGAGAGATAATCAGGGCATAAATACTGTGCCTTCCTGGCTTCTCTTAACTAATTAAATAATAAAAATATTTACCCTTAACTACTTAGTTCTGTTTTTTAAAAAAATTTAAGACAATATTTTAATCTTATGCTTGATTTGAAACAAAACCACAGATTTACTTAGCAAACTCCAATGACACTGAATTCAGTGTTGGGACTTCAATATGATAGGATCTCAATACGACGAGCTCCCCCAGAAAGCATCACTTCTGATGCCCCTGGACACTTCTCACAACACACTTCCACACACTTCTATGACATTTTAGATCTCAAATGATGTTTTTTCACCATTTCAGCATCCATTTACAAAATTCACCACCAAGAGTCTATGATTTCACTAATATTCACCTATGTTCTTTTGAAATGTTGTGTCTATTAAGCAAACCATATATATAAAGTAATAATTAGTTTGTTTCCCCCATTTTGTATTTAAATTTTCCAAAAAAGTGTTTCTTTCAAGTGATTGACTTGAAATTGATCAATAGAATCCCAGCCAAAATGTATGTATTCATTCAAAGATCATGAATAGAGTGAGTGCCTACTATGTGCCAGGTATTGTTTGGGATATTTGGAATAAGACAGTGAACAAAATGTTTTTAAAAATTCCAGGTCCTTGACTAGCACAAATTCTAGTGGAAAAGTAAAGTCAAGACAAATTTACAAGAAAATAATAAGTAAATTATATTGTGTACTATAAGGTCATAAGTGCTATTAGAAAAAGGAAAGCAAGGTCAGTGCAATATCCATGAATATGTATGGGGTGACATGATGAACATTGGTGGGGGTGGTTAGGGGGTAACTTAAAATAGACTGGTCAGCCCAGAATTCATGGAGAAAGTGCTGGTTAAAGGAAGTAAGAGTGAGCCATATGTATATCAGGGGGGTGAGTATTCTAAGCAAAGCCAGGAACATCAAAGCATGCTTAGTGTCAGGGGCACAGCCGTCCCTGGTACAGCTGGGCAGAATCCAAGGAGAGAGTTGTAGATGATGCAAAGAGATAGCTGAAGAAGACATGGTGGAGAGCTGCATTGGACATTGGAAAGACAATGCCTTCACTCCAAGGAATGGAGAGCCGTGGAGGACTTTAAAGCAAGGAATGACATGGTAAGAAAAGTATCATTTTTCCTAGGCTGTGCACTTCTATTTCATCTACCTATAAGATATCCAGCAGGCTTCCTGGAGTATTGAAAATACCTGAAGCATCTTCCAGGACCACCTCTGGTCTACAGGAAAAGTCCAAGAACCCAGGATTGCTGCCAATATTTGTGTTACAGAGGAGAAAATGGAAACTCAAAATGGGCAGTGGACTAGCCTATGGTCAGCCCCTGAGCTGAGACTTAAACTCACAAGTTTTGGAAAAAATTCTAGTGAGGAAGTAAGCTCATTATATAATATTTGTCAGACTGAAATCAATCAAGTACCTTCCAGCTGATGGGAAAGATAGCTTTTCAAGAATAAGAACTTGTCTTTCAATGCTCAGACCAAGGCAATCCCTTCTAAGAAGCTCTCTCTACTCCCATCCCCAAGTGGGAAATGAGTGAATGCTGCCAGTTCCAGACCTCCATAGCTGTTGGTGCACATTCATGACAACTGTCCTGTATGGAGCCTTTACGATGGGCCAGGCATTTAACCTCCATAATCTCTAAACTTCTCGGCAACCTCTGACACAGGTACAATTATCTTTATTTTACAAATGAATACATGGAGCCTCAAGGAAGTTCAGTAATTTTCTCAGAATCACACAGCTAGCAAGTTGCAGAGGTCTATTGCACACAGCCTTGGAAACCCATCCTGTTGCAGATTTGGATTCAAGTCCATCTTCAGCTGTGTATAAGTGCCAGCGAAGGCTGGGAGCTTATCTCTTTCAGTCACACTGGATCCCCGGCAGCTAGAGTAGTACTGGGCCCAAAGGGGTTGCTTAGTAGATATTTGCTGAATGATGTTCTCACTGAGGCTCAAATTCCTAATATATAAAATTCTGATTCCATATAAAAATTGAACTAGATAATAAAGGAGAAAGTGTTTTATAACTCACAAAGACCTATATAATGGTTATTCCAAACCTGAGATGCTATGATTTGACCTTTAGTTGCTGTTATGTATGTACATTTCCTCTCTTAATAGCCTGTAAATAAGCTACAATATATGATGGAACATTGTGCCACCATGTAGTCTGATGAATAAATAATCAGGAAGAGACTTTGTTTGGGGGATGATACAAAAGGCATACAAGAATTAAATCAAAATAACTATGCATCCCTCAAACTGTACCTGTGCACTGTATCCTATAGGACCTAGCCCTTTAAAAACCGACAACCAAAGTTGTCACTCTCAGGAGTCTGAACTCCTCTCTCAAGTTCAGGACTTCTGACTTGTGGGTCATTCTCCTTCAGTGTCTATATCAACTTGCATAAACAACTACAGAAATCAATGGATGCTGCAGCTGGATGGGGAGAGACTGCAAAACAGATGATTTTCCTCCCTAAGGAAGAGAAGAGGTAAAGGGGAATAGGGGAATTGACTGAAGGTGTCAGGCCAGTCCTTTCTTGGGGCGGGGGGGGAGGCGGTGCTTAGAGCTCTTAGGAGGGCAGGTTGCCACTCTAGCAGCACAGAGATGCCTTCTTTTGACAGATAAGGCTGCCAGGACTGCTTAGGGGGCTCGAACTGGCTTCCTGTTACTCTCCAAGGACTTGGCCTGGTTTCCTCTCCAAAGTCGTACTGTCAGCCTCCTCTTTCTCTCTGAGTTATTGCCCTAAAAACCTGCCTGTGGAGAGGGACCCTGGATTCTCAGTCACAACCCGCCCACCCCTTATTGCTGTCACAAAAGATGTGCACAAGGGCCCTATGTGCCTCCTGTCGAGAAACACAGATGTCCACAGCAGTCATGGCTCTATACAGGGCTGACTCACAGCCTAGGTGTCTGGTTCATCGTGCCAGGTTCTGTCTATAGAGCTTCCCAGTGGCCCAGTGGTCTCTGGCTATCTTCTCTCATCCTTGTCATATCAGGCATCTGATCCCTGATCATCCCTGCTGCCTCCCCTCTCACCAAATCTGCTCTCCCCTAAGACCCCATCCTTTCTGAATTCCAGGCATTCCCCAACCCCTCTTTTCTAATGGGTGCCCAGGATTTTTTTTTTTTCCAGATATGGCAAAACACACCAACACAGAAATGACTGTCATGAGGGAGGAAGTTTACTCACCATTCTCATGCACCCGCAGAGAACCATGCAGGGAAGCACCACAGCGAATCAGGAGGCAGAGGGGAGAGAGGGACTGTGGACAAGTGCCTCTATTGTGCTTTCCACAGGAAAGAACAAGTAAGGCAGAGTGAGTAGGTTTAGGACTGGCTAGTTTGAATAATTCCAGTGGGTTCTGGGGCATGGGAGCTCTCCGTAGTAATCTGGTACCTGATCTGGGGTGATTAGGACAGGGAAAGTGGCCTGGAGTGTGAGATCCCGATAAAGGGGATGGTTGGTGGTCTAGCCTGTGGATTGGCTGGTTTGCATAAGAAAGACTCACTCACAGGCCAGTTATCTCCAGGAATTAGCTATCTCTGGGAGGGACAGTCCCTCAAGAGTCAGCAGAGCCACAGGATGTCAAAACATCAAACATATAGAACAAATATATAAAATTGCATTTGCTAATTACTTCTCAACAAAGTTGGAAAAAATATAGAATGAAAAGACATGATTATTACACCCCCCACACTCTCCCAGGTATCCTAGAAGGGCTGGTTTCATACCTATGGGCACCCAGAGGGAGGAGGCTAATTGTTTGGCATCCCTAGGTATTGGGGGACCCATCACTCCTAATTCCCAGCTCCCCTCAATCACTAGTCAAGGAGAACTCATGATTGAACCAGCTCACTGAACCAAGTGCTCCACTGTGCTTTGAAAGAGGGATCTGCAAGTGAGAAAGATAAATCCCTGCCCCTAAGGAATGTCCCTTAACTGTTTAGTCAACATCTCTAGAGGACCATGAGTCTGCCACTGTGCAAGGCTTTGGGGGATAAACATAGTGAAATGGACACAGCCTTTCTGTGTTAGCTTCCTGGGGCTGCCATTAAACTGTACCACAAACTGGGAGACTTTAAAAAACAGAAATTTATTATCTCCATTCTGGAGGCTAGACATCTTGAAATCAAGGTGTATGAGGGACATGCTTCTCTGAAGTCTCTAGGGAAGAAACCTTCTTGCTTCTTCCACCTTTTGGTGTTGCTGGCAAACCTTGGTGTTTCTGGGCTTCGGGTTGCATTACTCTGATCTCTGGTCCCATCTTCACATGGTTGTCTTCCGGCTGTGTCTGTGTCTCTGTCTTCACATTGTATTCTCCTCTCTGAATGTCTGTATCCAAATTTCTCTCTTCTTATAAGGACACCAGTCATTGGGTTATGTACAGTCCACCCTACTCCAATATGACCTCATCTTAATTACATCTACAAAGACCTTATTTCCAAATAAGATCACATTCACAGATATTAGGTGTTTGGGGAGGCATAATTTAACCCACAGTACTCCCCATGATGTATTCTCCACAAAGCCAGAAGAGAAAGATGCATCAAGACCTGTGATATTTTGTGGGGGAGGTATTTTGAAAAGATCCCAACACTTGTATATTGAAAACATGTAAAGTTCTTTATTCACTCTATATCCTTACTTCCCTCTCAAAATCCTCTCTTATGGCAGATGTAATTTTCGTCATGACTAGACGGCACCTCTGTGTCCTCAAAGAATGCCAATCCAGGTCACTTCAGAATCCAAGGCAAAGAAAACCTGATCACATCTCACTTCTTGCCAATGCTGCCCTGAGAGAGTATCAGTGAATTTTGTGTATTGGGAAAGTATATGTCTTAGTCTGTCAGGTGCTTTAACAAAATACCAGACACTGCATGGTTTAAAAATAAGAGAAATTCATTTCTTACGGTTCTGGTGACTAAGTCCAGTATCAAGGTGCTAGTACATTCAGCGTCTTCCAGGTTGCAGACTGCTAACATCTGGTTATGTCCTCACACAGAAGGGGAAGGCGCAAGGAAGCTCTGTGGGGTCTCTTTTAAAAGAACACTTACCCATGGCAGAGGAATAAGATATGGAGATCACGTTCCTCCCCACAGATACATCAGAACTACATCTACATGTGGAACAACTCTTACAGAACACCTACTGAATGCTGGCAGAAGACCTCAGACTTCCCAAAAGGCAAGAAACTACCCATGTAACTAGGTAGGGCAAAACAGAAAAGAAAAAGCAGAGATAAAAGAATAGGGATGGCACCTGAACCTCTGGGAGGGAGCTGTGAAGGAGGAAAAGTTTCCACACACTAGGAAGCTCCTTCACTGGCAGAGACAGAGGGTGGCAGGGGGAAGCTTTGGAGCCACAGAGGAGAGCGCAGCAACAGGGGTGCAGGGGGCAAAGTGGAGAGATTCTCACACAGACGATCAGTGCCAACCAGCACTCACCACCCTGAAAAGCTTGTCTGCTCACCCGCTGGGGCAGGTGGGGGCTAGGAGCTGAAGCTTGGGCTTCAGAGGTCAGATCGCAGGGAGAGGACTGGGGTTGGCTGCGTGAACACAGCCTGAAGGCAGCTAGTGCACCACAGCCAGCCGGGAAGGGAGTCCAGGAAAAACTCTGGACCTGCCTAAGAGGCAAGAAACCATTGTTTCAGGGTGCGCAAGGAGAGCAGATTCAGAGCACTGCCTAAACAAGATCCAGAGATGGGCACGAGCCACGGCTATCACCATGGACCCTAGAGACAGGCATGAAACACTAAGGCTGCTGCTACAGCCACCAAGAGGCCTGTGTGCAAGCACAAGTCACTATCCATACCTCCCCTCCTGGGAGCCTGTGCAGCCTGCTACTGCCAGGGTCCCGTGATCCAGGGACAAGTTTGGCGCACCTCAGGCTGTTGCAACATCATGCCAGCCTCTGGCCCCGTGGGGTCACCCTGCATTCCGTACCCCTCCCTCCCCCAGCCTGAGTGAGCCAGAGCACCCTAATCAGCTGCTACTTTAACCCCATCCTGTCTGAGTGAAGAACAGATGCCCTCAGGTGACGTAAATGCAGAGGCAGGGACAAATCCAAAGCTGAACCCCAGGAGCTGTACGAACAAAGAAGAGAAAGGGAAATTACTCCCAGCAGTAATGTCTCCACAATCAACTTGATGTACCCTGCATCTGTGGAACACCTGATAGACAATGAATCATCCCAAAATTGAGGCGGTGGACTTTGAGAGCAACTGTAGATTTGGAGATTGCTTTCTGCATCTAATTTGTTGCTGGCTTTATGTTTATCTTAGTTTAGTATTTAGAGTTTATTATCATAGTAGATTTGTTAATTGAACCGGGTGTCAGGACTGTGCCTCTGAGATGGAAAACCCAAGTTCAGGGCATTGGTCCACCAGAGACCATCTAGCTGCATGTAATAACAAACGGCAAATGATCTCGCAGAGATATCCATCTCAATGCTAAGACCCAGCTCCACTCAACGAACAGCAAGCTACAGTGCTGGACACTCTATGCCAAACAAAAAGCAAAACCGGAACACAACCCCACCCATGAGCAGAGAAGCTTCCTAAAATCATAAGTAGATTTGTTAATTGATATGTTAGTTCTCTTCCTCATTTCTTTTCTTTATATATAGATATATATATTTATTTTCCTTTTCCTCTTTTTGTGAGTGTGTATATGTATGGTTCCTTTCATGATTTTGTCTGTATATATTTGCTTTTACCATTTGACCTAGGGTTCTGACTGGTCTTTTTGTTTGTTTTTTGTTTTGTTTATTTTTTTAGTATACTTTTTAATGATTGCTATCATTGGTAGATTTGTTTTTTGGTTTGGTAGCTCTCTTCTTTCTTTCTTTCGCTTTTTTTTATACTTTTTAATTTTTTTCAATTTAAGGACACTCTATGCCAAACAAAAAGCAAAACCGGAACACAACCCCACCCATGAGCAGAGAAGCTTCCTAAAATCATAATAAGGTCACAGACACTCCAAAAAACACCATCAGACATGGTCCTGCCACCAGAAAGACAAGATCCAACCTCATCCACCAGAACACAGGAATCAGTTCCCTCCACCAAGAAGCCTGCACAACCCACTGAACCAACCTTAGTCACTGGGGGCAGACACCAAAAACAGTGGGAACTATGAACCTGCAGCCTGTGAAAAGGAGACCCCAAACACAGTAAGTTAAGCAAAATGACAAGACAGAGAAACACACAGCAGATGAGAGAGCAAGGTAAAAACCAACAAAACCTAACAAATGAAGAGGAAATAAGCAGTCTACCTGAATAATAATTCAGAGTAATGATAGTAAAGATGATCCAAAACCTTGGAAATACAATGGAGAAACTACAAGAAACTTTTAACAAGGACCTAGAACTAAAGAGCAAAAGAAAATAATGAACAACACAATAAATGAAATTTAAAATTCTCTAGAAAGAATCAATAGCAGAATAACTGAGGCAGAAGAACAGAAAAGTGACCTGGAAGATAAAAGAGTGGAAATAACTAGCACAGAGCAGACTAAAGGAAAAAGAATGACAAGAAATGAGGACAGTCTCAGAGACCTCTGGGACAACATTAAATGCACCAACATTCAAATTATAGGCATCCCAGTAAAAGAAGAGAAAAAGAAAGGGACTGAGAAAATATTTGAAGAGATTATAGTTGAAAACTTCACTAATATGGGAAAGGAAATAGTCAATCAAGTCCAGGAAACGTAGAAAACTAAGAAACTGGTAATAGGAACACACATATCAATTATTACCTCAAATGTAAATGATCTAAATATTCCAACCAAAAGACACACACTGGCTAAATGGATACAAAAGCAAGACCTATATATATATGCCGTCTACAAGAGACACACTTCAGACCTAGGGGCATAAACAGACTGAAAGTGTGGGGATGGAAAAAGATATTCCATGCAAATGGAAATCAAAAGAAAGCTGGAGTAACAATTCTCATATCAGACAAAATAGACTTTAAAATAAAGACTGTTACAAGAGACAAAGAGGAAACTACATAATGATCAAGGGATCAATCCAAGAAGAAGATATAACTATGACAAATACTTATGCACCCAAATAGAAGCACCTCAATACAAAAGACAAATGCTAACAGGCATAAAAGGGGAAACTGACAGTAACACACTCATAGTAGGGGACTTTAACACCCCAATTTCACAAATGGACACATCATCCAAAATGAAAATAAATAAGGAAACAAAACCTTTAAATGATACAATAAACAAGATGAACTTAATTGATATTTATAGGACATTCCATCCAAAAACAACAGAATACACTTTCTTCTTAAGTGCTCATGGAACATTCTACAGGATACAACATATCTTGGGTCACAAATCAAGCCTTGGTAAATTTAAGAAAGTTGAAAGCTTATCAAGTATCTTTTCTGACCACAACACTATGAGACTTGATATCAATTAGAGGGAAAAATCTGTAAAAAATACAAACACATGGAGACTAAACAATACACTACTAAATAAGCAAGAGATCACTGAAGAAATCAGAGAGGAAATCAAAAAATACCTGGAAATAAATGATAATGAAAATATGAGGACCCAAAACCTATGGGATGCAGCAAAAGCAGTTCTAAGAGGGAAGTTTATACCAATGCAATCCCACCTCTAGAAACAAGAAACAGCTCAAATAAACAATCTAAACTTACACCTAAACCATTAGAGAAAGAAGGGAAAATAACTCTCAAAGTTAGCAGAAGGAAAGAAATCATAAAGACCAGATCAGAAATAAATGAAAAATAAATGAAGGAAACAATAGCAAAGGGCAATAAAACTGAAAGCTGGTTCTTTGAGAAGATAAACAAAATTCATAAATCATTAGCAAGACCCATCAAGTAAAAAAGGGAGAAGACTCAAATCAGTAGGATTAGAAATGAAAAAAGGAGAAATAAAAACAGACACTAGAGAAATACAAAGGATCATGAGTGATCACTACAAGCAACTCTATGCCAATAAAATGTACAACCTGGAAGAAATGGACAAATTCTTAGAAAAGCACAACTTGCCAAGAATGAATCAGGAAGAAATAGAAAATATAAACAGACCAATCACAAGCACTGAAATTGATACTGTGATTAAAAATCTTCCAACAAACAAAAACCCAGGACCAGATGGCTTCACATGCGAATTCTATCAAACATTTAGAGAAGAGCTAACACCTACCTTTCTCAAACTCTTCCAAAATATAGCAGAGGGAGGAATGCTCCCAAACCCATTCTACGAGGCCACCATCACCCTGATACCAAAACCAGACAAGGATGTCACAGAGAAAGAAAACTACAGGCCAATAGCACTGATGAACATAGATGCAAAAATCCACTACAAAATACTAGCAAACAGAATCCAACAGTACATTAAAATGATCATACACCACGATCAAGTGGGGTTTATTCCAGGAATGCAAGGATTCTTCAATATACAAAAATCAATCAACCTGATACACCATACTGACAAATAGAAGGAGAAAAACCATATGGTCATCTCAATAGATGCAGAGAAAGCTTTTGACAAAATTCAACACCCATTTATGATAAAAACCCTGCAGAAAGTAGGCATAGAGAGAACTTTCCCTAACATAATAGAGGCCATATATGACAAACCCACAGCCAACATAGTCCTCAATGGTGAAAAACTGAAAGCATTTTCACTAAGATCAGGAACAAGACAATGTTGTCCACTCTCACCACTGTTATTCAATATAGTTTTGAAAGTTTTAGCCACAGCAATCAGAGAAGACATAGAAATAAAAGGAATCCAAATTGGAAGAGAAGAATTAAAGCTGTCACTGTTTGCAGATGACATGATACTATACATAGAGAATCCTAAAGATGCTACCAGAAAACTACTAGAGCTAATCATGAATTTGGTAAAGTAGCAGGATACAAAATTAATGTACAGAAATCTCTCGCATTCCTATACACTAATGATGAAAAATCTGAAAGTGAAATCAAGAAAACACTCCCATTTACCACTGTAACAAAAAGAATAAAATATCTAGGAATAAACCTACCTAAGGAGACAAAAGACCTGTATGCAGAAAGATATAAGACACTGATGAAAGAAACGGAAGATGACATAAACAGATGGAGAGATATATCATATTCTTGGAGTGGAAGAATCAACATTGTGAAAATGGTTCAACTACCCAAAGCAATCTACAGATTCAATGAAATCCCTATCAACTACCAGTGACATATTTTACAGAACTAGAACAAAACATTTCACAATTTGTATGGAAATATAAAAGATTCCAAATAGCCAAAGCAATCTTGAGAATGAAAATTGGAGCTAGAGGAATCAGGCTCCCTGACTTCGGACTATACAACAAAGCTACAGTAATCAATACAGTATGGTACTGGCACAAAAACAGAAATATAGATCAATGGAACAGGATAGAAAGCCCAGAGATAAACCCACACACAGAAGAACCTAGGGGTAAGAGAGGAATAAAGACAGACCTACTAGAGAATGGACTTGAGGACATGGGGAGGGGAAAGGGTAAGCTGTGACAAAGTGAGAGAGTGGCATGGACATATATACACTACCAAACGTAAAATAGATAGCTAGTGGGAAGCAGCTGTATAGCACACAGAGATCAGCTCGGTGCTTTGTGTGCTAGAGGGGTGGGATAGGGAGGTTGGGAGGGAGGGAGATGCAAGAGGGAAGATATATGGGAATATATGTATATGTATATCTGATTCACTTTGTTATAAAGAAGAAACTAGCACACCATTGTAAAGCAATTATACTCCAATAAAGATGTAAAAATAAATAAATAAATAAAATAAAATCTTCCAACAAACAAAAGCTCAGGGCCATATGACTTCAGAGGTGAATTCTATCAAACATTTAGAGAAGAGCTAACACCTATCCTTCTGAAATTCTTCCAAAATAGAGAAAGGGGAGGAACACTCCCATACTCATTCTATGAGGCCACCATCACCCTGATATCAAAACCTAATACCTCTTAAAGAAAGAAAACTACAGGCCAATATCACTGATGAATATAGATGCTGAAGTCCTCAACAAAATACTAGTAAACAGAATCCAACAGCACATTAAAAGGATCATACACAATGACCAAGTTGGGTTTATCCTAGGAATGCAAGGATTCTTCAATATATGCAAATCAGTCAATGTGATACCCCATATTAAAAAATTGAAGAGTAAACACCATATGATCATCTCAATAGATGCAGGAAAATCTTTTGACAAAATTCAGCACACATTTATGATAAAAACTCTCCAGAAAGTAGGCATAGAGGGAACATACCTCAACATAATAAAGGCCATATATGACAAACACATAGCCAACATCGTCCACAATGGTGAAACACTGAAAGCATTTCCACTAAGATCAGGAAGAAGACAAGGTTTCCCACTCTCACTGCAATTATTCAACATTGTTTTGGAAGTTTAAGCCACAGCAGTCAGAGAAGAAAATGAAATAACAGGAATCCAAATTGGAAAAGAAGGGGTAAAACTGTCACTGCAGGTGACATTATACTATACATAGAGAATCCTAAAGATGCTACCAGAAAACTACTAGAGCTAATAAATGAATTTGGTAAATTAGCAGGATACAAAATTAAGGCACAAAAAAAAAAAATTAAGGCACAGAAATCTCTTGCCTTCCTATATGCTAATTATGAAAAATCTGAAGGAGAAATTAAGGAAACACTCCCATTTACCATTGCAACAAAAAGAATAAAATATCTAGGAATAAACCTACCTAAGGAGACAAAAGACTTGTATGCAGAAATTATAAGACAGTGATGAAAGAAATTAAGATGAAACAAACAGATGGAGAGATATACCATGTTCTTGGGTTGGAAGAATCAACAATGTGAAAATGACTATACTACTCAAAGCAATCTACAGATTCATTGCAATCCCTATCAAATTATCAATGGCATTTTTCACAGAATTAGAAAAAAAAATTCACAATTTGTATGGAAACACAAAAGACCCCGAATAGCCAAAGGAATCATGAGAATGAAAAATGGAGCTGGAGGGATCAGGCTCCCTGACTTCGGACTATACTACAAAGCTACAGTAATCGAGACAGTATGGTACTGGCACAAAAACAAAAGTATAGATCAATGGAACAGGATAGAAAGCCCACAGTTAAATGTGCACACATATGATCATCTAATCTATGGCAAAGGAGTCAAGAATATACAATAGAGAAGAGACACCCTCTTCAATAAGTGGTGTTGGGAAAACTGGACAGCTACAGTGAAAGAATGAAATTAGAACCCTCCTTAACACCATACACAACAATAAACTCAAAATGGATTAAAGTCCTAAATGTGAGGCCAGACACCATAAAACCGTTAGAGGAAAACATAGGCAGAACACTCTATAACGTAGGTCGCAGCAACATTCTTTTTGACCCACCTCCCAGAGAAATGAAAATAAAAACAAAAATAAACAAATGGGACCTAATGAAACTTAAAAGATTTGGACGACAAAGGAAACCATAAACAAGACAAAAAGGTAACCCTCAGAATGGGAGAAAATATTTGCAAATGAAGTAACTGACAAAGGATTAACCTCCAAAATTTACAAGCAGTTCATGCTACTCAATATCAAAAAACAAACAACCCAATCAAAAATGGGCAGAAGTCTTAAATAGACATTTCTCTCAAGAAGATATACAGATCACCAATGAATGCTCAACATCACTAATCATTAGAGAAATGCAAATTAAAACTACAATGAGGTATCAACACACACCAGTCAGAGTGGCCATCACCAAAAAATCTACAAACATTAATTGCTGGAGAGGATGTGAAGAAAAGGGGACCCTCTTGCACTGTTGGTGGGAATGTAAATTGATACAGCCACTGTGGAGAACAGTATGGAGGTTCCTTTAAAAACTACAAATAGAACTTCCACACAACCCAGCAATCCCACTATTGGGGATATACCCAAGAAAACCATAATTCAAAAAAAATCATGTACCACAATGTTCATTGCAGCTCTATTTACAATATCCAGGACATGGAAGCAACCTAAGTGTCCATCAACAGATGAATGGATAAAGGAGATTTGGTATATATATATATATAGATATAGATATATACACAATGGAATATTATTCAGCCATAAAAAGAAACAAAATTGAGTTATTTGTAGTGAGGTGGATGGACCTAGAGTCTGTCATACAGAGTGAAGTAAGTCAGAAATAGAAAAAAACAATACCATATGCTAACACGTATATATGGAATCTAAAAAAAAAAAAGAAATGAAGAACCTAGGGGCAGAACAGGAATAAAGACACAGCCGTAGAGAATGGACTTGAGGACATGCAGAGGGGTAAGGGTAAGCTGGGACGAAGTGAGAGAGTGGCCTGGATTTATATACACTACCAAATGTAAAATAGATAGCTAGTGGGAAGCAGCCGCATAGCACAGGGAGATCAGCTCATTGCTTTGTGACCAACTAGAGGGTGGGCTAGGGAGGGTCAGAGGGAGACACAAGAGGGAGGGGATATGAGGATGTATGCATGTATAGCTGATTCACTTTGTTATAAACCAGAAACTAACACACCATTGTAAAGCAATTATACTCCAATAAAGATGTTAAAAAAAAAAAAGAACACTTACCCCATTCTTGAGCATGAAGACCCTATGGGGCTCCTCAACATGAAAGGCTTTCTGTGTCCCCCATTTCTTGACTTTCCCTGAGTTCCAAAGCACAGGTTCAAACAGTTTTTGATCTGGGAACAGAGAGGATGTAGAGACAAAGGAAGAGCAGTCAAGAGACAACGGTTCAGCCTTGGGACAGGATCCTGGTTCCACCTCAAGAGATACACATAACAGTATCTTTGAACTCTTCTGAAGAATTAAAACCCCCAACAAATGGAAGATGAACTACTTGGTGAGACGTTCTTCATTCCAGAGAGAAGGTCGTAGTTTGATAACATTGAGTACCACAGCTCATCAAGAGACCACCTGAGGGCTTCCCTGGTGGCGTAGTGGTTGAGAGTCCGCCTGCCGCTGCAGGGGACACGGGATCCTGCCGGTCCGGGAAGATAAAAAAGAGACCGCCTGAGGCTAGATTAAAGGAATGCATGCCCTGCACACAACCTGATCCTTATTAGCAGCCTCACCCTTGAACCATTGCTATAAAACTCCTCACCATATCCCTCCGGGTGGGGACACACAGTTTTCAAAGGCACAAGCTCACAATGTACCCCTTTGCCTGGCAAAGCAATAGAGCTTCCTTTCTACTTTACCCAAAACTCTGTCTCCAAGATTCAATTCAGTACCAGTGCACAGAGACCAGGTTTTCCGCATCAAGGGATCCACCCTCATGTTCTAAGAACTTCCCAAAGGCCCCAAGTCCTAATACCATCACATGGGGAATTAGGATTTCAACATATAAATTTTGAAGGGACACATTCAGACCATAGCAGCACTGAAGCCGAAAGCTCAGCTTCTCTGTGCACCAGTGCTGATTCGAATCTCAGAGAGTTTTGGGTGAAGTAGAAAAGGATAGTTTTATTGCTTTGCCAAGCAAAGGGGGCATAGCAGGCTCCTGCCTTGAAAAACAATGTTTCCCAACCTGGGATGCTTTGAAGAGGAGTTTTATAGCAATAGTTCAAGGATAAGGTTGCTGATAAGATTAGGGTGTGCACAGAGTCTAGGCTGGTCAGTCTCCTAATCTTGATGAGTTTCTTTGGTCCCTTTAATCTTGCCTCAGGTGGTTTCTTGGTTGCTCTTCCCTTGATTAGCAACTGTTTAAATCTGCCCTTTGGAACTCAGGGAAGGTCATGAAGGCTGGAGTCTTGCCTACAAGAAATGAGAGACAAGAATGCTTCCATGCCCAGGAGCCCCACAGAGTCCTCCTTGGTTTCATAAGGAAGAAGGTGAGCCCTAAGTAACTGCTGGGGCACAGGGACCCCACACTTGTAGATAGAGACCTACATTAGGTTGTGACAGCAGTGAAATAAGAACCTCTGAGGGCTAAGCCACTGAGATAGGGGGACTGCTTTGTTCATAGATAAGCATGCCCTAAACAAGTGTGCAGTTCACAGAAAAGTCAATGGTGTCAGCTGAAATCAAAGGATGAAGTTAACTAGAGTCGACAAGACCAACATTGTAGAGTTCGGATTTACATAATCACACAGGAGAAGGCAAAGAGCCTGTACTCAGGCTGGGGCAGCACCTGCAAATGTGGTGAGACTGGAAAGTTGAAAGCATATGTCAGGGAATAAAAGGGGGAAAGGGTTCAATCAAATGGGGAGGTGGTCAAGGTGGAGTGCGTGCGGGTGAATAGTGATAAGTATCCTTAGCTAGTTAAGGTCTGGGCAACTTTGAGTCTCAGGAGATTGGGAAAGAGGGCAGAGAAGTCAGGGCTAATGAAACAGACGAAGGGAAACATTAAAGATGATTGAATAGATAAACAACTTGATAAAAGCAGTGCGCTCGGAAGGCAGCAGGGCAGACCATGTGCCAGATAGATTTGAGGCAGGTGGAGGCAAGGAACCGAGCTAAGAGGCTATTGCAACAGTGCAGGTGAGGGATGAGGAGGGCTTCACCTGAGGCAGGGGTGCGGGGGTGAAGAGGAAGGCACAGGGGAGGTTACAGCGATAACAGTTTTGTTTTGGGGGCACCTGTTTTGTGCCAGGTGATTTATATACATCATACAATTTTTTTTAAATCAGAAAACTTTTGTAGCTTTTATTCAAATAATATATTTAATTGAAGTATGGTTGATTTACAGTATTGTGTTAGTTTCAGGTGTATAGCAAAGCAATTCAGTTATATATTTTTTTCAGATTGTTTTTCGTTACAGGTTATTACAAGGTACTTAACATTGTTCCCTGTGCTATATGGTAAATACTTGTTGCTTCTTTATTTTATGCATAGCAGTTTGTATTTGTTCATCCCATACTCCTAATTTATCCCTCTCCCCACCCCTTTCCTCTTTGGTAACCATAAGTTTGTCTTCTATGTCTGTGAGTCTGTTTCTGTATAAAATGGTTCTGATGAAACTAGGGGCCGGATAGGAATAAAGACGCATACATAGAGAATGGACCTGAGGACACAGGGAGGGAGGAAGGGTAAGCTGGGATCAGGTGAGAGAGTAGCATTGACATATATACACTACCAGACACTGTATTCTTGAAATTCTCCCAGGTGCTTCTCAGGCAGGAGGAGGATTGCAGGGGAGGGGCACCACCCTCGGGTAATGTTGAGCAAAGCAGCTGTTCATGCACCATTTGGAGACCCTCATTCAAGATCACTCATTTGGTCCAAAGTGTATTTATCTGGCATCCCTTTATGCTGGAGATGCAGAGATGAATGACATGATCTTGTCTGCAAGGATTTTACCATAAAGTGAGGGAATGGTGAGGTTGGCTAAGTGTTAGAACAGAGCTGGGCACAGAACACAGTGGAGGAACAAAAGGGGATTCAGTCTTGGGGGTCAGAAAGGACCTTGAATAGGAGTCAACACCCAAATTGAATGTTATAAGAGGAATGAAAATAAGCCAGAGGAATACAAGAGTGGGGAATGTATTCACAGTTTGTGCAAAAGAAGACAGGTAGGAGGAACAGCACGGAGCACTGTGGGACTTAAAGAAATTCAGACCAGAGGAAGTGGGGCTGGAGAACATGAAAGAAACGGTAGACCCTACAGGGGCTGGTAGGCCATGCAAAAAGTGCCAGACTTTTGCTGGAGGGCAGGTAGCACATTTGAGAAGATGTCTGGGATCAAAGAATGAAATTATGAAAAAAATGTTGAGACACATAAATGCAAAATATTTATCTTGGTAATAGGTGCATATATATTGCACCAGTAGTTAGCATTTACTGCATACTTACCGTGCATCAGGCCCAGCTCTAAGCATTCACTGTTATTCATTCAATCATTCAACAAATATTTTTTGGCCATCTCCTGCTGTGGGCCAAGCAGCATTGGAGGTGCAGAGAATACAACAGCGAATAGTCAAATATCTCTCCTTGTGGGGTTTACATTTTGGTAGGGGAGGAAGACAACTGGTAAAATAGTGAATTAGATGCTGACATGCTATGGCAAAAAAACAAAAGAGAGAAAGAGAATAGGGAGTATTTGAGGTGTGATTGTCCTTTGATATGTCAGCTTGTCTAGGCCACACCCACCTTATTGCATCAAGCACTAATCTAGATGTTACTGGGAAGATATTTTGTAGATGTGATTAGAGTCCATAATCAGTTGCTTTTAATTAAGAGAGATTGTCCTAGATAGTCTGGGTGGGCCTGATTCAAACAGTTGAAAGGCCCTAAGAGCAGAGCTGAGGTTTTCTGAAGAAGTTCTACCTGAGGACTGCAACATCAGTTCTGCCTGAGAGCCCCAGCCTGCCCTCCCTGATGGCCTTATGGATTTCAGACTTGCCTAGCCTGCCCACAATTACATAAACCCATTACTTGTGATATATCTTTAATATATATCTCCTACTGCTTCTGTTTCTCTGGTTGAGCCCTGATTGACATAGGTGAAGTTGTCATTTTAAGTAGGGGAGTTCAGACCTCACTATGAAGGTAATATCTAAGAAAAAACCTAAAGATCGTGAGTGAATGAGTGAGCAAATATCACATGGCAATCAGGGATGGGGGAAGGAGCATTCCAGACAAAGTAACAGCAAGTACAAAGGTGTTATTCCATTTAATCCTCATAATGACATTATGGAGTAGGAATTAATAATATTATCGAGAACTGTAAAGAGTCTGAGTTTTTCCCTGCTTGCCAGCTAACAAGGCAACCTGTCACATGTAGATGCTGTCAAAAGATATGAGACTCCTGGCTCAGAACCCAAGCACTTCAGGTGGCATGAGCTTCATGTGTGTGTCAGTTACACTTGTTCCCCCAAGTCCCACAGGGGTGAGGCGGGTGGATCCATGTGGATGCTGTGTACACTGGGGCCCTGTATGACATTTATAGAACCAGAGCTTAGGAAACCCTCAATCTTATAATGAGGACACTGTCAAACCTGCCTAAATTTTGCCTCAGAGGGAGACATTATTTTTCTTATAGTGGTCAGGAAAGGACTCTGTCCTCTCCACAAAGGAAGATGCTATTCCTTCCAAGACTGTTTGCTACACAGGTATACTTGAAAACTTGGTCAAAAACAAAGGCTGTTAGCAAAAGGTACAAAAACATGAGCAATGCATGGAGAATTCTCTCTCGTCTTGCATATCAGGAAGTTGAGGCACAGACAGATTAAATAATTTGCCCAAAATCACAATGCTAGTAAATGTAAGAACAGGGATGTGTGATCATCTGTCTTCCCCCACTGGAATGAAGCACCACAAGCCAGAGACTTTATTAAATGACCAGATACTCAGAGCTTAGAAAAGTGTTTGGCACTTAAATGAACACCCAAAAAATAAATATAGCATGAATAGACACATATTTGTAGGTGCTCACATACAACAGAGAACAGAGCAAGAATGGTTCTTGCTTACATAAAGCTTAGAGTTCAGATAGAAAGTCAGGCATTAGTCGTATATTTAAATAAATTACTATATAATTACAATTATGATAAGTGCTCCAGTGGAACGTGTATGCTATAGACTGAATATTTGTTTTCCCCCTAAAATTCATATGTTAAAACCTAACCCCCAAGGTGATGGTATTAGGAGGTGGGGCCTTTGGGAGGTGATCAAGACAAGAAGGTGGAGCCCTCATGAATACAATTAATGCCCTTATAAAAGAGACTTCAGAGAACTTCCTACTCTTTCTGCCATAAGAGGCTACTGTGAGAAGATGCCCATCTATGAGATAGTGGGTCCTCACCAGACCCTGAATCTGATGGTGTCTTGATCTTGGATTTACTGGCCTCAGAACTGTGAGCAGTAAATTTGTATTGTTTATAAGCCACTCAGCCTCTAGTACTTGGTTATAGCAGCCCAAACAGACTAAGATCACACACGTGTTTACATGTTTGTGTGTGTGTGTTTGTGTGTATGTACGTGCAGGTGTGTGTCTATACATGCATATTCCTCAGGGCCCTCACTTACAGGGAAGAGATATAATTAGCTATATAATTTGACCAAGGAAGCAAGATAGCAAAACGGGCAAAATAAAAGATTTTTGGTGTCATCAAATATATTTCTTACTTATTTTTCACCATATTTTGTGGCATAGACACACTTATAAGATGAACATTATCTTTGTTCCACATATGGGGAAACTGAGGCTTAGGGAAAAAACATCCTGATTCTTTTCATTCACCACCAGCTTGATACTTGGATATCCTGTGAATGATAGGATTTTAGGTACAAGAGGAAAAGGCTTCTGGATTCCTCTAACTGGAAAGTGTATTCCTTCACTATGCCTAAAGTTTCTTAAAGAAAGAAAGCTTCTTTTATATTCACTGAAGAATGAGATTTAAACTATAAGTGGTGTTTTTACAATACCCTTCCTTATACTTATTCAGAGGAGCACACAAGTGACAGTTTTTTTCCATGATAAGAGCAGTGAAGCATTTGAAGACCAAAAGATAACTTTAGCATAAGAAAGGTAAATTTGGTCCACTTGAAGTTATACCTAACACAAAAGTTATTTACATTATATGAAACTTAACAAACTCTGTGAGCTCATGAAGTCATTTCACTTTTCTGAACCTCTGTCTCTTCATCTTCCAAAGCGAGATGTTGAATTAGATGATCTCTAGGCTCCCTCCCAGCTCTACTATTTTATCACAAATGAAAAGAAGCCCTTGAAAATCTCATTTGTCAATGTTTGTTAAATGTTCTCCTTTCTCCCCAAATCTTCTTGGGATCCACATATAAAAATACTTTCCTTTGGGACAGCCTGGAGGGGTGGGATGGGGAGAGTGGGAGGGAGGGAGACGCAAGAGGGAAGACACATGGGAGCATATGTATATGTATAGCTGATTCACTTTGTTATAAAGCAGAAACTAACACACCATTGTAAAGCAATTATACCCCAATAAAGATGTTAAAAAAAAAAATACTTTCTACAAAAGTTAAAAGAAAAGACACTTCTTACTTTCTGGCATTACAACTCTGAATCCTTTATACTGCTTTGGCCTTGGCAACACAGGAAAATTTTACGCTCTAGACTTCCAAGGCAAAAATGATTGGCAGTGAATAAGACAATTAGTGATGAGTGAGATGAGGTTAGAGGGAGACAGGCAAAGGTCAGATCATGTAGAACCTTGCAGGTTGTCATAAAAATGTTGGATATCCTAGTAAGCACCATTGGAAACCCCATTAAAGGATTTTAATTGGAGAATGGCATAAAAACTTTGCTTTTTTGGAATATCATTTTTTTTTTTTTTTTTAATTTTTTTTTTTTGCGGTACGCGGGCCTCTCACTGTTGTGGCCTCTCCCGTTGCGGAGCGCAGGCTCCGGACGCGCAGGCTCAGCGGCCATGGCTCACGGGCCCAGCCGCTCCGCGGCATGTGGGATCTTCCCGGACCGGGGCGCGAACCCGCGTCCCCTGCATCGGCAGGCGGACTCTCAACCACTGCGCCACCAGGGAAGCCCCTGGAATATCATTTTTTTAACAGCTCCACTCATTGCTGTGTGAAGAATAGAATCAAGGACAACAGAAAAAGTGGGGGAAACTGTGTGGAAATCAGCACCCTAGTGTAGGTGAGAAATGATGGTGACTTGAACTAGAGTGACATCAGTAGGCCAACTCAAAAGTGTTTTAAAGATGAATTAACAGAACTAGGTATTGAATTTAATGTGAGCACTGAAGGAGAGGAGGTATCAAGAATAACTCCCAGGTTTCAGAAATGAGCAACTGGTCATTTATGGAGCTGGAGAAGCTTGAAAGAAAAGTATATCTGGAAGAAAACCACAGGTTCCATTTTGAACATATTCATTTTAAGATGTCTGGGTGATATTCAAGTAGAATTGCTGAGATGGCATGGAAATGTGAGCCTGGTTGAGAGAGGCTGGAAGAGGGATGAACTGGAAAGCGTTTGGTACATAGGTTTCTGATGCCTGGAGGGGAGTATGGACAGAGAAGAGAAGAGTCCCAGCACTGTTACCAAAGATATTCCAACATACAGAGTTCGGTAGGAAGAGAATAAGCCATCCAAAAAGGAGCTTCTAGAGACCTAGCAAAAACACCTGGAGAGTCTGAAATCACAGAAGCCCCAACAAAAGGGTATTTCAAGAAGGAAGGGGTGACCGATAGTGTGGATTGCAAAAAAGTCACATTAGATGAGACCAAAAACTGTCCATTGGACTCTGACCTATGGAGACCATTTGGCGAACTTGGGAAAGACAATTTTTAGGGGAGTGGTAGAAGAGTGGGAAGTGGTAGTAGCCATGTTAGAATGGGTTGAGAAGAGTTTTAGAGGTGAATACATGAAGGCAGTTTGTGTATATGTATTTTTCAAGCATCCTAAATATGGAATGGTGCCCAGAGACAACTAGAAGATCAAAGGATATTTAAAGTCTCCTGAAAAGGATCTAAAAATGAACAACCAATTGAAAGCATAGAGAAGAGCAGAAATAAACAATAGAGTGAAAACCAACAGAAGGAGATGGAATCTAAGCATGAGATCTAGAGCAACATGGAAAGATTTACCTGTGGTCAAAGGAGCAACACAGGCCAATTAAGGGAGAGGATGAGTAACAAGGAGATAAGGATTGTGTATCACCATTAGGGAAGTAGGGGTTAACACTCTTCACATTTGCATCACCCTTTACAGCTTCAGAATTGTTCACATTCACCACCTTAATTAATCCTACACTGTGAGGCCTGGAATCCTTATTCCTGTTATACATATGAGGAAACTGAGGTTCAGACTGGTCCAAGTGATTTGCTAGACATTTTATAAGATGTTAATAGCAGAACCAGAATTCAAAGCCAAGTCTTTAGTCTTTAAATACAGCCCCCACTCCCCTCTACCCCTCTCCTCTCCTCTTTTCCCTCCCTCTCTTTCCCTCCTTCTCTCTCTCCCTCCCTTCCTTCATCTCTGTAACTCTCTCAATCTCTATCCTTCTGACTTTCTCTCTCTCTCTCTCTCTCTCTCTCTCTCTCTCTCTCTCTCATTCTCCCTCCTGCCTTACTTTCCTTCTTTGAATGCCAGTCAGCTCCTTTAGCAAAATCATTCTTGGAATTACTGCCCTGAAACCCTTAGGCACAGTCTTCTCAGCCTGGGTTTTACATGCTATCAGAAGATAGATTGGTCAGCAGAGTAAAGCTGTTTGAAGCCTTCTTGAGTTTTATGCCTCAGTTGTTTAGAGCTACGGATCTCTCAAGTTCTGGATTTTAAATTACACTTTCTTTTTTTCTTTTCAATTTTGTTGACAACTTCCATTAGAGCCATGTTATCCCTCTGGATTGCTCCGATATAACTGCTTTAGAGGTTAAAGAATGCATTTGCCAAGGTTGGAAGCCGACTAGAGCCTCCCGAGTTCAATGCTTCACCCTAAATTCCAAACTTCTTTATACTTCAAATTCATTTACACTTGGCATCAAAATCAACACATTCTGTTTTAAAAAGACAATTCAAATGGCCTTTAAAGAAGAACATAAGCAGTGGACATTAAATAATTCATCCTGACAGCTTTTATGAGAGCAAATGTGTAAATGAATAAGAATCATATAGGTTATATTTTATTTGAAACCCACTAGAAAATAAATAAAATGTTTGGAAGCTCATCTGAAAGTTCATAAACCTTAAATACATTGAGTTCCAACCACCTCATTAATATAAAATAATATATTAGCCCAAGTCACTTCATGTGCTCAAGTGGAAAACTTTGGTACAAATAAATTATTTGTATGAAAAGATATCTGCTTCATTGCGCTAAATGGTACTCTTGTGGCCCAAAGTGTTAATGATGCTCCCAGTTGCCTCTAATGACATGCACTAAAATCACACTGTTGTTTAATTAAAGATAGAGGGCTATTACCAGTGCTGGGAATCACACAGCAGAAGGGAAAGAGAGTGGATACATTTAGAATTAGATGTGGGTTCCAATCCTGGATCTGCCATATTTTAGCTGTGTATTTTGTGCACGTTGTTTGACCTCAATGAATCCCTGTTTCCTTGTTTTATAAATAAGGATGGCAAAAATAATTTAAAACCTTCTCTTAGGCTTGTTGTAAGCATTACTTATGTGAAAGTAGCCAGCATGGTGATTGGCATCTGGTAAGCACTAGATGTTATTTTCTGGAACCCTTGGCTTCTCAGCACCCCTATGTCACTGCTCAATCAACATTGGACTCCTAACTGGTTTGCAGAGTGAAGCAGCTGGCTCAGCAAGGCAGCTATTCCATTGTCAACCCTTTGCCGGTTCCCCACTTCCTTCTCCAAGTACCTACATCCTACATCTGAAGTAAGGGTCTTATACTGCATGGAGAGAAATCAGAGATCATACTGTCTTCCCTCTTTTCTTTACAGTTGAGCAAACTTGTTTCCAAATAAAGGAAGTAACTAGCGCCATGTCCCATAGCTAATTAACATAATTTCTTAACACTATATTTCCCTGACCAAATATGAGGTGAAGGGGACATGTGAAATGCATAGCACGTCCTCTCCAATTTAGACAAGTTCTCAGGGACAGACCAGGGAATGGTTAGAGAGCTCATTTTGTGGAAGTCAACCAATATCTGATCATCATTCAATGCTTATTAAATTTCCCTCCAGCACAAACCGCTGCTGGAGTTGCTGAACAGAGGGGCTTAAAATAAACACAGGCATATAGTCTGGGAGATCTGACAAATATCTAATTACTAAAATGCCAACGATGATATATGACACAGCAAAGTCAACATGACCTACCTGAAGAACAAAATTAGAATGTTACTATAAATTGCATGTACTTATTTTCTCCTAAAAAGGGAGGTCATTTTAATGATCAACAAAACAAGTATTTATGTATACCTAATTCTATATGGGGTATTGTAGGAAAATAAAAAGAAAAATATAGTTATATTAACACTACAGGTGACTTCAAGGACTTTATGACTAACTGAAAAGATAAAACGCAGCCTTGAAATCTAGTTAACAATATGAAGTAGATAACTGAAGTGAACTGAAGGGGATGCTGCATGGGTTACTCCATCAACAAAAAATATATTTTTTAGCAGCTATAGTATGCAAGTAACTGTATTAAGCCCTGGAAAAATAAAGAATTAAAAAGCATTACCTTTGTCTTTAAGATGACCATACTTTGTTTGGGAGATGACAAATAAATGGACAATTGTAATAGAACACAGGGCTACAAATAGGACTGTTGGCAAGGCATTGTGAGAGTACAGAGAAGAGAGATAAGCGAAGGTTTCATGGTAGAGGTAACATACTAAATGCTGAGCATTAATATTTTGAGAGATGTCAGCCAGGAGCAAAAGCCCTCTATATTGCATGAGCCTCATGGGGAGGGGACAGAGTTGAAAACACAGAGTCAAATTCTTAGATTTGAAAAGTCACCCTTCCAGGGAGAAAACTTTGAGGATTTGGTTGGCTGATGGTGTTCGAGGGAATTTCAAAAACTTGCCTGTTCATTTCTAGAGAGTAACTGAATGATGCAAAGTAGACGTTATACCGTAATCCAGAGAGTAGGAAAGAACGAGTAATGACAGAACAGCTTTTCACCCCAAAGAAGATAAAAGTCCAACCAGCTGGGGAGAGGAGAAAGGTGTGTCATGTGTAGACCCTGGAATCAAGAGCAGGATCACGGACAGCAACAGGTGCAGCCTCAAAAGAAGGAAGCAGCCACCAGAAAGAAATGAGGCACAGGGTCCAGCAAATGCCTTCCTATGATGCCGAGGAGGTACATCATCCCCTTGGCAACTCCATTCACCCTGGAGGACAGGGTAGGAGGAAGAGTCTTAAATTAACCACATTGGCATTCTGAGTTAACCATGTTTAAGTCCAGAAATGACTGAGTTGCTATAAAGTGGCAGGAAAATTTTTTCCACCATGAGCAGAAATGGGAATTTCTGAGTAAACTAGAAATAAGGAACCGGGGTTCATAAAGAACATAGAAAAAGGAGGACAGTTGCATCCTTGCACATCTGCAAGTTGAAATCACACCCCAGTCAGAGTTATCCAGGTGATTAAGAACCCAGGGCATGAGTACGGTGTGTGCCAAAAGCACTTTGGTGTTACTAGGACAGGAGGTCTTAGTTGAGAAGAATCAAGGAGGGCAGTCAGAGCTTGCAAGCTTTACTCTGTTTGGTGAGAAGCTCATTTTATCTTACAGATAATGGGAAGCTGCTGGAGAGTGCCAATCAGGGAAAGCCATGTCAGATTTGCTTTTGGAACACCTCTTAGCTTGCTGTGTATGGTGGGTAGAGTTCAAGGGGATTAAAACCAGGCAGAGAGGTCCTTTGGGGAGGAAGTGAAACGTGCAAGGGGTATGAGAAATGAGCATAGGCATTGATGAAGGTGACTGGGAGAATGCAAGTAAAGGCACGGAGTGGGACTTCACACACAATGTCCCAGAGGGAAGGCAGACAGAAGATGACCACAGTTATGAACTCAAAGAAGGAAGTGAAGGACTCAGGGATGCAGTGTTTGCCACAAGTTTCCCTTTCTCCAGAGCCCTGAATGCCAGAAAATTCAAATACCGTATCTTCAGAGGCTTGCTTTGTTAAGATTCAGAACTGGAAAACTTCTGTTTCTGTAAATGAAGTTTTGTTAACAGAGCCACATTCAATCCATTTCTGTGTCATCTGTGGCTGATCTCTCTACAGGGGCAGAGTTGAGCAGCTACAACAGAGACTCAATGGCCTGCAAAGCTGAAAATACTTACAATCCATCCCTTTACAGAAAAAGTTGGAAAACTCCTGCTTTAGATCTGCAATTTTGATTATCACATATCAACTTTGTTACCAGATCATCAGGTCGTTTAAAGCATGTGGTATCTTTCAACCATGAAATGGAAACCCAGCATTGGGAAACTAGAGTCCTGGGAACCTATGTATACAGGTGAGCAGATTTGGGCTAGAGTTCCACATCACTTATTAGCTGGGTGATATTAGGCACCTCTCTGAACCTCAGTCTTCTCATCTGTACAATGGGTAAAATAATAGTATTTACCGTATAGGCTATTGTGAGGAGGAAATAAGGTAACATATGAGGTTACATAACCTCTTTAGCGAAGTGTGTGACACATGGTGATTGTTCTTCTCTCTCTCTGTCTCTATCTGGCATGATCATGGAAGAATGTAATGACCTTAAAGGGAGCCAGCTATGAAAAAAACAAAAAAGAAATAAATGAAAAACACCATCACACACAAGGAGGGAAAAACTAAGAGAATCACAGAGAAGAGACAGATGCCTCACATTCCATGCCCAAGACCCACCCTAACCCTGACCTTCCTGTCTAAATGATATAATCTTTTGTTGTTTAAGCCATGTTGAGTTGGAGTTTCTGTAATTAGAGCCATGAGCACTCAACTTGACACACAGATTTCCAATAAACCTCTGTCATGTAAACAAATGTCATTAGATGTTGCTAAAATCTGTCCTCAGACAGAGATCTTCTGAGGATCCCCTGGGACAGAGATTCCTATGGAATGTGCTTTCATCATAACCAATACCTCATTCCTGTCCAGAGCTCATTTTCTGAAGTTCTAAGAGGAGCTATGTTGGTAGATTAAGTGCATACTTGGTATGAGCCAAAATCATCTTTTCTCCCAACTGAAAATACCTCCTTTATTGACCTGGATTTGGTGCTAAAAATTCCCACATGACACACTTCAATCAAACTAAAGAATGTTTCTGTGAAAAGAGCAATGCAAGCACTCACCAGTCACGAAGAGGCACCATGACCTGGGGCATTTCCAACCCCCTCATAGAGGGTTGGGCTGACCTGTTACTGTTCCCCACCTCAATCCACACTAGTTCCAAGATGAAGTGAGAGCCAGGATGCCAGGAGACGGGGTGGGGCTTGTGGACTAAAATGATAGAGGAAAGGGGCGAGAATCCAGACTACTTCCATTTGAAAGATAATCCATGTTTTAGGGTCAGAGTGGCAGTGTGGCAAAATCTGTGCTCACACAACCAGACAGACCTTTTCGTCCTGAGCCTCAGCTGGGGGCTTTGCCTTGGCTGGATCTCTGCTGAGGGAGGAAAAGGAGGAGAAAAGCAAGTCTAGAGGAGCCACCATGATAAGGAGCCTTTGGAAGTCTTGGGAATGGAGTCCCCCAAATCAGGGGCAAAGACCCAGGGAAGGAGAGAATTACCATAAAGGGCAGCCCTGTTGTAGGGGAAAGAGAGCTGTCCTTAGGTTCAGAACATTTAACTCTAAATTCTGGACCTGCCATTTAGTAGCCTTGCGATCTTGGACAAGTGTACTTAACCACTTCTCTAAGCCTCAGTTTCCTAATCTGTAAACACCATAGGGTTATTCTTGGGATTTAATGATGCATGTGATTTTTCTTAGTGATTTAAGGCATGCTATGTAAATATTACAGATTCAATGCAAAACCAGCCATCTGCCCAATCTTTCCTGGGCCTGAGGGCAGCCAGGTAAGATGTGACACCTGGGATCTTTATTTTTTTCAAGGTTTAAAGGCCCTTCTCCAGCTTTCAGATGAGATCTCAAGCTAGGAAACACTGCTTTCCAAGAAGCACTGCACCTATCCCAGCAGGCCCTGAGCCCCATGAATTGTCTGAACCAATAAATACAGCAGGTGTCCTCTCTAGTGTGTAGGTCAGGTAGTAAATTCACTTCCCTGTACTAGAGACACTTGGCTGCATGGTAAAGTAATGCAATGCTGTGATTCCCACACCTGCACATGAGGTTGGTCCAGAAGGTTGGTCCTTCTGCTCAATTCCAGGTGGCTTGTGCTCAGTGGGAGTGCTGTCTGTTCAGGCTCTCCAGCTGACTGCTTGGATGGCTGGAGCCACCTAGACCTGGACGGAAGGAGGTATAATGGTGAGGGGCATGGACTCTGGAGCCAAATTCTGCACTGATCTAGCTGAGTCTAGGCAATGCATGTTAAGTTCTCTGTGCTTCTGCCCCTGTATTAGTTTCCTACAACTCCCATAAACTGGGTGACTTAAAACAAAAATAATTTTCTCACAGTTCTAGAAGCTAGAGGTCTGAAATCAAGGTGTCAGAGAGCTGCCTTCCTTCCCAAGACTGGTAATGAATCCTTACTTTCCCCTTCCAGCTTCTAGTAGCTCCTGGTGTTCCTTGGCTGCATAGCTATAATCTTTGCTTCCATATTTTCTCACAGCCTTTTTCCTGTGTGTGTCTCTGTGTCTTCTCTTCTTTTCATAAGGATACCAGTCATTGGATTTAGGGTCTACCCAAAATCAAGTATGATTTCATCTCCAGGTCCTTAACTAAATACATCTGCAAAAACCCCTATTTTCAAGTAAAGTCACATTCTGAAGTTCTGGATGGACCTGAATTTAGAGAGCCCACTATGGCCCCCTCACTTGTAAAATGGAAAAAAAAAAACTCTAGGCACCTACCTTACCAGATGTTGTAATAAATGAGACAATACACATAAGAGAGTGTTTACTGTAGTGCCCAGCATACAGAAAGCACTCAATCAACATGACCTATTGACAGTATTAGGGCTAGATCTACCAATAACTCACTTTCTTACTTTGGTTAAGTCATGTCACCTCTCATTTTTCCATTTCCTCATTAGTTAAAAGGGAATGCTGATGCTTCAACAGTCCTGGGGTCCAGAGTTCTAGTCCAGGACTTAGACAACATTTTTTGTAGATGGCCAAGTAGTAAATATTTTAGGTTTCATGGACCATATATGGTCCTGGAGACAACTATTAACCAAGTCCAAGTTCTCTCTGCTCACCACACGACAGGCCAGTGAATTGGAGACAAGGTGTTGAGGCAAGAAATAAGACTTTATTCGGAAAGCTGGCAAGCCGAGAAGATGGCAGACTAAAGTCTCAAAATAACCATCTTATCGGGATTTGGATGCCAGTTTCTTTTATAGCACAGAGATGGGGAGGAGATGAGGAAGTAAAGTAAAAAGGCTATCCCCTGGAATAGCCAGACTCGGGGAGGGATGTGTTAATTACTTCTTTCTTGCAGCCATCCACAGGTGGAACAGGGTCCGGATGTGTCCCTGAACAAATGCACTTTGGTTTAGCATTCAGGCAGAGGGGCAGTGTTCCCCAAGGCAGGCCTTTATGTATAGACAGTATCCTTTTAGTGAACAAAAGTGGCAGAAAGCAACAGTTAAAGTAAAAGAAACAGATCCAACATGTAGGCAGATTTGGCTCTTCCCTGTTACACAACTACTTAATTCTTCCCTCACAGTGAGAAAGCAGCCATGGACAATACATAAGCCAAAGATCATGACAGTAACATTTTATTTACAAAAACAAATGGTGGGCTGGATTTGGCCCCTCTTCCAGTCTCTCTCCCCTCCAGCTAGCCCTCCCAGACCTCCACAGAACATCATCTCTCAGTGTTTTTTGCCTCTCCTTTGCATCTGAACTTGTCACACTTAAGTTAGTCCCTTTATTAGGACACCAACCACTTTCTAACTTACTATTTATGAATATATGTTACCTCCTATCCTAGACTGTGAGCTCACTGAGGGAGGCCCATGTGTGATCCGCCCTGAATCATCCACATGCTTTGCACACAGTGTGTTCTTGTTAATGAACTTGAACAATGGTAAGGCTCCAAGGGCTGCCTTTCCTCTGTTGGCTTCCAGAATTTACCCTGAGAGAATATTGAATTTCAACTTTATTTAAGGAGTTTGAATATTATTCCAGGAGCAATAAGGAGCAATGGCAGGTATCAGAAATGAGAAGAACTCATCCATGTTTGGAGTCCTAATGAGTAAATACCCAGAAGATTAAACTTAGCCTAAGGAAACTCAGAGTTGCTTTAGTTACCAAATGGTCATATTTCCAGCAATCAATAACTGTCCAAAAAGTCACTTCTTCTGGTACCCTTATACTTTTATCTCCCACTGAGATGAAAAAGTCTTAGGGAAGCAGTTAATCAAGTGGTTTGGGTTCTAATATCAGAGCTGATCTAATATCTAATATCCATGTCAGGTAGTACCATTATTAGCAGTATCACTTCTATAACTATTAATAATACCAGGCAGCAGACTTTCTACAGAGCCTTTAATGTTTAATTAGCAGTTTTACCTTTCTCCCCCAGTCTCCTGCCTGCAGGATTCTCCCAGGAATCACTGTGTGTGCATCGTCACCTCTGCTAATGATACTGAATCTACACATAGTTTCCCAGCCTCCTATGACACTGAGGTCAGCTGTGGAATTCATTAATGTATCAGGCAGACATTTTCTCCTCAACCCATAGTAACTTCCTGAATCAAAATTAGAATAAGCCTGAGGTCTTCTGACCCAGAGTTGATGGTGACTGCCCCCTTTTCAGATTTCATTTTCTTAGGGTCATTTCTGCATAGTTTTTGCTTTTTTGATCAAATTATGAGCACAAGGACAATAACACTCACCCAACATCTTTCTCCCAAAGTGATATAAAGGCCTTCAAGTCCATCTGCCTATTCAGTGAATTTTCCATCCTTAATAAAAACAAGTTGCAGGCACCAGCTTCAAACCCTGATGCAGGTGAACCTGCCTCTCGGGGAGCAGGTGCACTACATGCATATTAATGTGCGGAACTCAGAACGGGGAGGCAGGGCGGAAACTTCAAAGGCACGGGAGGTAGAGCAGGAAGACAAGGATTCTCTTTAGAGATTTCCGACTTTGGGCAAGTCATTTAACCTCAGAGTCTCAGTTGCCTTGTATGTAAAAATGGGGATAATACTTATGCCTCACCCATATCACAGTTTGTTGCAAGAAATATGTGAGGCTATCACCACAGAAATGATGGGTGGATGGTATGCTTTCATCATTACTTCTCAAAGGGGTCATTCTATCCAAATGTTAGCCCCCTCTAAATAAACTAGGGGTTTGCCTCAAAATGTTTCAAAGGTCCCTTCTACTCTAACGAAAAAGCAGAAGGAAAAACTGTTTCTTGTATATTCACTAGGGAGTAATATTAACTGACATTGAATACTTGCTAAGTTCCACGTGCTATTCTAAGAGAACTTATATAAGCTCAGAACAGTCCTATGAAATAGGCAGTATTGTTAACTCTGTTTTACAGATGACATAACTGAGGCACACACGCCTCAGTTAATACCTTTGCCCATGTTTACTCAGGAGAGGAAGAGCCTATTTTCCTTTTTTTTAAAATTTTTATTGGAGTATAGTTGATTTACAATGTTATGTATTTTATCACTTCCCCCCCTAGATTGCCCTTTGAGCAATAGTTTTCAATATTTGTCCAGTGATCCCCCCCAGAGATACTTTCAAGGGAGTCTGTGAGATCAAAACTATTTTCATAATAATACTAAAACATTATTTGACATTTTCACTCTCATTCTCTCACAAGTGTATAATGGAGTTTTCCACCAGACCCTACATGTCATGTGATATGACATGTATGATTGAGCTGTGAATTAGTACCAGATATCTTATGAGACAAATAAGCCTCTATTTATTTAAGTTGCACTTAGTCCATTCTTCAGTTACTTGAAGCTAAATGTATTTCTAACTGATACAAAGAGCAAACTGCAGAGATATTTCTATGCACAAGAATTTCTTTGCCAATAAAATTAGATCCAGAAATGATATAGATAATGAAGGCATTTTAAACTTATATTTATATATGAGAATTTACAAGAAAACATGAAAATGATGAGAAGAGAAATAGGAGAAATATAAAAGAACCAATGGGGGGCTTCCTTGGTGGCGCAGTGGTTGAGAGTCCGCCTGCCGATGCAGGGGACACGGGTTCGTGCCCCGGTCCGGGAAGATCCCGCATGCCGTGGAGCGGCTGGGCCTGTGAGCCATGGCCGATGAGCCTGCGCGTCCGGAGCCTGTGCTCCACAACGGGAGAGACCACAACAGTGAGAGGCCCGCGTACGGCAAAAAAAAAAAAAAAAAAAAAGAAAGGGCCCTTCTCCACCGATGCAGGGGACACGGGTTCGTGCCCCGGTCCGGGAAGATCCCGCATGCCGTGGAGCGGCTGGGCCTGTGAGCCATGGCCGATGAGCCTGCGCGTCCGGAGCCTGTGCTCCACAACGGGAGAGACCACAACAGTGAGAGGCCCGCGTAGGGAAAAAAAAAAAAAAAAAGAACGAATGGGGCCTTCTAGACCTGAAAAATACAATATCTGCAATGAAAAACTCACTTCATGGTATTAACAACTGATTAGACATCAATAGGGGAAAAAAAATCAGTATGATCTGAAAACATAGCAATAGGAACTATTCAAACTTAAGCACAAAGAGAAAAAAAAGGCAGAAAAAATTAACAGAACCCCAATAACAATAAGGGGTGATATAAAGAAGTCTAATATAAATGCAACTGTAATCTGAAAAAAAGAAAAAAAAATTACAAATATAATGGCTGGAATTTTATGCAAATTTGATGAAAACTATAAACACACACAGTTGAAAGGTTCAACAAGCTCCAAGCAAAATAAAAACAAAGAAATCCACACCAAGGCTCCTCATAATCAAATTGCTAGGCACCAGTGATAAAGAAAAAAATCTTCAAAGAATCCATAAGTAAGAATGACACATTACATTCAGAAAAACAAAGATAAGAGTGACTACAGATTTCACATCACAAACAATAAAAGACAGAGGACAATAAAACATTTTTAATGTGCTGAAAGGGAGAAAAATGTCATTCTAAATCCAGTGAAACACCTTTCAAAAGTGAAGAGTGATTTTAAATATTTTCAGATAAGTTAAAACTAGAAGAATCTACTGAGGATATCTCCACTACAAGTAATGTTAAAGACATTTCTTGTGTCAAAAAGAAAATCATACCATATAGAAACGTGGATCTATTCAAAGGAATTCAGAACAGTTTAAATGATAACTATCTGTATAAAATAAAAATTTCCCTCAGGTTTTAATTCTTTAAAAGGAAATTGTTTAAAGAAAAAAGTAAAAACAATGCATAGCATAGAATTTATAACATGTAGAAGTAAATTGTATCATAATAATAGTATAGTGCCTGGAGAGAACAGAAGTAGACTGTTACAAGTGTCTTACATTATAAAATTAAAAAGATACAAAATGATACACACTGGAAACACTGATAATAAGAAAACTGAATGTCTATGTTAACATTAGAGAAAGTAGGCTTTAGGACAAAAAGCAGTGATAAAGAGGGGCATTTCAATATAATGAAAGGTTTAATTTATCAAGAAGACTTCACAATCCTAAATGTGTGGGTACGTAAGTAACACAGTTTCAAAATACATGAAGTAAAAACTGATATAACCAAAGGAGAAATGAATAGACTTCAATTATATTTTGAGATTTCAACACTCTTCTTCCAGTAGTTGATAGATAAATTAAATTGAATAGCTCTAATAGAAGACAAACAACATTTACCTCCAACTTGATCTCATTGACATGTATAGCACAAGTAACCAAACAACAGACTACAGATACTTTTCAAGTGTACATGGAAAATTCACTGAGATTATATCACATGCAGGGCCATTAAAAAGTCTCAATACATTTTAAAGGATGGAAATCATAAAATCTATTTTCTCTGACTACAAAAAAATTAAGCTAAAATTAAAAAATGAAAAAATATCAGGAAAATCTCAAATATCTGGGAAAACAATCACTTCAAAATAACCCATTTTTCAAAGAAAAACTGAAGCAAGGAATATTAGAAAATATTACAAAATGAATGAAACATACTATATCAAAATTTGTGAGATGGGGACTTCCCTGGTGGCACAGTGGTTAAGAATCCCCCTGCCAATGCAAGGGACACAGGTTCGAGCCCTGGTCTGGGAAGATCCCACATGCCATGGAGCAACTAAGCCCGTGAGCCACAACTACTGAGCCTGCGCTCCAGAGCCCATGAGCCACAGCTACTGAGACCGTGTGCCACAACTACTGAAGCCCACATGCTGAGAGCCCGTGCTCCACAACAAGAGAAGCCACTGCAATGAGAAGCCCACACACCGCAACAAAGAGTAGCCCCTGCTCTCCACAACTAGAGAAAGCCTGTGCACAGCAACAAAGACCCAATGCAGCCAAAAATAAATAAATAAATATATTTATTAAAAAAAAAATTTGTGAAATGCAAACAAAGCAGCGCTTACACAAAAGTGTATAGCTTCAAATACTTACATTGTCAAATTTTTACATGTCCAAGATCAGTTATCTTAACTAATAAATAAAAAATAAGAACTGAAATACAAAGTACAAGAAAGGAAGTAATAAAAAGTTTAAATCAATGAAACTAAAAAACAAAAAATAGAGAAAAATCAAGGAAACCATAGGCTGCTTGTTTTAAAAGATCAATATAAATGATAAACCTCTAGCTAAACTGATCAAGAAAAAAAGACAAAAAAATTTATATCAAAAATATAATAGGATGTCAACATCCTATTGACATTTCATGAACATTCTCTTGAAATTAAACAAACGATAATAGAATGTTATGAACAACTCTATGCCAACAAATTTGACAACTTGAGTGAAATGGACAAATTTATTGAAAGACACAAATTACCAAACCTGACACAAGAAGAAGAGAAAATTAAAACAGCTGTATAGCTCTTAAAGGCATTAAATTTTTAATTAAAAACCTTTACAGGAAAAAAAAAAATCTCCAAATTCAGATGACTGCTTTCACAGAGGTGCAACAGTCCTTTATAAAACAGGAACATATTAAATCTAACAATAATCAGAAAGGATAATTCAACATGAACAAGTGGGATTTATCTTATGAATGAAAGATTGGTATAACACTCAAAACTCAATAAGTGTAATTCCCCACACACACAGAATAAAGACAGAAAATGATCAACTCAATACCTATAGAAAACATACAAATAGGTTGAATGTTTAAAAAGTGGGGGAAAAAAGATATACCATGCAGGCAGTAACCAAAAGAGCATTGTAGTGACTATGCTGAGATCAGACAAAACAGACCATAAGACAAATATTTTTATTAGAGATAAAAAAGAACATAAAATAACATTTTACAATAATAAAAATGGTCAACCCATAAGGAAGGCAAACAATTTGTCATCATATATGCACCTAACAAGAGAATTACAAAGCAAATGAAGGAAAAACTGACAGAATTACGTAGAGAATAGACCATTCAAAAAACGGGTAATGGTGACATAGTGGTTAAGAATCTGCCTGCCAAAGCAGGGGACACAGTTTCGAGCCTTGGTCCAGGAAGATCCCATATGCTGTGGAGCAACTAAGCCCGTGCACCACAGCTACTGAGCCTGCACTCGAGAGCTCACAAACCACAACTACTGAGCCCACGTGCCACAACTACTGAAACCCGTGTGCCTATAGCCCATGCTCCACAACAAGAGAAGCCACCTCAATGAGAAGCCCACGCACTGCAACGAAGAGCAGCCCCTGCTCACCACAACTAGAGAAAGCCCACGCGCAGCAACAAAGCCCCAAGGCAGCCAAAAATAAATTAATTAATTAAAAAAAGAAACAGGTAAGGCCTTTAATACTTCAGTTTCAATAATGGATAGAACAAATAGGCAGAAGATCAGGGAAATAGAAAACTTGAACAGCTCTAACTACACCTAACAGACATCTAAAGAGTGCTCCACCCAACAACATCAAAATACACATTCCCGTCAAGCATACAGTGAAACATTCTCCAGAATGGACCATAAGCCAATCTACAAAACAAGCCTCAATAAATTTGAAATTATAAAAAGTATGATTCCTGAACACAATGGAGTGAAACTAGAAATCAATCACAAAAACACTCCTGATGAATTCACAAATATGTGGAAATTAATCAACACATTCCAAATAACCAATGGGTCAAAGAAGAAATCACAAGGGATATTAGAAAGTACTTTAAGATGAATGTAAACAAAAACACAACATATCAAAATTTATTTTTCTAAATGCTTAGAGAAAGATTAATAGCTGTGAATACCTGTACTTTTAAAAAATATATATTTCAAATAGGTAAACCAACTTTCCATCATAAGAAACAAAAAAGAAGAGCAAACTGAAACCAAAGCAAACAGGGGAAGGAAATAGTAAAGACTAGAGAGAAAATAAAGGAAATAGAGATTGGGAAAATAATAGAGAAAATCAGCAAAAGCAAAAATTGTTTCTTTAAAAAGACTAACAAAATTGACAAACCTTGAGTTAGACTGACAAAAAGAGACAGAGGAGACTCAAATTACTAATATCAGGAATGAAAGATGGGACATCACTACCTATCTTACAAAAATAAAAAAAGATCATAAGGGAATATACTATGAACAACTATGCCAACAAAGTAGAAAATCAAGATGAATTGGACAAAATCCTAAAAATATACAAACTACTAAAGCTGATTCAAGAAGAAAATAGAAAATAATAGATTTATAACAAATTAAGAGATTAAATTAATTACTTTAAAACTTCCTACAAAAAAAATTTCTGCACCCAGAAGTCTTCTTGATCAATTTGACAAATGCTTAAATATGAATTAATATCAACCCTCAATCTTTCACAAACTCTTTCAAAACATAGAAGATAAAACATTCCCCAACTTATTCTGTGAAGCCAATTTTATCCTATATTAGGATAAAATAACACACAAAACCAAAGGTATATCACAAGGTTATATCATAAAACTATGGGCCAATGTCTCTTATGGATGTAGATGCAAAAATACTCAACAAAGTACTAGCAAACTGAATCCAGCAACATATAAAAAGGATTATACATCATGACTTATCCCAGAAATGCAAAGTTTGTTCAATATAATACACCATATTAACAGAATAAGGACATAACCACATGACCACCTCAAAAGATAGGAAAAAATTATGACAACATTTAAATCTTTTCATGATTTTAAAAAAAACTCAACAAACTATAAATAGAAGGAAATGTCCTCAACCTGATAAAGGCATCTATGAAAAACCCACAGCTAACATGACACTTAATGGTGAAAGACAAAGCTTTTTCCCTAAAAGGAGGAACAACACAAGGATGTCCACTCTTGCCACTTACATTTCAATATTGTACTAAAGGTTCTAGCCAGAGCATTGGGCAAGGAAAAGAAATAAAGGCATCCAGATTGGAAAAGGAGAAGTAAATTTATGTCTACTCACAAATAATTTAGTTGTGTGTATAGAAAATCCTAAGGAAGCCACTAAAAACTATTCAAACTAATAAATGAGTTCAGCAACTTTGCATGACATAAAGACATTCATTAACAAGGCCTATGATACTTAGAAATATCATCTAACCTTAGTTAAAGTATCCAATCTCATGGTGCTTTTGCGTCTTCATAGCAAAGTGGAAATAACCTTACCCACTTCCCTGATTTAGATGGATTCAACAATGCATCTATGGATTGCATAGTCCCTAATATATACAGTGCCTGATGCGATATATGCACAAGTCCCTGATACTTAATACATGCTCAGAAATGCTAGATTCTTGTTTCCTTCATCATTTAATTCACTATTTTGCTAGTTCAAGATGGTGGTTAATAGCAATACTTTTTTAACATCCTAGCGTAGTTGCATCACCTGACATTTATACATCAGAATAAAATAAGCTAACTCTAAGAGTTTGCCTCCTAATATCTAGCTGAGCTCAGCCAGGATTGGCATAGATATTATATTATCAGTTCTATCTTCTTTATCCTACTCCTTCCTCCATGTGGTCCTTGTCACATTCTATTTCCAGAATCAATCATACCTGAGGACTAAACACCCTCAGCCCCTCCAGTTGAGGAGAACAAGGTGAAAGAAAAGGGCTAAACATTAGAGTAAGAAGGAAAATTTAGACTTCTCACCTGCTCCCCATTAAATTACACTCACCACACTATATTCCCTAAGAGAAGAATACGACTTCTTCCTTCCACTATACCTCCTCTTCCCCTACAAAAAAAAAAGAAAGAAGGAAGGAAGGAAGGAAGGAAGGAAGGAAGGAAGGAAGGAAGGAAGGAAGGAAGGAAGGAAGGAAGGAAGGAAGGAAGGAAGGAAGGGAGGGAGGGAGGAAGGAAGGAAGGAAGGAAAGAAAGAAGGGAGAGAGGGAGGGAGGGAGGGAAGGAGGAAGGAGGGAAAGACCTAATTTTTAAAGAGAAAGCACTATGATATGGACCAAAACGAATAAGGAGTTTCAAGCTCACACAAAGGGGACAGAAGACTAGAAGATGACATTGATGAGGAAAGATAGAAAAATTATACATAAAACTATCTCTGATCTTTTCCCTATGTTTTCTCCCAGTGCTGCCAGATCCTAGTGGTCTTATGTTTTTTTCACTCACTAATACCCAAAGGGTAACACAGGACAAGAGGGAAGGTAGGTATAGGAAGGGACAAAGGGAACTGTTCAAGCTAGCCTCCCACGTCTTACATTCAAGGGGTACAGCAACCTATTGAGCTCACATGGTCCAGCCCAAACTACAAAGGAGTTTGGGACCAAAGGCCCAGCTAATTATGATTGTGTCTTTTGCTGGGATGCCCCCTGTGAATGTGACCTTATGTGGAAATAGGGTTTTGCTGATGATAAAGATAAAATGAGGTCATTAGGTTAGGCCTTAATCCAAAATGCTTGGTGTCCTTATAAAAAGGGAAAATTTGAACACAGAGACAGACATGCCCAAAGGGAGACCATCATGTGAAGATGAAGTCAGAGGTCAGGGTTATTACATAAGCCAAAGAACACCTAAGATTGCCAGCAAAGCACCAATAGCTAGGGGAAAGGCCTGGAGCAGGTTCTCTCTTCTGACACTTTGATCTTGAACTTCCAGCCTCTACAACTGTGAAGCAATAAATTTCTGCTGTTTAAGTCACACAGTGTACGGTACTTTGTTACAGCAGCCATAGCAAACTAATACACCTTATGCTGTAGGAAATGGGACAAGGATTCAGGGACTCAGGATCGTAGCCATGTCTTCCTTGGAAGGTATATAAACCAGAAATCCCTTGCTCAGCTTCAGCATATGTAACCAGAGACCTCTTCCTCTCCTTTCTGGCTGCACCCCTGGAAGAATGAGTACTTTTCTGATTCACATTGTCCTGGTCTTTTAATTTAGGCCAGCCCTCCCAGATCCCAGCCCTAGAAGCATGTTCTGTTCCAACAGCAGTACAGACCTCAGCAGTTCGTATGTGGGCTCTGCGGTCAGACAGACTGAGTTCTCATCCTTGCTCTTCTACATTCAAGCTGTGTGACTTTGAACAAGTACCTCAACCACCTCTGCCTCCATTTCTGGGATGGTAGAGCGTGCCACCTGGGGTTGTTCTGAGAAGCACAGTGTCTGGGACATACCTAATGCCCATTAAATGTTAGTTTTACAAATAATACCTCAAAGGACAGCTACTGTTATGCACAATTACCCCCAGATTCCTCCCCCTATCCAAGAGTATAGCTCAATATCTCAGTTTGGGAGAAACCTTTGGCCTGCTCTACTGATTTTGAGTTTTGGCCTTCCACACTCTTCCTCCCTGAGGAATTCCTCCTATTCCTCCTGTTGCTCCTTCTGAGGTTTTGGTTTCTCCTATAGCCCAGACCCAACTTCAAAACTCCTCCTCCTGGGCCTATCCAGGGTCCTGCTTCAAAGGGGGAGATACTGATAACATAGATAAACCAACAAAACCTACTCTGGAAAGCCCTAGTCACCATGCAAAATGCCTTGAAGAGGGTGACATAAGTGTTGTCTGTGGAGGTGGGACCAGGAAATAAAAAGATGAATAGATATATATGCTGGTAGGCTTGCAGCAAATGGAATATGTAATCAATTTTACTATTCAGTCTAAGGTTCAGAACTTGTGATGCTGGTCAGAGCAAAACAGGCCTTGGATCAAAGTGTTCCAATTGTTATGCTTTGGCAAGCACAATGCAGAGATGTAATTGTGCATCAGGGAGGCTTTGATGAGTCTGATGCCACAGCTCCCTCAAACACAGGAAGGGCCTCGTCAGAACATATGACCAACTAACTCCCACAGACAGGGGCTGTGAGAATCACCCTGGGGAAATCAAGACCTCAGCTGCTGAGATGAACAATTTCAAAGCTGGGAGTTTTCCAGAGACAATTTTGTGCACAGCAGAAGAATTTCTGCTGGCTTCTTCTCTGCTTGTTCTGAGCAGCAAACCAGTGCCTTGTGTGAGCTTGCTTACAACAGTGGTTCCCACCTAGAGGAGATTTTGCCTCTCTGGGGATGTTTAGAAATGTCAGGAGGCATTTTTGGTTTTCACAACTGGAGGAGAGAGTACCACTAGCATCTAGTGCATAGAGGCTAGGGATGCTTCTGAATGTCTCATAGTGCACAGAATAGCCCTACACAATGAGGAATTATTCAGGCTACAGTATCAGTAGTGCCTCTCAGTTGAGAAGCTCTGTCCTACAAGGAAGGACCAGGATTACTTCCATGGCTTTCACAGAGCATTGTGCCATAATCAGGCCCTGATCTGGTTGACCAGCCTCACTGTTTATGATAGCCATTGTTGAAGAGCATAAACCTCTGAGCTCAAATTCAAACTACCACACTTACCAGCTTGAGCAAGATACTTCACTCTAAGTGTTCTGTTTCCTCATCTATAAAATAGGGATTTAAGTAAAATTTGTCTCACAGGGTTGTTTAAGGACTAAGTAAACTCTGTGAAATAATTCATGTAAAGTGCTTCATTAAGTACCTAGCAGTTAAGAAGCAGTATTAACTATGATTTTTCTTTACTACTGCTTTATTTTACTTATTGTTATTTTTGAGGACACTGTTTTTGTCATGCCACCAGCTGAGAAGCCCTTTGTCCTTCTACCATCCCACCTGTGATCATTCTTGTCCTTCCTCAAAGATAAGTTCAAATGTTTCCTCCCAGAAACCTTCTCAGACCTACACTAGGGATCAGTCAGTTCCTGCTCTGAGCTCCCTGGCATGTTGTTTACTCCTGTGTTCACCCTGATTACCTACCATTTGCCAGCTCCTAAATGGCAGGGAACACATGCCACCACCCTGTGTATCCTGGTTCAGGTTACAATAAATATCCATTAAATTGAACCTCAATCTGCCTTTATCACAGTTGTCCTCATTTCTTTTGACACTTACCATCCTGAAAGTGCTTCCTTACTCACTCTTTTTTTTTTTTTTTTTTTTTTTCTTCGCGGTTAAGCGGGCCTCTCACTGTTGTGGCCTCTCCCGTTGTGGAGCACAGGCTCCGGACGCGCAGGCTCAGCGGCCATGGCTCACGGGTCCAGCCGCTCCGCGGCGTGTGGGATCTTCGCGGACCGGGACACGAACCCGTGCCCCCTGCATCGGCAGGCGGACGCTCAACCACTGTGCCAACAGGGAAGCCCCTGTTACTCACTCATTTTGCTGCATGAACAATGTTATCTCAGTCTCCACTGTCTCTTGGGAGCTGACTATAGGTCTGAGGATTTGCAAGACTTTCTCTGAGATGTGACTGGGGGCAGAGAGGGTAGAGCTCTAACATAGACATTGATGAGGGGGAATGAAGGGGGAATGAAGGAGGAATGAAGGAGGAATGAAGACTCTCTCCCCTCTTCGTAACCAGGGGACAGAAATAGTAGTCATTGCTCATGGTCAAGGATCTCTATTGGTTAGACATTGTGTGAGCCTTTTCTATGAACTATCTTCTTAATAGTTCCCATGAGGGCGATATCAAAATTATCCTTATTGTTATAATTACTTGACCAATGTCACATGGCAAGGATGACTCCCAGGTAGGTCTGGCTGACCCAATGTTTGTGTTTCTAATCACTCTGATTTATTTATTTTCTTAATTGGAGTTTAATTGCTTTACAATGTTGTGTTAGTTTCTGTTGAAGCTAACTAATGAAGTGAATCAGCTCTATGTATACATATATCCCCTCCCTCTTGGACCTCCCTCCCACCCATCTAGGTCATCACAGAGCACTGAGCTGAGCTCCCTGTGCTATACAGCAGGCTCTCACTAGCTATCTATTTTACACATGGTAGTGTACTTATGTCAATCCTAATCTCCCGATTCATCCCACCCTTCCCTTCCCCCACTGTGTCCACAAGTCCATTCTCTACATCTGTATCTCTATTCCTGCCCTGGAAATAGGTTCATCTGTACCATTAACTCAATTGGCATCATTCCAAGGAGAGTACAAAAATCTGGTGACAAATTCATATAACTCTTTAGACCCACAACAGCAGTTATTAATGACAGCTGGCTGGTTTTTCAATCTTTTGTTCCCCTAATAGCAGAAAACATTCTTCAAAAGAAAACCTAAAAACAAGTCTGTTTTGACTCACAGGTATAGAAAACAAACTTGTGGTTACCAAAGGGGACAGGAAAGGGGGAAGGAACAAATTAGAGATATGGGATTAACAGATACAAACTACCCTATATAAAATAGATAAGCAAAAATGACATACTGTATAGCACAGGGAATTATACCAATTATCTTGTAATAACCTATAATGGAATATAATCTGCAAAAATACTGAATCACTCGGTTGAACACCTGAAATTAACACAATATATTAAATCAACTATACCTCAAATTTTAAAAAACAAACAAAAAAACAAGTCTGTTTTGTAGAAGATAAAACACTGAACTGTTCTAGTTTGAAGGAGGTGGGGAGACCTCTCAAGCCACAACCACCTGTCACCCCCTCCCAGTTTAGGTGCTCTTAAAGGGGTTCTCAGGAACCAGCTGATCCCACCTTTACATTTTGAATTTGAATTTATATATCTAGAGAATGTTTGGTTTTCTGAATTTTGATAGAAGACACTTCTATCAGTTTCTCCTTTTGTCCCTCAGCACTCTACTTTCTAAGATACTAGCTCTAATCTGTTTTTTGGATCAAAGTCTCTTTGGAATCTGATTAAAGTTACAGAAACTCTAGCTAGAAAAATGTGCATATGCACTGGCACAGTTTGGGACACAGTGCGATGGTCCCCTGAAGTCATTCCATGGAAACCATACATTTTACTCTGTATTAATAACTCCCATTTCTGGACCTCAAATATTCCCTATTTATTCTGTCCCTATGGAAAGGAAGAAGGAGTCTGCTATCCAATCTTACAAACACAGAATTAGCTTCTGTGCCAAATGATGAGAGTTTTTTTTTTTTTAACAGATTTACTGAGGTATAATTTATATTTAAAAAACAGTGTAGGGGACTTCCCTGGTGGCGCAGTGATTGAGAGTCCGCCTGCTGATGCAGGGGACACGGGTTCGTGCCCCGGTCCAGGAAGGTCCCACATGCCCCGGAGCGGCTGGGCCCGTGAGCCATGGCCGCTGAGCCTGCGTGTCCGGAACCTGTGCTCCGCAATGGGAGAGGCCACAACAGTGAGAGGCCCGCTTACCGCAAAAACAAACAAACAAAAAAAACAGTGTAGGGAATTCCCTGGCAGTCCAGTGGTTAGGACTCCGTGCTCTCACTGCAGAGGGTACAGGTTCAATCCCTGTTTGGGGAACTAAGATCCTGCAAGCCACGTGGCACGGCCAAAATAAATTATTTTTAATTAAAAAGAAACTGTGGGGCTTCCCTGGTGGCGCAGTGGTTGAGAGTCCGCCTGCCGATGCAGGGGACACGGGTTCGTGCCCCGGTCTGGGAAGATCCCACATGCTGCGGAGCAGCTGGGCCCGTGAGCCATGGCCGCTGAGCCTGCGCATCCGGAGCCTGTGCTCTGCAACGGGAGAGGCCACAACAGTGAGAGGCCCGCGTACAGTAAAAAAAAAAAAAAAAGAAAAAAGAAACTGTGCATAATTAATGTATATAATTTGATGAGTTTGGACATATGCAAACATCCATGAAATCATCACCACAACCAAAGTAATAGACAAATCCACCACCTCCAAAAGTTTAGGTGTATCTTTTTGTGTTTGTTTTGGTAGTAAGAACATTTAACATGAGATCTGCCCTCTTAATAAACTTTAAGTGTACGACACAGTATTATTATCTATAAACACAATGTTGTACAGCAGATCTGCAGCACTTATTCATCTTGCATAACTGAATTGTTATCCCTGTTAATTAGCAACTCCTCATTTTCCCCTCCCCCAGTCCCTAGTAAACACTATTCTATTCTTTGCTTCTATTTGTTTGACTACTTTAAATACCTCATATAAGTGGAATCATGCAATATTTATCCTCTGGATATTTCACTTCTCATTATACCTTCAAATTCCATCCGTGTTGTCACAAATGGCAGGATGTCTGTCCTTTTTAAGGCTGAATAATATTATATTGTATGTATATACCACATTTTCATTATCCATTTATCTGTTGATGGACATTGTGTTGTTTCCATATCTCGGCTATTGTAAATAGTGCTGCAATGAATGTGAGAATACAGATATCTCTTAAAGATCCTGATTTCAATTCTTTTGGAGAATTGAAATACATAAATCTATATAGATATAGATATAAATAAATAAATATCTCTAGAAGTGGAATTGCTGGATCATGTGGTATTTCTTTTTTTTAACTTTTTGAGGTACTTCCATACTTTTTTCCATAGTGGCTGCATCATTTCTTATTCCCACTAAAGGATGGCACCTTTGGATGAAGGGGCAGAGGAATCAAAGTTCCATTCTGGCCAAGCTAACTGTTTCCCAGCCACCATTGTCATAACTAAAAGTTCTTAGATTTAAAAAATGAGAAATCCTAAAAATCAAAAAGCAAAATAAAGCAAGTAAAGCTAATTATGCTTAGAGTTAGTGGCTTAACCACTCAGAAAATAATTTCAACTGACTTTTAGAATACAGTAATTTGTACATCCATCTAAAGACAAAAACAACTATAAAGGAATATTAAACTCTTTTCGGTAATTATATTTTTAGTGGTAATATTGATATAGTTATTTTGAAACTGTAAGACCTCAGCAAAGTTATTGGAGATTTTCTTTGCCTAGGTTTCTGTTAGTTTTAAAGTAGAAAACCATAGAAGATGTTCTCATGAGTTGGGGAAAGACAGTGGGTATTCTGAATCTAGGCCAATCTTCCCATCAGCTTTGGCTCCGGCAAACATATATCACTGCAGCAATTATTAATCTTCTCCTGAAGAAAACAGACATCTCCAATGATAAAAAAAAATTTCTCCACCCACATGACTTGGTCTGTACTCCTTTTAAGAAATGAAACCTTGATCTTATTATCAGTTGATTAACTTGTCCTGATTTGTCTGATATTTTCCTGTTTTTAGCTGGAAATTCAGTGTCCTGGGAGATCTCTCAGTCCTGGGCAAACTGGGACAGTCTGTCACCCTACTGTACAAATGATTCGTTCACCTTTTCACTGGGCTGGCTTTCTTTTTAAAGCCCTCTGTATCAGCTGAGAATGATTCTGGCCAACCCCTCTAGAAAAGATGACACCATGCCAAATACCTCTTTTCCAACCCCCATATTTCTCTTTTGATAGAAGAGGGGACAGAGAGTTGGGGATGGGGTAGGATGGAGACGCTACCCCATGTGTGTATTATTCCCCCATGTGTTTCTTCCCTAGCACCTTATGTTCTTCAGTGCTCTTAAAAGTTCTACTTGCCTTCCCAAACATGTCATACCTCCACAGCTCCATTTTACTGGCTACATGGAAGGGAAGGAAAGGAAAGAAACAATTTCCAAACCCAGCTGAGTGGATACCTGGGGCAAAGGAGACAGTTGGGAACATACGTTGCTGAAAGTTTGGGATCTATATGTGTGTGAATGTATTTTGAGGCAAGGCAAGGCCTGGGATGAGGGTGGAGGCTGGCTTCCAAAAAAAGACAGAGAAACAGCTTTCAGTGGCAAAAGGGAAATTAAAGTAAGCTTGTCCAACAGATAACTAATAAGAACCTACTGTATAGCACAGGGAACTCTACTCAATACTCTGTAATGATCTATATGGGAAAACAATCTAAAAAAGAGTGGCTATAAGTAAATGTATAACTGATTCACTTTGCTGTATAGCAGAAACTAACACAACATTGTAAATCAACTATACTTCAATACAAATTTTTTTTTTTTAAAAAGTGAGTTTGTCCAAGTCATCTACCTTTAGGGCATGAATAGAGAGGACATGACCAGCAAATGGCAGGAAGGAGTAAAAGGGTTTAAGGAGGAGCTGGGGAAGCAGACTGTGGAGAAATTCAATGAAAAGAGAATATGGTCACAACTGCTTTTTTGTCTGGTTTTAAAATATTTATTAGGAAAAATTACAAACATACAAGAGTAGAGAGAAGAATATAATGACACCCCATGTATCCATTTCTAGCTTTCAACATTTATCAATTCATGGTAAATCTTATTTCATTTATATCTACCCCACTCTCTAACACCTGATAATTTCAAAGCATTTTTCAGATACTGTATTATTTCATCTAGAAATATTTTAGTATGTATCTCTCAAAAACAAGGCCTATTTTTCAATGTATGTTCACAGTTCCATTATCATGTCTAAAAATTTAACACTAATGCCATAGTATCATCAGATTTCCAATCTGTTCACAATTCCTCCATTTCCTGATTACATTGATTAATACATACCTATGGGCTGTTTCTACCTCTTCTTTTTCCTTACAATTTATTTGTTGAACTAATGTATAATTTTGCCAGTAGAGTTTCCCACATTCTATATTTTGTCAAGTACATGCCTGTGGTGGTGTTTAATATGTTCCCCTATCCCCTATTTTTCCTGTAAACTATCAGTTACATTTAGAGGTTTGACCACATTCAGGTTCAATTTTATCACTTTTTATGGCATGATGAGGCTCCATCAGGGGGCATCTAATGTCTCATTACCTCTGTTCACATGATGTTAAGATTGATCAGTGGGTTTCAGTGTCATCCTCCTGATCCATCTTCCATAACTGAACCTAATGATTTTAGTAGCCATTGATAATCATTATCTGTATTATTTCACTAGGAGTTGCAAAATAGTGATGCTCTAATTCTAATTTTCCTTCTTAATTTATTAACAGGAATATTTTTATAAAGAATAATGTTTCCCATACCAACTATTTAATTACATTGAGGTAAAGGAAATACAGAATAAATACTTCATATTTTCCTTCACTTTCCCTTATTTACCAATTTTCTCAATAGTTATTTGGGTCCCTAGAATCCTCCAAAAGTAACCAGTGACTTTTTTATGTTTGTTTCAAATATCATTATAAGTTCACAGATTTCTAACATATTTGATGTATTTCAGTATATTGCAGCTATTATTCTTTTCAATGTTTAAAGTTTCCATCTTTAGCCATTGGAACTACTTAGGAGCAACCTCACATTTCTCCTAAGTCATTTTAACATGGCCTCAAGGGCCTTTGATAGCTTCCATGCTTTCTGGCATGACAAGATATTCCAGACTCATCTAATGCATTTCCTGTCTCAAACCTGTAATCATCCATCTCTCCAAGAATTCCCAGTTCTTTAGTGATAAATCTTATTTGTAGACCTCAATTTGGATGTGAAGGATCCTTATTGTTACTGGGTTGATCATTCTTTCTAGGCTTTTTCAGTAGACAGATCTAACAATTTTTTTAATAGAAAATATATCAGGATTCATTTTACTTATATCTCTTCTCTCTAATGAGGAGACCAGTTCCTAATGACACTGGAATTATTACTTATAGTACATATATGTGTATGTGTGTATCTATGTCTTTATATGACAAAGAAGGAACCTGAGCAGAGTCTCCATTCTCACAACAGAGGGAGGGTGGTGGGACACCAGCAGGAGGGGTACTTAACATGGAGTTGCTGGAAAAGGATGAGGAACGATGGAGAAAGAAAGAGCATCAAGGAGTGAGGGAGCCTTCATACAGAATATTCTCTGAAGGCAAAATTGCAAGGTCTTGTGCATAAGGTAAAGATGTTTATATATCAGCAGACAACTCCTAAGAGTAAGACACTATGAAATCACATTCCTTGACCACTCCTACAATAATACCAAAACTTACATAGCATACCACGTGCTAAACATTGTTCTAAGTAATCACTATATAAACTCATTGAATCCCACAACATCAAGAGGTAGACATCATTGATATTATTACCATCTTATAAAAGAGAAAACTGAAGTACAGAGAGATTAAATCACTTGTCGTAGGTGAAATTACTAGTGAGTAGCAAAGCCAAGATCCAACACAGGCATTTTGACCTTAAGTACCATCATGATGCTATATGCCTCTCAAGATAGGGTATTAAGGACAAACATACAAACACATGCAAATACTCACACACACATACACACATATATACATGACTTTGGAAGAGGAACACTAGCAAACCCAAGTTATAAACGTCTCATTGTAAAATAGGATTTGGAAAACCGTGAGAGTTCTACACAATTCAGTACCACTCACAGGGGTAGGAGATAAGGGGATTGGAATTAAAATTCTCGATAGATAATAAACAGATTTATTGATCCATTTATTCATTCCTTCTTTGTTCACTAAATGAGGACACTAAGATTTAGGGAGATTAAATAAGAAACTTCCCAAAGTCCCTCATCTATGAATTCAGAATCATGTATTCCAAAGACTTTGCAATGCCTCTAGCTTTGAGAAACCCAGTGTGACAGAGGGGATGGGTGAATGGTCTTAAATACAGGACCTAGCCTGCCTCCTCTCAAGATACAGCATTAACAGCATCCATAAGGCTTCCCTTCTGAAGAGAATTCAATCCAACTCTTCCTTGCAATGAGCTAGAAATAGCCCATTTGTACCAAGTTGTCTGAACCTAATGGGTGAGAGGGGAAAATCCCTAATGAAAGCCAGAGCAGATGCAGGAAGACATTCACCTCCTCTCTACATCCCAGAGGGCCAATCATCACAGCCTCACTGCCAAGGGGACTGAGAAGCAGGGCCTACAGCTGGGCTGCCCTCATGCCAAGAGTGTGTAAACCCAAAATGGAAGCTGGAAGGAGAAGGAAATCAGGCTTAGCCCATCATTTCTCTGGCTTGCTCGGAGTGGGAGCTGAAGCTGGGGACACCAGACGTAAAAGCATCACCAGCTGGTGTGTTTCAGGGCGAGGACACCAGCCACAGCCTTACCTACCCCCAGACATACACATGCAGCAAACAACTTCCATCTGTAGCCCCATTCTCTTTGTTTACCAGGCCTACAAGGCAGGAAAAAAGAAGAAGCCAATGTTTCAGAGGCCCAACAGGACATGGGCTCTGCCTCCAGTGGAACAGGGTTGATGGATGGTAGGCTGGCAGTCAACAGATGAAGCCTCATTATACTTGTAAATCAAAGTACAAAATAAATGAGCACTCCTGGCACCACTGCTGCAGCGCCTGTCCTCCGCAGCTGCCTCGCCTGCCTGCCCTGCTCACACTTTCTGTCTCTCAGCAGTCCTGGCAGTTTCACTGGGCTGGAAGGAGGAGGAGAAAACCCTTGGCCAGGGAACTCCAGGACAAGCCAGGGCCCACCTGGGAGGGTTGAGGGCCGAGTGGGAAAAGCCCACCCCTCTGTGCTTTGTCTTGTATACTTGTCTATCCAGTTGACGTTTTGGCCCCTCTTGTCTCATTGCAGAAACTGCAGCCTCTTATTTGTTATTTCCTGGAAGATCCAGAAATGGACAACAAGGAAGAAAGAATGAGGGAGAGTGAGTTTCCATGCCTGACTTCCAACATGATCTTTATGTAGAAAACAAACTTATGGTTACCAAGGGGGAAAGGGGGAAGGCAGCGATAAGTTGGGAGATTGGGATTGACATATACACACTACTATACATAAAATAGATAACTAATAAGAACCCACTGTATAGCACAGGGAACTCTACTCAATGTTCTGTAATGACCTATATAGGAATAGAATCTAAAATAAAGAGTGGATATTTGTATATGTTTAACTGGTTCACTTTGCCATGCAGAAGAAACTAACACAACATTGTAAATCAACTATACTCCAATAAAAATTAATTAAAAAATAATAATTTATGTGTCCTCTCTTTGCTTCTCTCCCTTCATTTACCCATACACTGTCTGCCATTATGACAGCTGAAATAACCTTTTGGCAAGTTCTCTAAGAAGATTCCAAATAGACAGGTAAAAGCAGAATCACCAGGCTTATTCAATTCAGCAAGACTTTTCCAGCACCAACCTCACGTGCAAGACACAAGATGAAGAACAAGGAGCTCCCCGTCCTCATGGGAATAACCTAAATCCAGCACAAACACAAATGAGAATTCAATGTGTTCATCATCCATCCATTGCATAAACACTTATTGAGCACCTCTTATTAAAAAGAGAAATGCTGGGACTTCCCTGGTGGTCCAGTGGTTAAGGCTCTGTGCGTCCAATGCAGGGGGCACGGGGTTCAATCCCTGGTTGGGGAACTAAGTTCCCACATGTGGCACAGTGCAACATAAATAAATAGATAAATAAATAAGAGAAATGATTTTTTAAGTAAACTGGACTGTCAATTATGACACCAGTGAAGGTAGGCAAAGTGCTTTCCTAGCATGAAGACTTGAATTGAAAGAATTTCAGACTGATGTGTAGCACAGTTGAACATTTTTCCAGCAGCTACTGTATGGGTGGTGCTGAGTGTTAGACCTTGTGAGGGATACAAAGATAATTAAGTCATGGATCCAGGTCTTTGGATGTAGAGAACCAAGTGAATCCAGAACTTAAAATGTATAAAATCAAGTGGAGAGATTAGCCGACCCAGACCTGGTAGAGTATCACTAACAGAATGCTTTGCAGTGGTCCACCATCTCAGCCCACCCTTCTTTCTTTTCTTCTTCCCTTCCTTCCTTTGTTCCTTCTTCCCTTCCTCCCTTCTAAAGCGTATTGTTTTCTTGAGAAAAACAAATCCAATTGAATAATAAAGAGATTTTACAACAAACTCATCAAAAAAAAAACATTGCTTCAGAACTAGATTTGATGGACTATCTTAACATGTGTTGAATTTTTTAATGATTGTGTCTAACTACCAAAAATATAATAAATTAATTTAAAAGTTAAAATTAATTCCTTCAAATTCAGGTTTTAACAGCAAATGAATAACTAGTGGCTTCATATTACAAAAAGGAAAGGGTTTTGGTGTTGGTTTATGCTTACCCTTATTTGTTTGTTGTCTTGCTTTGGTAATCTCTAGCAAAATAGAAGTTCTTGTGAGTGAAAAGAAAAGGTGAAAATAGCCCAAATATTACTGAAAGGAGGCAGAGTCTGAGTGGTCAGTGCAGAGCATGACTTGCTGGAGGTTACCAGTGAAGCCCCCTAGTAGGCAGGATAATGAAAAAGTGCATGGGCTTTGGAGCCAGCAGGCCCATGAACTCCACCAAATTCTCTGATGCTGGCAAGTCACTTCTTTCTTGGTCTTATTGGGAAGGTGGGGACATTGCTCCACATCCTTCTTGCAGAATTTTTTAAATATTGAATAAGATGATTCATATAAATCCCTAGCACAGGGCTCAGAACATGATAGGTATTCAAAGATAGATCCCTCCTCCGCAGTCTCCCTCCCACATTCACTTGCCCTCTCTCCATAGGACTCTGCACACATCTCTGTTATAACACTCATATCACTGCATTTTAATTTTCTGGTTACTGGTCTATCTCTCCCATTAGATATGAGCATTTAAAGAATGCAAGCCATGTCTTACACAATTATTTCAGGTAACCAATAGAGTGAATAGTAGTTGCTCAGTTAACCATTTCTCACATGATTCAGTTTGAAAGCTCTCAACTCAGAAACTTGAAAAAAAATGACTGCAAGTCAGTGCGTAATGTGTTGCTGAACCCTATGATGAAGGCTTGTCACAGATGTTGAAGTTCAGGACAGAGGAGCCAGCATGATATAGGAGCCACCAGGATGAGTTTGATGAAGGAGGTGGGACTTGAGAGGATTGGGCAGCCCTAAGCAGAATGAAGGAAACCACTTTAGAAAGGATGAAAATGAGCAAAAGTATGGAGGCAAAATGAGCATGTCGCATTCAAGGGATAAGAGGAAGATGGGTGTGATATGCTCAGAACCAGGCAAGGGCATTTGCACTTGATGTGGTGAGAACAGGGAACTCTTGGGGGCATCTGAGGAGGGGTGTGACATGATTTTACTGATGTGTAAGCAAGGCCAATTAACACACAATTCAAAAACTTCCCCATATCCAAAGGAGGAACATTCTTTGATAAGATTCAAGCCTTGCCTAGGATTGTTGGGGAAGAAAGTTCATGGAAAAGGAGTGAGAACCCAGAGCTTCCTACATGAGACATCAGTAGTGGTAGGTCTAGTCCCATGATACTGGTGCTTTGTTGACAGCAAGAAACCAACCTGAGTGTCATCAAGTGCTAACCTCCCAGCCCAGCATCTCATGCAGTGCTCAGCTACAAGGTTCTGATGAGGAGCCATCACTTCTCAGCTCCGTGGTGACCTCAGAAGGACGCTATCACAAACCAGCTTGCATTAGTCAGGATTCTCTGGAGAAGCAGAATAACTTGTGTATATATGTAGAAAGAGATTTATTCTAAGGAACTGGCTCACATGGGTAAGTCCAAAATCTGTAGTGTGGGACAGCAGGCTAGAAACTCAGGAAAGAGCCAGTGCTGCAGTTCAAGTCTGAAGGTCTCTGATTAAGAATTCCCTCATGCTCAGGGGATGGCAGTCATTTGTTCTATTCAGGACTTCAAACTGATTACATGAGGCTCACCCACATTATGAAGGACAGTCTGCTTTACTCAAAGTCCACAGATTTAAATGTTAATCACATCCAAAAACACCTTTTAGAAACATCCAGTATAATGTTTGACCAAATATCTGGGCATCATGCCCAGACAAGTTGACACGTAAAATTAACCATCAAACAACCCCAGGACTTTCAAAAAATTATGACAAAGAACAAGTTGAAAGAAGTTTGGGGAAGGAACAACTTGTTGGAAATGGATGATAAGTTTCAAAAAGAGAGAGAGAGAGACATAAATGTGAAAAGACAATAATTAAGACAGTAAGGATCAATTTTGTGTGTAAAGTACTTTTCACATATGGTTATATGTGTCATTCACTCAACAACTTTGTGAGGCAGGCCTTATTCCCATTTCACAGATGAAGAAAGTTAGGCTTATGAAATGACTCTCCCAAGATCACAAAGCCTCTAAATGGTGGAGCTGGCAGAGAACCACAGATGCTGTATTTCCTAAATGCACTGTGTGCTTCTTAGAAACAAAACTGCCTGTCTCTAGAGGAACTGAGATGCTCTGAGCACAGAGCATAACTCAGAGAAGTAAAAGGGACAGAAAAGCAAACACTGCCACTCAAACTCACAGAAGCACCAGCATGTAAATCTCGGTGAATGGCCAGCTCAGAGTAAGCTGTGTCTTAGTTCCTTTGGGTAAGAAAAGCAAGATGTGCTTTCCAGTGCCCTTGCTGGCTGCAGCTTTACACGGGATACATTAGAAGGTCAAGAAAAATTTTGGATAGGTAGCTCCTTTAAGAATAGGTTAAAGTATCATAACTTCTCAGGTTTCTTGCAAATTGCCTGACCTACAGTCTTGTTTATTACCATTTCCAAATGACTAAAAAGCTTTTCCTTCCTTTGTGATGGTCTGAAAATTGAACAAAATAAGAGGACCCCATTCTTCACTTCTGATTGCAACCCACAACTGGGTTTTCTTACAAAGCACAAAGGAAGAAAGGGCATCTTTTCTTTCCAAAAGGGAAAATAAACTGTGAACTGCTATGAAATTATGTTGTTACTATTTTAAGCATAGGCATAAATCTCTGTATCTGCTGGGTTATCTTATAACAGGCATACACATAGTCTAAACTGAGAGCGTCTTTCATTATTCTGTGTATCACTGGACAAGGAGCAAAAAGACCAGACTCAGCCAAGCCATGAATGAGCAGGGCAAGCTCGAGAGAGGGAATGTAAGCTTGCTGATCCCTGCCTTGTCTACTTCCCAGGAGTGTTGACATATGGTCAAGTGTTTTACAATCCATTAGGCATCATATCAGTGTAAGCCATTATTATCACCATGGTTAAAACAACAACAGCACTTATTTTATCTCTAATTTGTAATTTTGTGCCATCATCCATCTGGGGTCTATTGTGGTCTTTAGCCTCTGGGACCTCCATAGTCAGTGCCAGTGAAGCTGGAGAAAGTCTGACACAGGCAGAGAGGACCTGGAGGACTCCAAATTATTATGGAGCTTTTACTTATGTAATAGCACTGGTCAGGGTTTTTGCATCTGATGACAACAGTAATTCCTGCAATGGTGGAAAACACATAGAAATAAAACAAGAATAATCTTTAGAGTCAGACAGACCATGATTTAAAGCATGTCTCTGCTATGTAATAGCCAAGTAACATGGCTGGCTACATATCCTTTCTGGACCTCAGTTTTTTCATCTTAAGAAACTGGCAATTAAAAGAATCATATTAACATACATATTTAAATTATCTGCACAATGTTGCATGATAAATTCTAAACAAATGTTAATTTCCTAACACCTATGCTCTTTTCTTCATAATGCACCAAAATAGAAATTACATTGTTGTAATTGTGACCTATCGAAAAGGTCATACCTTCTCAAATTACCAGGGATTGTTTCTTTCAGATATTATTGCATACCTTGTATGTGCCAGAAATGATGCCGGACACCAGACATAAAAATGTGAAAAGAATTATCTTCAGAATACATGATATTTGATGAATGTAATAAAGCTGAGTCCAAAATACTAAGTGAAGTATCAAGACATAGTCTATGGGAAAATGAAGGTCCTTTGGGGGCTTTTTGGTAAAACGAAGGTTATGATGTCCATGAAGACAGAGCTTGGTCTCTCTTGGTGGCTATCACAGTTTTAGCACATAGAAGAGAGGACCTTCAACAAATGTTTTCTTGAGCAAATCTATCTGTAACTAGGAAACAGCAGTGAGTAATTAACATAGTACCCAAGTGGCTACTTATAATGTGTTGGAAGATATATTCCTGCTGAGAGAATCTCCTTCCACACACCTTCAAGATAGAAGAAAGAATCATCTCTTAGGCAAGAACTGCTTAGTGAGATTCTTGTGTTGCAGATGGTTGGAGAACTACATGGGAATCATCACCTGTTCAGTCCAAACCCCTTCTTCTCTAGACACTGACAAAAACCACATAGTTAGGTGGTAAAGGAGCCAGGATCAAGTCCAGATATTCCAATGCCCACCAGAACTCTTTTTGTGGTATGTCTTTAGAACTACGTTTGACTAAATGTCTACATAATCTTGAGGAGCTGAAATCTGCCCTCCCATAACCATAGACACCCTGAAATAAAAAGCCAGTTGAACTGCAAACAAGTTGTATGTAAAAAAAACGCCCAGTGTTCCAAGTTTCAGAGAAGCACTCTGCCACTCAGGCAGCTCTGTTCACAGATCTGGCAGAAGGGAAAATGTGGTTTTGTTTCTACTTTAGTAAAAGTGTCCATAATGTTTTGTGGCCAGTTCCAAGAATGAGTGTCTCACTCACTTGTGTTAACCAGGAAAAGAACAGTCTGAACTATTTACCCTTCATTCCCACTTTAAACCAGTTTTACCTGCTATACAATGCTAGTAGGAGGAAAATCTTTAAAAAAAAAAGATACAAATGAACTTATTAATAAAACAGAAATAGACTCACAGACATAGAAAACAAAGTTATGGTTACCAAAGGGTAAAGTGGGGGGGGGGGCGGGGAGATTATAAATCAGGGGTTTGGGATTAACATATATACACTACTATATGTACAATAGATAATCTACAAGGACCTACTGTATAGCACAGGGAACTACACTCAATATCTTGTAATAACCTATAATGGAAAAGACTCTAAAAAAGAATAGATTTTCATATATGTATAACTGAACTACTTTGCTCTACACCTGAAACTAACACAACATCGTAAATCAACTATATTTCAATAAAAAAATTTTTAAAAAAAGAAAGTGGGAAGTTCTGGTGATCAATTCCATCTCCCATTATCTAGAATAGCTTTTGCAAACTAAGGGTCTTCATGAGAAAATTGAGGAACTCAATGTGATTATCTTTGACTTCCCACATATATAGGCAAAGCTATATTTATTAATACAATCTGACCTCATGTTTATTGAGCTCTGTGCTAAGTGCTATCTGTATATCATCTAGTCCTCATAACAATACTAAACATGTGTATTCATATCATCATTCCCATGTTATCAATGAAAAACTAAGGTTTAAGGGGCTCTATCACTTGTAAACAGCAGAGCCTAATGTAAACCCAGACCATCTGGCTCTGAACCCTGGCACTTAGACATCACATTATAATGTCCCCTTCTTTTGCCACTCTCAGGAAATGGTATGCTTCTTCTCCACCCTCCCAGAAAAGAGCATCCCCTGAACCCCTGTTTCCTCATTGACCCTGCCTCCTCAGTTGTATATATATATATTTTTTTTTCCCTCCTCTTTCCTATATTTTCTCCCACTATTTCTCTATTAATTCCTTCCTTTAAGTATGGATCTCTCCCATTGGAAAAAAAAAAAAGTTGCTCAATCCTTTATCTACTCCTAGTTCTGTATCTTCTGTATTTGATCTTATTTCCTTCAGAGCTGAGCTTCTTGAAAAATTTGTTTGCACTGTCTCCAACATCACTTCTCATTTGCTGTTCAACTCTATAAAATCAGGAGGCCTTATAATACCACCCTTGTGTAGATCTTCCAGGCAATATCACAAATAAATCCAAGTATATATCTATGGACCACTCCACCCCAGTTCCAATCTTGTATATCCAAGTGCCTATTGACATCTCTGTTTGCATATTTCATAGGAATCACCAACTTGATCTGTCCCCCTGACTCCCCTCGTTACACTCTAGCCTTCCCTATCTCAACTGGCACCACTACCACTCAGCTGCTCACTCTAAATGTCCTCCTTGATTTGTCCCTTTCTCTCAGCCCCCAATTAAATCCAGCTGAACAGCAAGTTCTGATGCATTTATCTCTAAAATATATTTCAAACCCATTCACTTATGTCCATCTCCACTGAATTCTCCAAGGTCCACGTGGTACCACCCCACATCTGGACCACTATAACAGCTATCTAACTGGTGTCTGCCATACATGTTTGCCTTCTCACAACCTCCGTTTTATCCAACTGCTAGAGAATTAAATTAAAATGTAAATTAAAGTATGTCACTCCCCTGCTGAAAGCCTTTTGATGGCTTTTAATGGTTTCTGGAATAAAAATCCCAGGACCCCAAAATCCCTGCATGATTTGGCTCTTTTCTCACCTCTCCAAGTGATAAGAACATGGACACTGTTGTCAAAAAATCTGTATAATTTTCCATGTAATGCTGGTCAAGTTATATGTAATGACATTAATGTCTACTTCATGAGGTTTCATAAAGACTTTATAAATTAATCTATTGTTAATTGAAATAATGGATTTCTAGAAATGTGATATATTCCAAAGTTAGTATTTCAGACTGCATGATATAATATGGACCATTCAAAAAATGGTGCTGGGACAATCAGTTATATGTTTTGAAAAATATATATAATGGATGCCTACATCAAATGATACACAAAAAAATTATTCTAAATAGTTTACATATTTAAATATGAAAGGTATCGAGGGGTAGATGTCGAAAGAGTAAGACGCGGAGATCACCTTCCTCCCCACAGATACATCAGAAATACATCTACACGTGGAACAACTCCTACAGAACACCTACTGAATGCTGGCAGAAGACCTCAGACCTCCCAAAAGGCAAGAAACTCCCCACGTACCTGGGCAGGGCAAAAGTAAAGAGAGACAAAAGAATAGGGACGGGACCTGCACCAGTGGGAGGGAGCCGTGAAGGAGGAAAAGTTTCCACACACTAGGAAGCCCCTTCGCAGGGAGAGACTGCGGAAGACACGGAGGGGGGAAGCTTCGGAGCCGCGGAGGAGAGCACAGCCACAGGGGTGCGGAGAGCAAAGCGGAGAGATTACCGTACAGAGGATCAGTGCCGACCAGCACTCACCAGCCCGAGACGCTTGTGTGCTCACCCGCCGGGGCGGGCGGGGGCTGGGAGCTGAGGCTCAGGCTTCGGTCAGATCCCAGGGAGAGGACTGGGGTTAGCTGCGAGAACACAGCCTGAAGGGACTAGTGCACCACGGCTAGCCGGGAGGGAGTCCGGGAAAAAGTCTGGAACTGCCAAAGAGGCAAGAGACTTTTTCTTCCTTCTTTGTTTCCTGGTGCGCGAGGAGAGGGGATTAAGAGCGCCGCTTAAAGGAGCTCCAGAGACGGGCGCAAGCCGCGGCTAACAGCGCAGACCCCAGAGACGGGCATGAGATGCTAAGGCCGCTGCTGCCGCCACCAATAAGCCTGTGTGCGAGCACAGGTCACTATCCACACTGCCCCTCCCGGGAGCCTGTGCAGCCCACCACTGCCAGGGTCCCGGGATCCAGGGACAACTTCCCCGGGAGAACGCACGTTGCGCCTCAGGCTGGTGCAACGTCACACCGGCCTCTGCCGCAGCAGGCTTGCCCCGCACTCCATGCCCCTCCCTCCCTCTAGCCTGAGGGAGCCAGAGCCCCGGAATCAGCTGCTGCTTTAACCCCGTCCTGTCTGAGCGAAGAACAGACGCCCTCCAGTGCCCTACACACAGCAGCGGGGCCAAATCCAAAGCTGAGCCCCTGGGAGCTGTGCGAACAAAGAAGATAAAGGGAAATTTCTCCCAGCAACTGCAACCAGGAGTCAGTGCTCTGCCTCTGACGTGGGAGAGCCAACTTCAGGACACTGGTCCACAAGAGACCTCCCAGCTTCACGTACTATCAAATGGTGAAAATCTCCCAGAGATCTCCATCTCAACACCAACACCCAGCTTCACTCAACGACCAGCAAGCTACGGTGCTGGACACCCTATGCCAAACAACTAGCAAGGCAGGAACACAACCCCACCCATTAAAAGAGAGGCTGCCTAAAATCATAATACGGCCCCAAACACCCCAAACCACACCACCAGCCGTGGACCTGCCCACCAGAAAGACAAGATCCAGCCTCATCCACCAGAACACAGGCACTAGTCCCCTCCACCAGGAAGCCTACACAACCCACTCAACCAACATTAGCCACAGGGGACAGACACCAAAAACAACGGGAACTACAAACGTGCAGCCTGAAAAACGAGACCCCAAACACGGTAAGGTAAGCAAAATGAAAAGACATAAAAACACACAGTAGATGAAGGAGCAAGGCAAAACCCACCAGACCTAACAAATGAAGAGGAAATAGGCAGTCTACCTGAAAAAGAATTCAGAATAATGATGGTAAAGATGATCCAAAATCTTGGAAATAGAATAGAGAAAGTGCAAGAAACATTTAATAAGGACATAGAAGAACTAAACAGGAAACAAGCAATGATGAACAACACAATAAATGAAATTAAAAATACTCTAGATGGGATCAATAACAAGTCCAGGAAGCACAGAGAGTCCCATACAGGATAAATCCAATGAGAAACACCCCAAGACACATATTAATCAAACTATCAAAAATTAAATACAAAGAAAACATATTAAAAGCAGCAAGTTGAAAATAACACACAAAGGAATCCCCATAAGGTTAACAGCTGATCTTTCAGCATAAACTTTGCAAGCAAGAAGAGAGTGGCAGGACATTTTTAAAGTGATGAAGGAGAAAAACCTACAACCAAGATTACTTTACCCAGCAAGGATCTCATTCAGATTTGAGGGAGAAATTAAAACCTTTACAGACAAGGAAAAGCTGAGAGAGCTCAGCACCACACAACCAGCTTTACAACAAATGCTAAAGGAACTTTTCTAGGCAAGAAACACAAGAGAAGGAAAAGACCTACAATAACAAACCCAAAACAATTAAGAAAATGGGAATAGGAATTTACATATCGATAATTACCTTAAATGTAAATGGACTAAATGCTCCCACCAAAAGACACAGACTGGCTGAATGGATACAAAAACAAGACCCATATATATGCTGTCTACAAGAGACCCACTTCAGATGTAGGGACACATACAGACTGAAAGTGAGGGGATGGAAAAAGATATTCCATGCAAAAGGAAATCAAAAGAAACTTGGAGTAGCAATACTCTTATCATACAAAATAGACTTTAGAATAAAGACAACTACAAGAGACAAAGAAAGACACTATATAATGATCAAGGGATCAATCCAAGAAGAAGATATAACAATTGTAAATATTGATGCACCCAACATAGGAGCACCTCAATACGTAAGGCAAATACTAACAGCCATAAAAGGGGAAATCAACAGTAACACAATCATAGTAGGGGACTTTAACACCCCACTTTCAGCAATGGACAGATCATCCAAAATGAAAATAAATAAGGAAATACAAGCTTTAAATGATATACATTAAACAAGATGGACTTAAGTGATATTTATAGGACATTCCATCCAAAAACAACAGAATACACATTTTACTCAAGTGCTCATGGAACATTCTCCAGGATAGATCATATCTTGGGTCAAAAATCAAGCCTTGGTAAATTTAAGAAAATTGAATTTTATCAAGTATCTTTTCCAACTACAAGGCTATGAGACTAGATATCAATTACAGGAAAAGATCTGTAAAACATACAAACAGATGGAGGCTAAACAATACACTACTTAAAAATGAAGTGATCACTGAAGAAATCAAAGAAGAAATCAAAAAATACCTAGAAACAAATGACAATGGAGACATGACGACTCAAAATCTATGGAATGCAGCAAAAGCAGTTCTAAGAGGGAAGTTTATAGCAATACAACCCTACATTAAGAAACAGGAAACATCTCGAATAAACAGGCAAACTTTGCACCTAAAGCAGTTAGAGAAAGAAGAAAAACAAACAAACAAAAAACCCAAAGTTAGCAGAAGGAAAGATTTCATAAAGATCAGAAATAAATGAAAAAGAAATGAAGGAAATAATAGCAAAGATCACTAAAACTAAAAGCTGGTTCTTTGAGAAGATAAACAAAACTGATAAACAACTAGTCACATTCATCAAGAGAAAAAGGGAGAACACTCAAATCAATAGAATTAGAAATGAAAAAGAAGTAACAACTGACACTGCAGAAATACAAAAGATAAAAAAAAAAAAAAGAAATACAAAAGATCATGAGAGATTACTACAAGCAACTCTATGACAAAAGAATGGACAACCTGCGAGAAATGGACAAATTCTTAGAAATGCACAACCTGCCAAGACTGAATCAGGAAGAAATGGAAAATATGAACAGACCAACCACAAGCACTGAAAATGAAACTGTGATTAAAAATCTTCCAACAAACAAAAGCCCAGGACCAGATGCCTTCACAGGCGAATTCTATCAAACCTTTAGAGAAGAGCTAACACCTGTCTTTCTCAAACTCTTCCAAAATATAGCAGAGGGAGGAACACTACCACACTCATTCTATGAGGCCACCATCATCTTGATACCAAAACCTAATACCTCTCAAAGAAAGAAAACTACAGACCAATATCACTGATGAATATAGATGCTGAAGTCCTCAACAAAATACTAGTAAACAGAATCCAACAGCACATTAAAAGGATCATACACAATGACCAAACTGGGTTTATCCTAGGAATGCAAGGATTCTTCAGTATATGAAACTCAATTAACATGATACACCATATTAACAAATTGAAGGAGAAAAAACATATGATCATCTCAATGAATGCAGAGAAAGCATTTGACAAAATTTAACACAAATTTATGATAAAAACACTGCAGAAAGTAGGCATAGAGGGAACTTTCCTCAACATAATAAAGGCCATATTAGACAAACCCACAGCCAACATCGTCCTCAATGGTGAAAAACTGAAAGCATTTCCACTAAGATCAGGAACAAGACAAGGTTGCCCACTCTCACCACACTTACTCAACATAGGTTTGGAAGTTTTAGCCACAGCAATCAGAGAAGAAAGGGAAATAAAAGAAATCCAAGTCGGAAAGAAGAAGTAAAGCTGTCATAGTTGCAGATGGCATGATACTATAATAGAGAATCCTAAAGATACTACCAGAAAACTACTAGAGCTAATCAATGAATTTCGTAAAGTAACAGGATACAAAATTAATGCACAGAAATCTCTGGCATTGCTTTACACTAATGATGAAAAATCTGAAAGTGAAATTAATAAAACACTCCCATTTACCACTGCAACAAAAAGAATAAAATGCCTAGGAATAAACCTACCTAAGGAGACAAAAGACCTGTATGTAGAAAATTATAAGATACTGATGAAAGAAATTAAAGATGATACAAATAGATGGAGAGATATACCATGTCCTTGGATTGGAAGAATCAACATTGTGAAAATGACTGTACTACCCAAAGCAATCTACAGATTCAATGCAATCCCTTACAAATTACCACTGGTATTTTTCACAGAACTAGAACAAAATATTTTACAATTTGTATGGAAACACAAAAGACCCCGAATAGCCAAAGCAATCTTGAGAATGAGAAACAGAGCTGGAGGAATCAGGCTCCCTGACTTCAGACTATACTACAAATCTACAATAATCAAGATAGTATGGTACTGGCACAAAAACAGAAATATAGATCAATGGAACAGGATACAAAGCCCAGAGATAAACCCACACACAAGAGGGTGGGAGGGCGAGAGATGCAAAAGGGAAGAGATATGGGAACATATGTATATGTTTAACTGTTTCACTTTGTTATAAACAGAAACTAACACATCATTATAAAGAAATTATATGCCAATAAAGATGTTAGGAAAAAAGAAATCCATGCACTTCTCTCAGTTAAAACATTTTGAGCACATGTTTAATACATGTATAATCTTTTTTTATGTATTACATACATGTGATAGTATATTATATATGTCTGTTGTATGATGTTGTTTAAAAATAGAACTTTGAAATGGTTTTATAAAGACTGAAGTAATAAATATGAAAGGCATTTAAACTTTTTTTCATATTGTCATTACTAGATTTTGTTTATTAAAGATAGCTAAAATATTCAAAAGGTAAATGTCTATAATTTTTTAATACCTGTAGTTTTTTTTCTAACATATTTATTAGAGTAAAATTTCTTTACAATAGTGTGTTATTTTCTGCTTTATAACAAAGTGAATCATCTATACATTTACATATATCTCCATATCTCTTCGTTCTTGTGCCTCCCTCCCATCCTCCCAATCCCACCCCTCAAGGTGGTCACAAAGCACCGAGCTGATCACCCTGTGCTATGCAGCTTCTTCCAACTAGCTATCTATTTTACATTTGGTAGTGTATATATGTCTATGCCACTCTCTCACTTCGTCCCAACTTACCATTCCCCCCACCGTAACCTAAAGTCCATTCTCTACATCTTTACTCCCGTCCTGTCCCTAGGTTCTTCAGAACCTTTTTTTTTTTTTTCTGGATTCCATATATGTGTGTTAGCATATGCTAATTTGTTTTTCTCTTTCTGACTTACTTCACTCTGTATGACAGACTCTAGGTCCATCTACCTCACTACAAATAACTCAACTATTTCTTTTTATGGCTGAGTAATATTCCATTGTATATATGTGCCACATCTTCTTTAACCATTCTTCTGACAGTGGACACTTAGGTTGCTTCCATGTCCTGGTTATTGTAAATAGAGCTGCAATGAACTTTGTGGTATATGACGTTTTTTGAATTATGGTTTTCTCATGGTATATGCCCAGTAGTAGGTTTGCTGGATCATATGGTAGTTCCAGATTTAGTTTTTTACGGAACCTCCATACTGTTTTCCATAGTGGCTGTAACAATTTACATTCTCACCAACAGTGCAAGACGGTTCACTTTTCTCCACACCCTCTCCAGCATTTATTGTTTGTAGATTTTTGAAGATGTCCATTCTGATTGGTGTGAGGTGATACCTCATTGCAGGTTGGATTTGAATTTCTCTAATGATTAGTGATGTTGAGCACCCTTTCATGTGTTTGTTGGAAATCTGTATATCCTCTTTGGAGAAATGTCTATTTAGGTCATCTTCCTATTTGGGGATTGGATAGTTTGTGCTTTTGATATTGAGTTGCATGAGCTGCTTGTAAATTTTGGAGATTAATCCTTTGCCAGTTGCTTCATTTGCAAATATTTTCTCCCATTCTGAGGGTTGTCTTTTGGTCTTGTTTATGGTTTCCTTTGCTGTGCAAAAGTTTGTAAGTTTCACTAGGTCCCATTTGTTTATTTTTGTTTTCATTTCCATTTCTCTAGGAGGTGAGTTATTTCATAGATTGTTCTGCCTATGTTTTCCTCTAAGAGTTTTATCATGTCTGGCCTTACACTTAGGTCTTTAATCCATTTTAAGTTTATTTTTGTGTATCGTGTTAGGGGATGTTTTAATTTCATTCTTTTACATGTAGCTGTCCAGTTTTCCTAGCACCACTTGTTGAAGAGGCTGTCTTTTCACCATTGTATATCCTTGCCTCTTTTATCAAAAATAAGGTGACCGTATTTTCGTGGGATTGTCTCTGGGCTTTCTATCCTGTTCCATTGATCTATATTTCTGCTTTTGTGCCAGTACCATACTGTCTTGATTACTGTAGCTTTGTAGTATAGTCTGAAGTCAAGGCGCCTGATTCCTCCAGCTCTGTATTTTTTCCCTCAAGACTGCTTTGACTATTCGGGGTCTTTTGTGTCTCCATACAAATTTTAAGATTATTTGTTCTAGTTCTGTAAAAAATGCCAATGTTAATTTGATAGGGATTGCATTGAATCTGTAGATTGCTTTGGGTAGTAGAGTCATTTTCACAATGTTGATTCTTCCCATCCAAGAACATGGTATATCTCTCCATCTGTTTGTATCATCTTTAATTTCTTTCATCAGTGTTTTATAGTTTTCTGCATACAGGTTTTTGTCTCCTTAGGTAGGTTTATTCCTAGGTATTTTATTATTTTTGTTACAATGGTAAATGGGAGTGTTTCCTTACTTTCTCCTTCAAATTTTTCATCATTAGTGTATAGGAATGCAAGAGATTTCTGTGCATTAATTTTGTATCCTGCAACTTTACCAAATTCACTGATTACCTCTAGTAGTTTTATGGTCGCATCTTTAGGATTCTCTGTGTATAGTATCATGTCATCTGCAAACAGTGACTGTTTTACTTCTTCTTTTCCAATTTGTATTCATTTCATATCTTTTTCTTCTCTGATTGCCATGGCTAGTAATTCCAAAACTATGTTGAATAACAGTGGCAAGAGTGGACATCCTTGTCTTGTTCCTGATCTTAGAGGAAATGTTTTCAGTTTTTCACCATTGAGAATGATGTTTGTTGTGGGTTTGTTTTATATGGCCTTTATGATGTTGAGGAAGGTCCCCTCTGCCCACTTTCTGAAGAGTTTTTATCATAAACGGGTGTTGAATTTTGTCAATAGCTTATTCTGCATGTATTGAGATGATCCTATAGTTTTTATTGTTCAGTAAGTTAATATGGTGTATCACATGGATTGATTTCCGTATATTGAAGAATCCTTGCAGAACTGGGATAAATCCCACTGGATCATGGTGTATGATCCTTTTAATGTGTTGTTGGATTCTGTTTGCTAGTATTTTGTTGAGGATTTTTTGCAACTAAGTTCATCAGTGATATTGGCCTGTAGTTTTCTTTTCTTTATGTGGTATCTTTGTCTGGTTTGGGCAGCAGGGTGATGGTGGCATCGTAGAATGAGCTTGGGAGTGTTCCTTCTTCTGAAATTTTTTGGAAGAGTTTCAGAAGGCTAGGTGTTATCTCTTCTCTCTATGTTTGATAGAATTCAACTGTGAAGCCATCTGGACCTGGGCTTTTGTTGGAAGATTTTAATCACAGTTTCAATTTCAGTACTTGTGATTGGTCTGTTCATATTTGCTATTTCTTCCTGGTTCAGTCTTGGAAGGTTGTATCTTTCTAATAATTTGTCCATTTCTTCTTGGTTGTCCACTTTATTGGTGTATGGTTGCTTATAGTAATCTCGTATGATCCTTTGTATTTCTGTGGTGTCTGTTGTAACTTCTCCTTTTTCTCTTTTTTCATTTCTAATTTTATTGACTTGAGTCCTCTCCCTCTTTTTCATGATGAGTTTTGTTAATGGTTTATTAATTTTATCTTCTCAAAGAAACAGCTTTTAGTTTCCTTGAGCTATGGTATTGTTTTCTTTGTTTCTATTTCATTTATTTCTGCTCTGATCTTTATGACTTCTTTACTTCTACTAAGTTTGGGTTTTGTTTGTTCTGCTTTCTCTATTTCTTTATGTGTAAGGTTAGTTTGTTTGAGATTTTTCTCGTTTCTTGAGGTAGGCTTGTATTGCTATAAACTTCCCTTTTAGAACTGCTTTGGCTGCATCCCATAGGTTTTGTATCATCGTGTTTTCATTGTAATTTGTCTCTAGGGTTTGTTTTATATCCTCTTTGATTTCTTCAGTGATTTTTTTGTTATTTAGTAGCATATTGTTTAGCCTCCATGTGTTTGTATATTTTACGTTTTTTTCCTGTAATTTATTTCTAATTTTATAGCGTTGTGGTCAGAAAAGTTGCTTGATATGATTTCAGTTTTCTTAAATTTACTGAGGCTTGATTTGTGACCCAAGATGTGATCTATCCTGGAGAATGTTCCATGTGCACTTGAGAAGAAAGTGTAATCTGCTGTTTTTGGATGCAGTGTCCTATAAATATCAATTAAATCTATCTCATCTATTGTGTCACTTAAAACTTTTGTTTCCTTATTAATTTTCTGTTTGGATGATCTGTCCATTGCTGTAAGTGATGTGTTAAAGTCCCCCAGTATTATTGTGTTACTGTCAATTTCCTCTTTTATAGCTGTTAACTGTTGCTTTATGTATTGAGGTGCTCCTATGTTGGGTGCATATATATTTATAATTAGTATGTCTTCTTCTTAGATTGATACCTTGATCATTATGTATTGTCCTTCTTTGTCTCTTCTAACAGTCTTTATTTTAAAGTCTATTTTATCTGATATGAGTATTGCTACTCTAGCTTTCTTTTGATTTCCATTTGCATGGAATATCTTTTTCCATCCCTTCACTTTCAGTCTGTATGTGTCTCTAGGTCTGAAGTGGATCTCTTGTAGACAGCATATATATGGGTCTTGTTTTTGTATCCATTCAGTGAGCCTGTGTCTTTTGGTTGGAGCATTTAATCCATTCACGTTTAAGGTAATTATTGATATGCATGTCCCTATTACCATTTACTTAATTGTTATGGGTTTGTTTTTGCATGTCCTTTTCTTCTCTTGTGTTTCCCACTTAGAGAAGTTCCTTTAGCATTTGTTGTAGAGCTGGTTTGGTGGTGTTGAATTCTCAGCTTCTGCTTGTCTGTAAAGCTTTTGATTTCTCTGTTGAATCTGAATGAGATCCTTGCAGGGTAGGTTGGTTGTAGGTTCTTCCCTTTCATCACTTTAAATATATCATGCCACTCCCTTCTGGCTTGTAGTGTTTCTTCTGAGAAATCAGCTCTTCACCTTATGGGAGTTCCCTTGTATGTTATTTTTCCCTTGTTGCTTTCAGTAATTTTTCTTTGTCTTTAATTTTTGTCAATTTGATTACTATGTGTCTCAGCGTGTTTCTCCTTGGGTTTATCTGCCTGGGACTCTCTGAGCTTCCTGGGCTTGGGTGACTATTTCTTTTCCCATGTTAGGAAAGTTTTCGACTATAACCTCTTCAAATTTTTTCTCAGGTCCTTTCTCTCTCTCTTCTCCTTCCAGGACCCCTATAATGTGAATGTTGTTGTGTTTAATTTTGTCTCAGTGGTCTCTTAGGCTGTCTTTATTTATCTTCATTCTTTTTTCTTTATTCTGTTCCATGGTGGTGAATTCCACCATTCTGTTTTCCAGGTCACTTATCTGTTCTTCTGCCTCATTTATTCTGCTATTGTTTCCTTCTAGTGTATTTTTCATTTCAGTTTACGTACTGTTCATCTCTGTTTGTTTGTTTTTAATTCTTCTAGGTGTTTGTTCTTTAATTCTTCTAGGTCTTTGTTAAAAATTTCTTGCATATTCTCCATCTTTTCCTCCATTCTTTTTCCGAGGTCCTGGATCATCTTCACTATCATTATTCTGAATTCTTTTTCTGGAAGGTTGCCTATCTGCACTTCATTAATTGTTTTTCTGGGGTTTTATCTTTTTCCTTCATCTGGTACATAGCCCTGTGCCTTTTCATCTTGTCTCTTTTTCTGTGAATTCCCCCCCCCACCCCCACTGGCTGCAGGATTATAGTTCTTCTTGCTTCTGCTGTCTGCCCTCTGGTGGATGAGGCTATCTAAGAGGCTTTTGCAAGTTTCCTGCTGGCAAGGACTGGTGGTGGGTAGACCTGGGTGTTGCTCTGGTGGCAGAGCTCAGTAAAACTTTAATCCACTTGTCTGCTGATGGGTGGGGCTGTGTTCCCTCCCTGTTGGTTGTTTAGCTTGTGGTGACCCAACACTGGAGCCTATCCAGCTCTTTGCTGGGGCTAATGGCGGTCTCTGGGAGGCCTCACACAAGGAGTACTTCCCAGAACTTCTGATGCCAGTGTCCTTGTGCTCACGGTGAGCTACAGCCACCCCCATCTCTGCAGGAGACCCTTCAACAATAGCAGGTATGTCTGGTTCACTCTCCTATGGGGTCACTGTTCCTTCCCCTGGTTCCCGATATGCACACTACTTTGTTTTTGCCCTCCAAGCGTGGAGTCTCTGTTTCCCCCAGTCCTGTTGAAGTCCTGCTGTTGATCTGATTTTGAATCCTATGGTTGAGGTTGAGTGGTGGTCGCAGACATGATCATGGCATGGTCACAGAGAGAGGAAGGAGTTTCTGCTTTGCAAACCCATTAGCAATCACTGCATGTTCTTCACTCACTGTGCCAAGGAGCAATCTTCCACTGCAAGGGATGGTGGGACATCCATGTTAGGAAGCATCCAGGAGAAATTTAGCACACACACCTACAATGTCTGGCTGCGCAAGACTCTCCTCCAGTCAGACCCACAGGTCGCTGAGCTGCCAGATCTGCTGCCTCCACTGTGGCTGCCTCCACTTCTGGAACTTTTGTCCTGCCTCCCCCAGAAGGTCAGCACTTCTGGGCAGAGACATGTGGAGCGGCAAGAGTCCATCCCCTAACTTTGAGTCTGTATGTGTCCCTAGGTCTGAAGTGGGTCTCTTGTAGACAGCATATATATGGGTCTTGTTTTTATATCCATTCAGTGAACCTGTGTCTTTTGGTTGGAGCATTTAATCCATTCACGTTTAAGGTAATTATTGATATGTATGTTCCTATGACCATTTTCTTAATTGCTATGGGTTTGTTTTTGTAGGTCATTTTCTTCTGTTGTGTTTCCCACTTAGAGAAGTTCCTTTAGCATTTGTTGTAGAGCTGGTTTAGTGGTGCTGAATTATCTTAGCATGTGCTTGTCTGGAAATGTTTTAATTTCTCTGTAGAATCTGAATGAGCTCCTTGCTGGGTAGAGTAATCTTGGTTGTAGGTTTTTCCCTTTCATCACTTTAAATATGTCCTGCCACTCCCTTCTGGCTTGCAGACTTTCTGCTGAAAGATCAGCTGTTAACTCTATGGGGATTCCCTTGTATGTTATTTGTTTTTTATCCCTTGCTGCTTTTAATATTTTTCTTTGTATTTAATTTTTGATAGTTTGATTAATATGTGTCTTGGCATGCTTCTCCTTGGATTTATCCTGTATGGGACTCTCTGTGCTTCCTGGACTTGACTGACTATTTCCTTTCCCATATTAAGGAAGTTTTCAACTATAGTCTCTTCAAATATTTTCTCAGTCCCTTTCTTTTTCTCTTCCTCTGGGTCCCCTATAGTTCGAAAGTTGGTGTGTTTAATGTTGTTCCAGAGGTCTCTGAGACTGTCCCCAATTCTTTTCATTATTTTTTCTTTATTCTGCTCTGTGGTAGTTATTTCCACTATTTTATCTTCCAGGTCATTTATGTGTTCTTCTGCCTCAGTTATTCTGGTATTGATTCCTTCCAGAGAATTTTTAATTTCATTTATTGTGTTGTTCATCTTTTTTTTTTTTTTTTTCTCTTTAGTTCTTCTAGATCCTTGTTGAAGGTTTCTTGTACTTTCTCCATTCTATTTCCAAGATTTTGGATCATCTTTACTATCATTACTTTGAATTCTTTTTCAAGTAGACTGCCTATTTCCTCTTCATTTGTTTGGTCTGGTAGGTTTTTGTCTTGCTCCTTCATCTGCTGTGTGTTTCTCTGTCTTCTCATTTTGCTTAACTTACTCTGTTTGGGGTCTACTTTTTGCAGGCTGCATGTTTGTAGTTCCCATTGTTTTTGGTGTCTGCCAGCAGTGGGTAAGGTTGGTTCGGTAGGTTGTATAGGCTTCCTGGTGGAGGGGACTGGTGCCTGTGTTCTGGTGGGTGAGGCTGGATCTTGTCTTTCTGGTGGGCAGGACCACGTCCGGTAGTGTATTTTGGGGTGTCTATGAACTAATCATGATTTTAGGCAGCTTCTCTGCTAATGGGTGGGGTTGTGTTCCTGTTATGCTAGTTGTTTGGCATAGGGTGTCCAGCACTGTAGCTTGCTGGTTGTTGAGTGGAGCTGGGTCTTAGCATTGAGATGGAGATCTCTGGGGGAGCTCTTGCCATTTGATATTACATGGAGCTGGGAGGTCTCTGGTGGACCAATGTCCTGAACTCGGCTCTCCCACCTCAGAGGCACAGGCCTGACACCCGCCTGGAGCACCAAGACCCTGTCAGCCATATGGTCAGAAGAAAAGTGAGAAAGAAAGAAAGAAAGAAAGAAAGAAAGAAAGAAAGAAAGAAAGAAAGAAAGGAAGGAAGGAAGGAAGGAAGGAAGGAAGAAAGAAAGAAAGAAAGAAAGAAAGAAAGAAAGAAAGAAGGAAGGAAGGAAAGAAAGGGAGAGAGAGAAAGAAAGAGAGAGGGAGAGAGAGAAAGAAAGAAAGAAAGAAAGAAAGAAAGAAAGAAAGAAAGAGTAAAAATAATCAAATAAAGTTATTAAAATATTTTTTAATTATTAAAAGTAAAAAAATTAAAAAATAATTTAAAAAAAAAAAGGAAGAAGAGAGCAACTGAACCAAAAGGAAATCCACCAATGCTATCAAGTGCTAAAAACTATACCAAAAAAACCAAAAATCAAAAAACAGACAGACAGAACCCTAGGACAAATGGTAAAAGCAAAGCTATAAGACAAAATCACACAAAGAAGCATACACATACACACTCACAAAAAGAAAAAGGAAAATATATATTTTTTTTAAAAAGCAAGGAAGAGAGCAACCAAATCAATAAACAAATCCACCAATGATAATAAACTCTAAATAGTGAACTAATGTAAACATAAAACCAGAAACAAATTAGATGCAGAAAGCAAACCCCAAGTCTACAGTTGCTCCCAAAGTCCACTGCCTCAATTCTGGGATGATTCATTGTCGATTCAGGTATTCCACAGATGCAGGATGCATCAAGTTGATTGTGGAGATTTAATCTGCTGCTCCTGAGGCTGCTGGGAGAAATTTCCCTTTCTCTTCTTTGTTCACACAGCTCCTGAGGTTCAGCTTTGGATTTGGCCCTGCCACGGCATGTAGGTCACCTGAGGGCGTCTGTTTTTCGCTCAGACAGGATGGAGTTAAAGTAGCAGCTGATTAGGGGGCTCTGGCTCACTCAAGCCAGCAGGGAAGGAGGGGTATGGAATGTGGGGCAGACCTACGGCAGCAGAGGCCAGCATGAGGTTGCAACAGCCTGAGGCGCACCATGTGTTCTCCCGGGGAGGTTGTCCTTGGATCACAGAAACCTGGCAGTGGCAGACTGCACAGGCTCGTGGAAGAGGAGGTGTGGATAGTGACCTGTGCTTGCACACAGGCTTCTTGATGGCTGCATCAGCAGCCTTAGCATTTCATGCCCGTCTCTGTGGTCCACTGTGATAGCAGCGGCTCGTGCCCATCTCTGGAGCTCATTTAGGCAGTTCTCTGAATCTGCTCTCCTTCTGCACCCTGAAAAAATGGTCTCTTGCCTCTTAGGCAGTTCCAGACTTTTTCCTGGATTCCCTCCCAGCTAACTGTGGCACACTAGCCCTCTTCAGGCTGTGTTCATGCAGCCAACCCCAGTCCTCTCCCTAGGATCTGACCTCTGAAGTCCAAGCCCGAGCCTCAGCTCCCAGCCCCCACCTGCCCCAGCAGGTGAGCAGACAAGCCTCTCAGGCTGGTGAGTGCTGGTTGGCACCAATCCTCTGTGTGGGAATCTCTCCGCTTTGCCCTCTGCACCCCTGTTGCTGCGCTCTCCTCTGTGGTTCCAAAGCTTCCCCCCACCACCCCCATCTCCACCAGCGAAAGGGCTTCCTGGTGTGTGGAAACTTTTCCTCCTTCACAGCTCCCTCCCAGAGGTGCAGGACCTATCCCTACTCTTTTGTCTCTGTTTTTTATTTTTTCTTTTCTCCTACCCAGGTACGTGGGGAATTTCTTGCCTTTTGGGATGTCTAAGATCTTCTGCCAGCATTCAGTAGGTGTTCTGTAGGAGTTGTTCCACATGTAGTTGTATTTCTGATGTATTTGTGGAGAGGAAGGTGATCTCCATGTCTTACTCCTCCACCATCTTGAAGGTCTCCCCTAAATTTTTAAAATATATGTAAAAGAGCATATCCTTTTGACTCAGGGCAAGTAACATTTCTTAAACAAGATACATCAATAAATTATATAAAATGAAAAGATGAGCCACAGGAGACATATCAATCTATATAAATAGACATGTAGATATATATTATATTTATGAGAATATATGGATGATTTTATATATTTTTTTAAATGGGACTAATTTAATGCATAATATATATACAATAATTACATACAAATTATATATGTAATAATATATAATTTGCATATATACATATAGAACATAGGAGTTGTATAATATATGTGTATGGGAATAAATACATAGAATACATTTGCAAAACAAAACCAACAAAGATTAGTGTTTAGACTATATGAAAACTTCTACAAGTCAATAAGAAAAATACAAACAACCCAAATAGATAAAAGGCCAGAAGTCATGAACAAGTATTGCACCTAAATCATAAACTGTTAATAAACATATGAAAAGATACTGAACCTCATTAGCAATTAAGGAAATTCAAATTAAACCACAATGAGATACTATTTGACACCCACTAGCTTGGCAAAAATTAAAAAGATAATACCAAATGTTGGTAATTAGTACAACTGTTTGAGTTGTATCATTTGGGTTAAGAGGAACATGTACATGATTCTAGTTCTTTATACATGCTATGGCCTGTACTTAGAATGCACTTCTTCAAATTAGGTCTAGAAAACTCTTACCCATGCCTTAAAACCCTGTTTAGTTGGCATTTACTTATAGAAACCTCAGGTTCCCTGGTGCAGAGTGAATCACTTCCTCTTCTGTGCTACCTGTACAAAGTTGTATCATCTCATATACATGTAATATAAGTATGTGTTTCCACTTCTCCCCAAGTAACCAGGAACTCCTAGAAGGCAATGGCTATTTCATTTCAGTGCCCCAAGCTCAGCACATGGCATTCAAGGAATTAACTTAAGTGAATAGGACTCCATGTCTTCCATGTCCCATTTCATAATCACACCTCCCCTAACTCTGTGGCAGCTGTAGGTGTGATCTGTGTCTCCCCTCTTGGGAACCACTGGACTCTTACACCATTTTCTGCTTCTCTCTCAGCTTCACAAATCTCAGCATTAGAGTTCTGATGCATTTTCACAGGATCGGATCCCAAAGCCAAATGAAACAATCAAGGAAACCTAACCACCGTTTGAATGGAGTATCAATCAAAAATATCTCACTCTTGAGTGATTTCAAACTCCAAAGCTAGTCTTGATTTTAAAGGACATTGAATTCCTAATTCTATGGACCCCTGTGGGAGCCATTTTCCCATCAAGGACTTGAATGGAGGTGACTGCCTGCAACCAACTAAGATGGATATTTGGTGTTTGGCAGCTCCTTGACCCACGCCTTCCATCCCTTGATCACAAGGGAACATGTATTGAGTGACAGATGCAGACAAAGCAGCAGTGACTTGGCTATGCTGCAGCCTGTGTCATTTGGCTATGTTTGTAGGTAGCCCAGCTGCAGCTGGTCAGTAGCTATGACACTTGGGAACAACAGTTGCTTTTCCAAGTCAGTATAGGATGTTTCATGGCATAAGAGAAAGAATATTATAGAAGAAGAACTGAGATAGATTTCCAGCTCCACTGCTCTGCAGTTCTGTGACATTCCCCCAAAACATAACCTCCCTGGATGTCACTGTCCCATTTGGAAATAAATAAATACCCTGTCTATTACCCCAGGGCAGGGAAAGGTTTTAAGAATTAAATGCAATGATGAATTTAAACTCTAAGGTACTATACAAATATTAACATTAGCCAACATTTTTAATGCTTTCCATGTACTAGATATGATTCTAAGTGCTTTATTTAATCCTACAGCAATCTTATGAGCTAAGTACCATTAAATATGGAGTAATAAATTTGTAAATATGAATAAAAGCACAAAAAACATTTAAGGAACTTGTTAAGATGACAGTCAGTAAATACATTTATATGTATAACTGAATCACTTTGTTGTACACCTGAAACTATCACAACATTGTTAATCAACTATACTCCGATATAAAACAAAAAAGTTAAAAAAAAAAAAAATAATGGCAAGATCCAAGATCTGAGCCAGGCTCTTCACCAGGTTAAGGTGCTACACTGAACATCCCAGGAACCTTTTGTTTTAGATTTATATTTAATAATATCCATCAGACCAAAAAAAAATTGTACTTCATTTATATATCTATAAAAGCATTTACCATTTTTTTATAATTTGGTTTTTATATCCATGTCTCCCCTATTAGACAGTGAGCTCCTTGAGAGCAGGAATTTTATGGTAAACATCTATAATTGTTTCAGCACTGAGTACTCAGTCTGACATATTGCAGGTAGGAACATCACTGTCTAGAATTTGTGAGTTGGATAGATGGAAGGAAGGGAAGGATTAAAGGGAGGATGAATAAAATGGATGGATGGATGGATGGATGGATGGATGGATGGATGGATGGATGGATGGATGGGTATATGGATGAATGGATGGTTTCCTCCACACTCTCAGGATTAGACTCCATCAGAAACACTGATGCAGGCTGACTGGTGTCCCCTCCCCAGTGGCCTTGTTCCCAATCCTCTCCTTCAAGTTCTGATGACCCTACCTCTTTCCTTCATTCCTCCATTTACCATCTCTTGCTGCCTCAGTGGGTTTGGGTTTTTTTTTTCTCCTGTTTAATCTTCCAATCCCTATTTAATCAATTTTCTATATTAAATTATCTCTGTTAAAATTATCAGTTAAAATTCCTGCTTTCCTGAATGAACCCTGACTGATTCAACTTACTATGTAATCTCAGGTACTATGCTAAGTCCTTTACAAATATAATTGCCTTTGCCCTTTACCAAAACCCTGTAGGAGCATATCGTCCTCTTTTTTGGATGCAAAAACTGAGACACAGAGTTATTAAGTTCATGTCCAAGCTCAACACAAGTTTGAATTGTGGTGCTAGAAGCTTCTAACTCCACTGCAGTCTTGTCTAAAAATATCTATTTCCATGAGACTTGTGGCTCCTAGAGTGAATTAATGTCCTTAGTGCCAGGGTCCTTCTTAGAATGAGAAAATATATGCACAGTTCCCTGAATAAACTGTGCCGTTCTCCCTCTCCGCCTACAGATGGCAAATCACACAGAGATTTATTACCGACAGATGGCTGCAATATGGGAGCGAGACACGAGTATACCTGGTACACTTAAGATCAACACAGCAATCTGAAGTTATTTCCCACGTACACAGCTACAAAGGAATCAAATTCCAGTTGAGATTGATTACACCTTTCCCCTTTCTGATGAAAAAAGCAAATAAAGTTCATCAAATCGGCTAGAAGCCACCCCAGATTATAAAGTTTTCTTTTTCCTTGTCATAGCACCTATTCTTTCTACTGCTGTCAGTCTCTCATCTCCTTTTGTGCATCTTTCTATCTCACAGTCTCCTTCAGCAGGTTCCATTCTTTTTATTATTTTATCTCCCCATCTCTCTCTCTCCTATAAGTAAAATAAATTCTTGAAAGACAGCTTAAGTCTTTGAGGGAGAGATTGGGTTAACTTTTTGAACTTTACACAGAAAAATACTCCCAATACTTATTTTCTCATCAAGAAGTCACCTGTAGCCCAAAACTCTCTAAAGACCTAGTAATTCCTCCTATAGTGTGTGTGTGTTTGTGTGTGATTGAAAGTTGTGTGCTGAGTGTGTGATGACAAAGTTACACTTGCTCAGATCAATGGGCCTCAGGAGAGTCACTTTGTTTTTCTTCTACACAAGAAAACATGATCAGCCTTTAAGTTCTATCTATCTCATTTCCAATTATTAAAAAACCAAAAATGACATGTCTCACATATCTCTCTCCATTTGCTTACTATTATACTGATTTTTTATTCTGACATCCATTTCTTATCAAGTTGAGATTCTGGCATTTGGCATTCCACCTAGTATGGCTTTTTCTAATCATCTGAAAAATAGCCATTTTAAATGGGGTTCACTGGTATCTCAGGAAGGAAGAAAATGGCATAGTTTCTTATAGGAAACTTTACCACCAAAAGTCAAAATTATTCTTGAGAAGAACCTGGAATAGATTAGCCTGGAATAGATTCACCATACCTTTAACAGACACCTTCTTTCTGTCTGACAGGGACATTGTGGGAGGGCACTGTAGATGGGACCAGCTGCAACCTTAATTAACATGTCCATCATTGCAGATGACAGGAAGGGCCCTGCATGAGGAGATAGAGAGAGTAATGTAATGGGAGCAAGACGAGGCTGGGTATGAATCTTAGCTCTGTGATTAACCAGTCAGAGCCTTGGCTCTCTCATTTTACAAAATGCAGATCATTCTTATCCCCTAAAGTTAGTAAGAAAGAGTCAATATCCATGCTAATAAACCAATTGGTGCCATACACAGCATTAGATACTTATGATAAGCACATTTAATCCATACAGGAGTCCTTTAGCTTGGCATCTTTCATTTTTCACATGAGGAAACTGAGTCTCAGGTAGCTAACTAAGTTTCCCAAGGTTCCAAGACCAGTAGATATTCAACCTAAGCTTAATAAATTGTCTACCCCAGAGTTATCATCTTTCCCAGCAAAGAATGGTTAGATGCACAGCAGACAGGCTGAATGGTGACAAGAGGGGAAGTTTCCAGAGCTCATTAAATTACATCATATCTCCCCTTCAAGGACATGACAGTCATAGCAGGAGAATGATGTGGATGAAAATCAGAGTGGGGCACAGTGTAAACAGCAGGGAGAAACTCTCAAACAGTAAAGGGAGGTGGAGGCATCAGATGAATTTGGTGGAAAAATCTGCCTTCACTTCCTTCACTGAAGTGTTATCACCCAAGTGCATCTTGGTGGAGTGCTACATAATATTGTTGAGGTTTGAGAATGATGATATGTCACTTTCTTCTCACGTAAAGATTCTGACCTGATAGGTAAGTAGACCCAGAAGATAGACGGGAATTAAAACACAGTGTCTGCTTTATTACTGGTAAAGCTGACTTGTAGAATGATGCTTGGACTCAGATCCAAAATGGGCTTCTTGAATAACTTACTCATCTTCTGCCCCAGCATTCTCCCAGAGGGATCTAAGATGTTAGGCCATACATAAGACTCACTTTCAACACTTCATCCTGCACCCTAACTCCTCCTAAAAATGGAAGAAATATTGGTGAAATAGCCTATTAAATGAGGTAAGAATTCTCCAAAGGAAGGTGAGACTATCCCCCCTCCAATTTTATTAACATAGTATTATAAAATGTTATAATCCTACTTATTAAGACAAAACAAAATAATACTCTTTACTTTGGGAGCTTGATGATTAAATAGACTTGCCTAGGAACCTAACTTTTATATGTAACATTGTTTCTATGGGGAAATACATTCCAGCTTCCAAACAAGCCAACCCGTAAAGGTTGGGGATTCAATCCATTTATAAGTTCAAATATAACACTCTATTCTCACAGTACTCACTATTTCTTAAGAGAGGGTCAGCTCTCATTTTTAATTGGAACAAAATAATTTGCTAAGCTCTAGGGACCATAAGGATGAGGAAAAATACAAATTCCATTGATTCCTTTCCCTTTTGTCTCCTTCTCTGTACATAATACCCTCAGCTTATGTTTGTCTTCTTTCCAAAGACCTAATTATATAAAAATAGAAATATTTTTTAATGAGAAAAATGCTTGTCGATGTGATGTCAATTCATTTTGTTGGGGCTTTGGGAGGCTCAGTGCTTGTGGGGTCCAGGGAGAGAGAATTTACCAAGTAATTTCCCCAAAGACCTAATTTGCTACATTCTATTTTTACAGGTCAGTATCCTCATTTTGGCTCACTGTGGAATAGGATCCATTTATTTCTACCTCACCTGTGCACATGAGAAACCAGTCTCAGACTGTAATTTGACTGTCATTGTGGAACAACTCTTCATTCAACAAATATTCCCGGAAAATTTAGTGTTCCAGGAATCAATAAGTTCCTGATAAATGACAACATAGAGAATTTCAGGTTGGTAATTTCAGTATCAATATAGATGATCCAGCCAACACTCTAGCTTCTCAATTCTTTGACTTCCTCTCCTACAACAACTGTGCCATCCATCCTCCATTGTCATATTCCAGTGCTATATCTCAAGAATATCATCTTTAAGAATCCCACACTTACTACCAACTTCATACCCATTATCAGTCCCCTTCATATTTTCTCAGCTTTTCTTTCTCTCACTCTTGGGGGAAAAAAATTCTAAACCATGTTTAAAGTCAATCAAGACAGAGGAATGGATAAAGAAGATGTGGTACATATATGCAGTGGAATATTACTCAGCCATAAAAAAAGAATGAAATAATGTCATTTGCAGCAACATGGATGTACCTAGAGATTATCATACTAAGTGAAGTAAGTCAGACAAAGTCAAATATCATATGATATCACTTATATGTGGAATCTAAAATAATAATACAAATGAACTTATTTACAAAACAGAAACAGATTTACAGACTTAGAAAACAAACTTATGGTTATCAAAGGGGAAAGGTTGGAGGGGATAAATAAGGAGTTTGAGATTAACATATACACACTACTATATATAAAATAGAAGGCAAACAATGACCTACTGTATACCACAGGGAACTCTACTCAATAACCTGTAATAATCTATACAGGAAAAGAATCTGAAAAATAATGGATATATGTATATGTATAACTGAATTACTTTGCTGTGAACCTGAAAATAACACAACATTGTAAATCAACTATACTCTAATATAAAATAAAAATTAAATTTTAAAGAAAGCCAATCAATTCTCCACCCAGTCTGTGCTTGAAAACATGTCTGGAGGAAAACACACAAGCACACGAGTGGTTCCATTTTGGATTCATAAGAACTACCCCCAGAGAGTCCTCACTGCTGATCATGAAATACACTACATTTTCCTTCCTAGTCAGCCATCTCTCCCACTTCCCTGGCTAGCTGTTTCTCACCTTCTTATGTCTCTCTAAAGTTCTGTCATCTGTTTCCACTTCCTTACTCTTAGCTAATGACTTTGTATCTTATTTAATTGAGACAGTAGAGCAATCAGATGATAACTTCTATGTGTTCCTTCTAAGCATACAGAAATAATTCAATAAATGGGTTAATTCTTTTTAGTTAGACTTTTCAGGGCTCTTCTCCTTCTACAGTAGGTGTTCCCACAAATTATGACAATAATCTTTCATCCCATATGTCCACTTGCAATATGAATTGATCACTCCTTCCATAAAGAAGTAGGGCCTATTTCTCACTCACTCCCTCCCTCGAATATTCTAGGGTAGCTCTATGACTTCTTGTGATGGACAGAATGTAGCAGAAGTGCTGCTATGTAACTTCAAAGCCTTGGGCTTCTGTTTCACTCTCTTGAAAGCCAGCTGCCTTGTGAAGAAGCTCAGGCTAAACCACTGAATGGTGAGATACCACCTGCAGAGAAAAGCCACATGGAGGAAACCTGAGGTGTCCCAGCCAACAGCCAGTACCAAGACACCAGATGTGTCCATGAAGCCATCTTGGGTACAAGCACTTGATGAGTCCACTGTCTCTCTAGTATAGTCTGAGCATTTACTTACTAAAATTTTGTACATAATATAGTAGACCCTTGAACAACTTGGGTTTGGACTGCGAGTCCATTTACAAACAGATTCTTTTCAATAAATGTGTACTACAGTACTATATGATCTCAGGTTGGATGAATCCACAGATGTAGAACTGCAGATATAGAGGCCCAACTGTAAAGTCATATGGGGATTTTCCACCACATGGAGGGTCAGCACCCCAGCTCTCATGTTGCTCAAGAGTGAACTGTATGTTATCTTAAAGTACTTTCCTTTAATTTCTATTTTTGCTATTTTGGGACATTATATCGATTTGCTTTTGGAATTATATTGTAGATGGGTTATATTACATTTTCAATAAAATGAAGAATATGTTTAAAAATATTTGTTATAAAAAGGAAGCATAGATAGTAAATCACTGTCTTTGGGCAGCTTAACATAGATCCAGGAGCACACTGACTAGCGTTTGGTTATACATATATTATCTATAAAAACAAGTTATAGTTTCCCACTAACTCACTGATTCATGTCTTCTCTCATGGATATCTCTACCCTGTAGACCAGGGTTTCTCAACATTTTCAATCCAACTAACTCACACATACACACACACACACACACACATACACACCATTTTGCTGTGAGACATCCTGTTCCCCCACAAAAGGCCCCCCTCTAGTCATTGCCCTGGACGGACAGCAAGCTCCTTGAGGGAATCAATCAATCATCTGGTGCATCTCCATACCCCACTCCTTCTGCCAAAGTACCTAGAATATGGCTGAACATGTAGTAAATATTTGGTTTACTTCTTCACAGTTGACTTCATAAAGCCGAAGGAAATATTGCCTGAAATTAATATCAACTTGTTCAAATTTCTGACTTGCTGTTTTCTAATCTACAGAGGAAATATTTACCTTGACACCTCCCTCCACGCATGTACAAAAATACAAGAACACTAAGAATTCTTTCATGCTACAAGTGTCTCCACATTAAATGCTACTTTTGTACAACTCCAAGTCAATTGCCTAGAAATACTCAGGGGGTTTGTTTTTTTTTTTTTATAACTATGGTTTACAAAGCACATTTATGCTTTGTAACTAGGAGAGGCTAACATTTACTGCACCAGGTTCTTTACACAATTTATCTCAATGCTTACAACAGCTCCCTGAGGTAGTTATTATGATCCCCATTTCAAAGATGAGGAAATCAAGCAAGCATGACTGTTAGGTGGTTTGGAAGCCCAGGTCATACCCTGCCCAGTTGCAGAGCCCAGTCCCTGAAGGTTGAGTTCAGGGTGCTTTCTGCTACTGTGCAACTGACAGCAGCTGTAGAAAGGCTACGAGGCATCAAGCAATTACTTACCTTTTTGGTCCTCCCTTTTCCCATCTCTAAAATGGGGGGAATAATATCATCAACATCATAGACCTGTGCACATCACATGAGATGTTACAAATGAACTGCTTGGACCTCATTTGGCATATAGTAAGCAATATTATTGTCAAGCCATCTCTTAAAACAAAAACATAAATTGGTAGTCATTATGTCTTGGCCTCTGCTGTTTCCTACAGAAGGAATTTCTGTGTTCAGGGCAGTGAGGAGAGTCAGCTCTGACAAGGACGGGGAAACCACATGTAAAGAGCCTGTGCCAGGACTCTCCTGTAACAACCTACTTTGTATTGCCCAGGAAAGGGGTTTTCAACATTTGGTGATATCTAATGCCTCTTTTCATCATTCATTTATTATTCTGACATCAAAAAGCATGTTCCCAGCACCCAGGGCCATGAAAATCCACATTGTGAAGCCCCAGCATTGCCAGGGCCACAGACACAAGACATTTCAATCAGGTTGCCCATGCTGGGCTGTGGGTAATCACAGAGTGGAAGGGATCTTAGTGTTTGTACTGTGACAAGATGCTCCATTTTACTGAGGAGAAAACCAAGGCACAGAGAAAGTGGCTTGTGTTCTCAAGCTATCCCCTCAATAGCTCTATGAAGTAGAGATAGCCCTCTCTATTTTATCTTTTCCTGCTACCTAATGCACACTCAATACTGCAGCCACTGCAAACCATGTATGAGCCCCCATACACCACAGCCTCTCCCCAATGCCTCTCTGCCTTGTAGATGCTACCATTCTTCAGCCAGAAACCCCTCTCTCCATATTGCCCACCTGGCTATTTCCAGTTTGTCCATCCAGCTCAGCTCAAGTCCCCACCAGCTCTCACCCGGACTCTGGCAACAGCCTCAACTTGTCTCCCTGCTTCCACATTTGCTTACCTGAAGAGCAATTTTGGGTTTTTTATATAAATCAAGTTGTGACACTCCTGCTTAAAAGCTGTCAATGGCTTTCTGACACCCTTAAGATAAAACCCAAACTCTTTCCTCTGCCTACAAAGTCCTGCAGAATCTGGCCCTACCTACTTCTCATCTCACTTCCTGACATTCCCCCAGACTATGCTCCATCCACACTGGCCTTTCTTCTGCTCCTCAAGCACTCTGGGTCTTGTTGAAGGCACCTGCTCCTCCTCTTCCCTGGAACTCTTGCCTTCAGATTTCCACAGGGATAACTCCTTCTTATCATTCAGATCTCAAGTCAATTTCACTGCCTCAGAGTGAGTCCCCCCATGACCACATAATTGTGCCGCTTCCCATACCCTTGGTATTTCTCTAATAACATTTCCAACTATCTGGAACTGTTGTGTTTGTACATTTACTGCGTCTTCCACTAGACGCTCTACTCTATAATGAAGGAATAAGGTCTTTTTTTTGCAGATAATCTTCAAAGCCTAACCTAGTGCCTGGCACAGAGCTGGTGCTCAATAAATATTTCCTAAGTGGATAAGTGAATCAATATTCAATTCTGCATTATAACCTCTCAAGGCCAGCGTTTTCAAAAAACCATAAAATGGCAATTAACATGTATATCAGTTCCCCTCTAGTTCTCTGCTGTCTACTATCTGTCAGTTGAGGTTTCCCATGATAGTCCCAAAATATTGGTCTCATCATATTAGGTTTCATGCATTGCTTTCTCCAAATGACTCATTGTTCTACCCACTCATACTTGTTTGGGAATTTGTTTTTTTTGTTTTTTTGTTTTTTTTTAATTTATTTATTTATTTTTGGCAGTGTTGGGTCGTCGTTTCTGTGCGAGGGCTTTCTCTAGTTGCGGCAAGCGGGGTCCACTCTTCATCGCTGTGCGCGGTGCGCGGGCCTTTCACTGTCTCGGCCTCTCTTGTTGCGGAGCACAGGCTCCAGACGCACAGGCTCAGTAGTTGTGGCTCATGGGCCCAGTTGCTCCACGGCATGTGGGAACTTCCCAGACCAGGGCTCGAACCCGTGTTCCCTGCATTGGCAGGCAGGTTCTCAACCACGAGCGCCACCAGGGAAGCCCCCGGGAATTTGTTTTTAATATACTCACCACATTGATGTTTAAGTTCAAAAAATAGCTAAGTTTAGTCTTCCGTTTGGTCAAAGATGCTAGAGATTCCAATATTAAAGTATCTGCTTTCTCTTGGGTAAGCAAAGCAGAGCCCTCATCTCAGAGTGGCCCCAGATGGGAGGAGGATAGATCCCTGTGCAGGAAGTCAGCAGTCTCAGGGTCTCATTCTCTCTGAGAAGTGACTTAACAATTATTCAATGTCTCTTTATTTTCTAAAGTACATTGGATGTTCTCTGAGGTCCCTTCCAAGGCTAGAGTTACATTTATTCCTTCAACAAAGACAGGTAATTACACCATGCCTCTGTGCCAAGCACTGTCAAGGTGCTGGGAAAACAGTCTTGAAAAAAGTAGCCAAGAACATCTCTACCTTCAGGAAGCTTATGTGATTCTCTAGAGCATAATCTGCTATTTAATTATCAAAATATTTGATTTTACATATGGTATATTCTAATTATGACAGAGTGAATGTCTTACCCATTTCCACCCTGGGATGAGACATCTATTCTTCATCTTCCAGCCTTAAGCTCTGCTTTCTACCGTGAGTAAAAGAAACCTCACCCCTGTCTCTTCTCATGTCCCTGCCATGTTTTTTGCTGACCCAGTGTTTCAACTTTTCTGTTCTCTTCTCTCCCAAACACTCCCAGTCAGATGGGGCAGAGGGTCAGCAGTAAAAATGAAGCCGCAGTTATGTCTGTGAAAAAAAACATGGGTTAGGGTTCAGGAACCTGGCATTGATCCTCACTCTGCCACTCATGAGACCTTGAGAATGTCTCTTAATCTCTCCAAATCTCTGTTTCCTTATCTATTAAATAGAATGTGGTGGCCATAAAAATGTACCTCTCAGATTTCCCATTGCATAGAATGTAATTGACCAAAAGTCCCAGGCATGCTGTCTGAAATCCATCTCCACACTGGCACCACCAGCCAAAGTCTGAGTATAGTATAGCAAGGTCACTTCTGGGACAAGCAGGTGCATTTCTGGGAGATGTAGGACTCCTCTGACCAGTGACTTTGGCCCAAAGACTCTCTATCAGCTTTGTCAAAACTTTCTTTGAACTGCACATCGGTCAAAGACTTCTGCTACTCAAAATTCCTTCCTCTCTCCTCCAAGGGGGTAAAACCTGCATCATGGTCTGATGGTTCCCCCATTCTCCACAGTTCCTTCACCTTTTTCCCTCAAGGCCAATTTCCATAATCAATTTCTTACATATCTAATGGCATCTTAGCATCTGCCTCTTAAAGGATTTGAAGTAACACATTGAGACGACATCCACGTATGTGGTTGTGAAGATGGTGTCAGTGAAAATGTTTTACAAAGTACACAAGGTTTTATAAGGTATAAAGCATCACATGAAAGATAAAGCATCATTCATTCATTTATTCATCACTTAGGTACTGAATACCCACCATGAGCTGGACTCCAGGCAAAGGATCAGGAGATACAAAGGAATAATGTTCTTTTTTGAGATCACAGGCTGGAGGAGCTGTCCAGATCCCTCATGACTTTGCACACATTAGGTAATAATATATTTTGGTAGGGAAATGGAAAAAAAGGAGTAAGGAAGAAAGATGAAGGAAGGCGGGAGAAAGAGCATCCATTACACCAAAGCAGTGCAAGTGTCAGATTGTGGTTATTCAAGTGTATGTGAAAGTTTTTTAAACTGTGCTCTGCTAAACACAATTTGATGCTCCACTCCTGCCAGAGCCTTGCAGCACAGGGGTAGCTTTTGGGGATGCAAAGGTTGCAATGCTTTTGCAGGGAAATTCTTCACTGTTGTCACCATTTCATGGCCCAGAATATTCAGCTCAACAACAGACCTCGAAAGAATATGCTCTGTGTTGTAATTTTCCAAAGGCAACATGATTATAAAACCCAAACAGATGGAAAGACGATTGCACTGGATGGAGAAAGCTGTTAGCAGTTTCCATTTGTAGTCAAAACCATTGTTTCTGAACAGATAGCTGCCAGAATGTGATGAATCTGGTACTCTTTGCACCCTCTGCTTTGCAGAAAGCCCTGAAACTCTGTCAGACTTTGCAAACAGTTGCAGGATGCTATTTTTGTACATTTTGTTTATGTCGAAGGCATTGACTCACAGAGTTTCACATTTAGCTGGCTGCTAATCTTGAAACTGCCATTAATGTACAGTTCCCAACCCTGAAAATTGGACTACAAAATAAATGGCTGTGCGATCATCTTTTATTTAAAATATGACTGCACCCCATCACTCTATGTCAAGGCCTGGCTTGTTTATGAGCATGCTTGATTATATAATTACATATTAGAAACCATTTGTAAGGAAAATTGATTGGTGTACTTTACAGCAAGGATTTCACCAGAAATAACTCTGTCTTTAGCTGCAGGAGTGGAAGGCCAGGTTAGAAATGACAAAACAACTTCAGGAGCCTGTCACCATCTTGTTTACTCCTCATCACAGAAGAAGTAATTGCCCAAGGAACAAGAGGGACAGAAGTGTTGACTTTGAATAACTATGATCCACAAATCAGATTTTAGGCAATATTATGGGGTACTGGAAAGAGTTTTCAACAGGGATTCATGAGGCTTAAGTTCTAGCTTCAACCCTGCTGGTAATTTCTACGCAATGCTCAGCCTCCTGAAATCTCCACTCTTCTGTCAATAAAATGGGAATTCAACAGTGGGTTGCTAGGGCTAAGAGGAAGGCAGTGTCCACACAGATTCAGGGGAGATGAGCAGAATCTCAGGATTAGATGAGCATCACTCAAGACTAGAAGATCGATGGATGATGAGTGGATGGCTAGCACTTGGCAGTCCGTCCTTGCAGGCCCAGGGTCCCAGATTGAGGCTTTCCATTCCTCTCTCTCATGCTTTCCTGTCTCTTCCCCAGCCTGGGACCACTTTTTTTTCCATGATCTCTGCCAATAGGAAAATTCGTCCTGTAAAAAAGTGCCTCTACATCTTTTCTGTGGCAAGAGTTTGTAGCCTTAGTTTCTAGTTCTGCAGATTATTTGTGTCTAATGATCTGGGAATGAAGACAATACACCAGCTAAAACCTCAAAATATTATCAGTCCAAGGAAATAGAATAACAATAACAACAATAATACTAATGATACCTGTCCTTACAAAAGTATTGGCTTCTCCTGAGGAACAAATGCCATGAAAGGAAAATTGTCAAAACCATTGAAGTGATTCTTTGGCTTAAACGAGTTTTGTTTTTTTTTTAATTACTTTTTCTTGGCTTTTTTTTTTTAATTCCTGAAGTAATTTAGATTAGTTTCAGAAAACAAATGGGAATACACATGAGGAAAATAGAGGAAGAAGAAGAAGAAGAAGAAGAAGAAGAAGAAGAAGGAGAAGGAGAAGGAGAAGGAGAAGGAGAAGGAGAAGGAGAAGGAGAAGGAGAAGGAGAAGGAGGAGAAGGAGAAGAAGAAAAAGATGAAGGAGGAGGAGGGAGGAGGGGGACAAGGAGAAAGAGGAGAAGAAGAAGAAAAAGGTGGTGGAGGAGAAGGAGGTAAATAAGGAGAAGGAGAATAAAGGAGGGAGGAGGAGGAAATGAAAGAGGGATGAAGAGGGAGAGAGAGAGAAAAAAAGAAGAGAAGAGGGGAAGAGAGGAGAGGAGATAAGAGAAGGGAACAAATCATAGCCCCTCTTCATAATTCCTCCATTGAAAGAGAACCACCATTAACATTTTTTTTTTTTTTTTTTTTTTTTGGCGGTACATGGCCCTCTCACTGTTGTGGTCTCCCCCGTTGTGGAGCACAGGCTCCGGACACACAGGCCCAGGGGCAATGGCTCATGGGCCCAGCCACTCCGTGGCATGCGGTATCTTCCCAGACCGGGGCACGAACCAGTGTCCCCCGCATCGGCAGGCGGACTCTCAACCACTGCACCACCAGGGAAGCCCAACCATTAACATTTTAAGGCATCTTCTCATATTTTTTTCCTGTGAATGCAAACTAAAAATTTACAGGAGTGGAATCACATTGTAATATTGTACTATTACCTGCATTTTTAACTTCACTATATATCAAAAATAACTTCCCATTTTATAACATATTTCTTTGCACCATTTTGAACAGTTGTGTTGTATTCCATTGTATATATGCACTCTAATTCATAAACATGCAAGAAACTTCTTGGTCACCATATCTTTGCATATGCTCTTACTTGTTTCCAGTTTCCTGGCATTTTTCTAAGAATGTTACTGCTGTTATGAAGGCAAAACATAACAACTGTAACCAAAGATTCTCTTGGAAAGCAGATATGTTGAAAAGTTTGCAAATGAGCCCTTTCCTTATAAACTCATTTGTCTCTTCTACCAGGTTACAAGCTCTTTCAGACAATTGCCTCCACTTGCTGTAACACGTTTGTGATCTTCCTGAGAGCAGCTATGATGCTTTACATGCCTCCCCAATACCAGTGCCCGTGCTAGGGTCCAGCACATAGTTTACACCAATAAATAATTGTCAAAATGAACAAAACTAAACCCTTCCCCCTCATCCTGCAAGTCTCAACTCAGAAATCACCTGATTTTTCTATGAATGCATAGCTCATGTTTTCCACTACAGTATTTTATTCATATCCTCTAGCATTTATCACAATAGATTTGCTGTGTCTGCATAGATTTCTTTCTCTACATGCTTATTCTCAGCACCTAGAAGATTCTGACATAAAATAACAGAATTAACAACAAGAGATTTTTGGGTTTTGGGGTTTTCTTTTTTTGCAGCCAGCATAAAATCATACACAATGTTGATACTTAATGAATGCTTGCTGAACTGAATTGAATTGAACTGAATTGAGCTGAATTGGTGCTAGGATTTCCAACAGCAGCACTGAATAAATTGCTACCTCTTTATATCTAGTTTGAACCTTAATGATCTTACTGAAGTCCAATGATGGATAAGCACAGCATGAACTGTTCCCCCTTTATCACCTTTCAAAACCAAAAATGCTGACACTTTTCATGCCCTCTTGATTTTTTTCCTTCTTAAAAAGGATAAGGTCAGACATGGTTTACTTGCAGTGATTGTATTGATTTCATTCTACAGATGCAATTGGATCTTCCCCTTGCAGAAGATTGTCATTGACTTTTACTTGGAGAGACAGATACTGACCATGGGATGTTTTAGGGAAAGTCAAGACTCAGTATTCAGATGTGACCAAACCAGTGAGCTGAAATTTTTATCCCAGCATAGCTAACCCTCATCATCTTGTTGGATGGGCTCTGTCATGTCATTTCCAAAAAGCAAAGAAATAGTAAATTATTTAACCTTTTAAATCAAATCAAATCAAATCTGTATCCTTTTCAAGCTCATCATTGTTATTACAAGTCATGTATGTAGGACACCAAAGAATAATGAGGATTAGAACTAACTGAGTGAGCAAATCTGGGATGAATAAGAGTATAAGTCTTAACCTTGGAACAGGGCTGTGCAGTATATAAAACACTGTTGTAAACAATGACTCAATTGTCTTTGAAAACATTCCTACAAAAAGAGTATATTTATCCCCATTTTACAGAAGGGAAAACCAAAGCTCAGAAAGCATAAAGAAAAAACTGAAAATAACAGAGTTGGTCTAATGTCAAAACCCTTACTCTCTCTACAATATCTTTCTACTATATGATTTAGCATTTGTGAAATGAAACTGTTCATAAAAACTTTTATTTTTAACATCTTTATTGGAGTATAATCGTGTTACAATGTTGTTTTAGCCTCTGCTGTATGACAAACTGAATCAGCTATATGTATACATATATCCCCATATCTCCTCCCTCTTGTGCCTCCCTCCCCCACTCCCTATTCCACCCCTCTAGGTGGTCACAAAGCACCAAGCTGATCTCCCTGTGCTATGCAGCTGCTTCCCACTCAGCTGTCTCTTTTACATTTGGTAGTGTATATATGTCCATGCCACTCTCTCACTTCGTCCCAGCTTCCCCTTCCCCCTCCCCATGTCCTCAAGTCCATTCTCTACCTCTGCGTCTTTATTCCTGTCCTGCCCCTAGGGTCATCAGAACCTTTCTTTTTTTTTTTTTAGATTCCATATATATGTTTTAGCATACGGTATTTGTTTTTCTCTTTCTGACTTACTTCACTCTGTATGACAGACTCTAGGTCCATCCACCTCACTACAAATAACTCAATTTTGTTTCTTTTTATGGCTAAGTAATATTCCATTGTATATATGTGCCACATCTTCTTTATCCATTCATCTGTAGATGGACACTTAGGTTGCTTGCATGTCCTGGCTGTTGCAATAGTGCTGCAATGAACACTGTGGTACAAGTCCCTTTTTGAATTATGTTTTTCTCAGGGTATTTGCCCAGTAGTGGGATTGCTGGGTCATAGGGTAGTTCTATTTTTAGTTTTTTAACGAACCTCCATACTGTTCTCCATAGTGCCTGTATCAATTTACATTCCCACCAACATTGCAAAAGGGTTCCCTTTTCTCCACACTCTCTCCAGGATTTATTATTTATAGATTTTTTGATGATGCCCATTCTGACTGGTGTGAGGTGATACCTCGTTGCAGTTTTGGTTTGCATTTCTCTAATGATTAGTGATGTTGAGCATCCTTTCATGTGTTTGTTGGCAATCTGTATATCTTCTTTGGAGAAAGGTCTATTTAGATCTTCTGTCCATTTTTGGATTGGGTTGTTTGTTTTTTAGATATTGAGCTGCATGAGCTGCTTGCATATTTTGCAGATTAATCCTTTGTCAGTTGCTTCATTTGCAAATATTTTCTCCCATTCTGAGTGTTTTCTTTTCGTCTGGTTTATGGTTTCCTTTGCTGTGCAAAAGCTTTTAAGTTTCATTAGGTCTCAATTGTTTATTTTTGTTTTAATTTCCATTTCTCTAGGAGGTGGTTCAAAAAGGATCTTGCTGTGATTTATGTCAGAGTGTTCTGCCTATCTTTTCCTCTAAGAGTTTAATAGTGTCTGGCCTTACATTTAGGTCTTTAATCCATTTTGAGTTTATTTTTGTGTATGGTGTTAGGGAGTGTTCTAATTTCATTCTTTTACATGTAGCTGTCCAGTTTTATCAGCACCACTTGTTGAAAAGGCTGTCTTTTCTTCACTGTATATTCTTGCCTCTTTTATCTAAGATAAGGTGACCATAGGTGTGTGGGTTTATATCTGGGCTTTCTATCCTGTTCCATTGATCTATATTTCTGTTTTTGTGCCAGTACCATACTGTCTTGATTACTGTAGCTTTGTAGTATAGTTTGAAATCAGGGAGCCTGATTCCTCCAGCTCCATGTTTTTTTTCTCAATATTGCTTTGGCTACTCGGGGTCTTTTGTTTTTCCATACAAATTGTTAATTTTTTTCCTCTAATTCTGTGAAAAATGCCATTGGTAGTTTGATCGGGATTGCACTGAATGTGTAGATTGCTTTGGATAGTAGAGTCATTTTCACAATGTTGATTCTTCCAATCCAAGAACATGGTATATCTCTCTAACTGTTTGTATCATCTTTAATTTCTTTCATTAGTGTCTTATAGTTTTCTGCATATAGGTCTTTTGTCTCCTTAGGTAGGTTTATTCCTAGGTATTTTATTCTTTTTGTTGCAATGGCAAATGGGAGTGTTTCTTACTTTCTCTTTCAGATTTTTCATCATTAGTGTATAGGAATGCCAGAGATTTTTGTGCATTAATTTTATATCCTGCTAATTTACCAAATTCATTGATTAACTCTAATAGTTTTCTGGTAGCATCATTTAGATTCTCTACATAGTATCATGTCATCTGCAAACAGTGAGAGTTTTACTTATTTCCTGATTTGGATTTCTTTTATTGCTTTTTCCTCTCTGATTGCTGCAGCTAAAACTTCCAAAACTATGTTGAATAATAGTGGTGAGAGTGGACAACCTTGTCTTGTTCCTGATCTTAGAGGAAATGGTTTCAGTTTTTATGCTTTGAGAATGATGCTGGCTGTGGGTTTGTCATATGTGGCCTTTATTATGTTGAGGTAGGTTCCCTGTGCCCACTTTCTGGAGAGTTTTTATCATAAATGGATATTGAATTTTGTTAAAAGATTTTTCTGCATCCATTGAGATTATCATATGTTTTTTATACTTCAGTTTTTTAATACGGTTTATCACATTGATTGATTTGCATATTGAAGCATCCTTTCATTCCTGGGATAAACCTCACTTGATCATGGTGAATGATCCTTTTAATGTGCTGTTGGGTTCTGTATGCTAGCATTTTGTTGAGGAATTTTGCATCTATGTTCATCAGTGATATTGGTCTGTAGTTTTCTTTTGTTGTGACATCTTTGTTGGTTTTGGTATCAGCATGATGGTGGCCTTGTAGAATGAGTTTGGGAATATTCCTCCCTCTGATATATTTTGGAAGAGTTTGAGAAGGTTAGGTGTTAGGTCTTCTCTAAAGGTTTGATAGAATTCACCTGTGAAGCCATTTGGTCCTGGGCTTTTGTTTGTTGGAACATTTTTAATCACAGTTTCAATTTCAGTGCTTGTAATTAGTCTGCTCATATTTTCTATTTCTTCCTGCTTCAGTCTTGGGAGATTGTGGTTTCCTAAGAATTTGTCCATTTCCTTCAGTTTGTCCATTTTATTGGCATATAGTTGCTTGTTGTAATCTCTCATGATCCTTTGTATTTCTGCAGTGTCAGTTGTTACTTCTCCTTTTTCATTTCTAATTCTGTTGATTTGAATTCTCCCTTTTTTTCTTGATGAATCTGGCTAATGGTTTATCAATTTTGTTTATCTTTTCAAAGAACCAGCTTTTAGTTTTATTGATCTTTGCTATCGTTTCCTTCATTTCTTTCTCATTTATTTCTGATCTGATTTTTATGATTTCTTTCCTTCTGCTAACTTTTGGGTTTTTTTGTTCTTCTTTCTCTAATTGCTTTAGGTGTAAGGTTAGGTTGTTTATTTGAGGTCTTTCTTGTTTCTTGAGGTAGGATTTTATTGCTATAAATTTCCCTCTTAGAACTGCTTTTGTTGCATCCCATAGGTTTTGGGTTGCTGTGTTTTCACTGCCATTTGTTTCTAGGTATTTTTTGTATTTCTTCTTTGATTTCTTCAGTGATCTCTTGGTTATTTAGTAGTGTATTGTTTAGTCTCCATGTATTTGTATTTTTTACAGATTTTTTTTCCTGTAATTGATATCTAGTCTCATAGCGTTGTGGTCAGAAATGATACTTAATATGATTTCAATGTTCTTAAATTTACAAAGGCTTGATTTGTGACCCAATATATGATCTATCCTGGAGAATGTTCCATGAACACTTTAGAAAGTGTATTCTGTTGTTTTTGATGGAATGTCTTATAAATATCAATTAAATCCATCTTGTTTAATGTGTCATTTAAGGCCTGTGTTTCCTTATTTATTTTCATTTTAGATGATCTGTCCATTGGTGAAAGTGGGGTGTTAAAGTCCCCTACTATTATTGTATAACTGTTGCTTTCCCCTTTTATAGCTGTTAGCATTTTCCACAAACAGTTTTCTACGTAGTATCTCATCTGATACAACTCTCCAACTATTGGGAGTACTAGCTGCTGATTAACAGCTGAGTTCTTCCCCATGACCTTTGGCATAGGTGAGCTGCCTCATGCCATGTTACACTTCTTCCTCAGGGATAGCCCACATCCAGTGACTAGGAGGTAGGCAGGATACAGACCCAGCTGCCACCTAGATCTGTAACAATTCTGAAGGGCCATTCCAGCTCCAAAACTCCTTATGAAATTATCTGAGACCTCTATTGCAAATGCACTACCTTTCCCCTCTGACCTCACTCCCTCTCCATTGTTATTGCTCCTCAATAAACTCCCTATATAGAAATCTTTATCTCAGGATATTTCTCAGGGAACACAAACTGGGACAGTGGTAGGAGTGGTCTAAGGAACAGATTTTAAAGTGGGACTTTGGAGCTGGATCACCTGCCTGCTGGTGAGGTGATGAGGGCTCCATCGCTAGTGGTAGATGAAATACTAATAGGCCTAGACACTTGTTACAATTTTCACCTGTAGAGAACAGAGACAGAATATTGGTGAATATTGGTGGATATGTCAAGTGTTGCAAATGTTTGGGAAAAGCAATAATTACAAGGACTGTGGAAGTGGATGACTTTTGCTGGGGGATGCATTAGAGAAGGGTTGAAGATGCTCGATCACAAATTTAAGGAGTTCCACATCGAGATGACGACTATGTGAGGATTCCAGACCATACTGACTTAAAACAAGGAGTGATCCTGCCCTTGGGGCCCCTAGATCAGGAATGGAGCAATTTTTACTTCCTAACAGGCAGGGTCAATGCCCCTACCCAGCCTTGAAGTAGTTACAGAAGGTGGACCATCTCCTCTCTGCTTCCCATAAGAATATGGGAGTAAAATCTCTGTGGGGGAATGAAGCACAAGAGAAGGAGGCAGAGCACAACCTTTACAAGAATGACATAGCCATAGGACATGACAAAAACTGGTTAGAACCAACTAGGTCCATCCAAGATGACAGAAGATTCGACTTCCAGTGGACCTTGAGCCTCATTATGTGCACACTGTAATACATTAGCATCTAAATGACACATCCACAGGTGCCATGATAGTCCTGAGGCTAACCATAAAAGGCTAAAGAGTGGGCAGTGACCCAATTCCTGGAAATATCTGCCCCTTACCCAAATAGTTGGAATAATCCTCCCACTCATTAGCCTATGAAATTACCCAGCCCACAAAAACTAACCACACTGTATTTTGGGGCCTCTCACCTTCTGAGATGGCCCACACTCTGTCTGTGGCACATGTTTCTCTCTAAATAAATCTACTTCTTACCTATCAAAACAAGAACAAAAACAAATTTAAGGCAATGTGCAAAACCCAGAGAGCCTCCTTAGCAACATACAGATTCTTCATCTTCTGCAGCCAAAGGACAGAAAAAACTAAGGATCAGACCCAGGATGTAAGTAGAGGGGAAATGGAGCTCAGAGAAGTTTGAATTCTCAACCCTGGCATGTCTGCTCTGCTATGTCAGAGCTCTGATTAGAAAGGAGTGGGACTCCAACATGCAGGACGGAGACCCTTGTGTCAATGCCCTCAGAAATCTTCAACCTGCAGATTCTCCTGACACCTGTGGACTTGGAGAAGTGGCCCATTCTTCCATGTTAAAGCCTAGTTCTCCTCCCCTTGCTTAAATATGATGCAGAGGTCTCTGCATTGCAAGATAACTTGAGCCCACTCCCCAATCCCAGGTGTGCCTCCATCTCCCCACCCAGCCACCAGACCAATAACTAAGGTCAAATCACAATATCATTCAGCCAGGAAAGTGCTTAGCCTGCTGAGGGAGGAAAGAGATTATACTCTGAAGGAGCTGCAGGACCTGGTCAACATGTACTAGCAGCTTCTGGGTGAGTATGTATGGGACTGGATCGGAGGGTACAGGATCCAGGTGGGTGTGGGTGAAATATAAAGACAGATAAAGGAGATTTTATTGATATTGTCACCTACTCTGTAATATTGGATTTGCCAGGATTAAGACAAATCTCGGGACGCAGTGTAGATCCTCAACTTCATATATAAGAACATGGGATGCTACATGTAACTGAGGAGGACGTGAAAATTATTGTAGCTTTTCAAAGTGTTGATCAAATAATGGGTTTGTACTATAAAACAAGATGCTACATGTCTATATATAAAGAGGAAATCTAAGTGGCTGAAAGGTAGGAAAGCCAAGTATGGACCAAGAAATCAACCAAGAGAAAATTTAAGGCATCCCATTGGCACAGAGTACTCAAAGGGGACAGAAATTTTTGAAAAGCAATCTGATTCTTACACCCTTATCAGTCAAATTCAGATTAGAGCAGACAATAACAATCCAGATGCAATAAAAACTCCTGGAAGAGTTTCAGGGGTGAAAGAAAATTTTCTTCATGTGGTATTTAAAAGAAGTCAATTTAATGACTAGTGTGTTTTAATTGTTTTGTTTTTTCTTTTGTTTTGTTTCTGCTTTTAACCTTAACAAAATATGTATATTCATAGCTATGTCTAAAAAAATTTTAAACAGTTAAGTATGCTATTGGGTAAACATAGAAATAAGTATTGTGAAATGAAGCAATGTGTACAGATACTTTGACCCAGCAACTCCACTTCTGGAAATATAACCTACAGATATCTTACCGATATCCATTCCCCTGTGTGTGAAAATGTATGTAGAAGGGCATTCACTGTAGCATGGTTTGCATTGTCCAAGGAAGATAAAGAGTAAAACAATTAAATCTGTGAGGCTAATTAAAGTATGCCACACTAATATGATAGATACCAGCCAGCTCTCCCTTTAAAAATGTAAGTTAGGGGCTTCCCTGGTGGCGCAGTGGTTGAGAGTCCGCCTGCCGATGCAGGGGACACGGGTTCGTGCCCCGGTCCGGGAAGATCCCACATGCCGCGGAGCGGCTGGGCCCATGAGCCATGGCCGCTGAGCCTGTGTGTCCGGAGCCTGTGCTCCGCAACAGGAGAGGCCACAACAGTGAGAGGCCCACGTACCACAAAAAAAAAAATAAAATAAAATAAAAATTAAAAATGTAAGTTAGATCATTGTGCTGTTAGCTCCAAGATACAGTTTTAACTGAAAAAAAAAAAAAAAGTACAGAACCATTCTCCCTCAAGTTTGCTTCAAGTTGTATGTATGTGTTTTTGTATGAATACACACAAGAAGTTTCTGGATGAATACAAAATCAATATTAGTGCTGACCTCTCTTCAGTACAGGATGGGGGGTGGGGGGAACCGCACTTCTCAAATTTGAAAACGTCTCATTGTAACTTTTAGCATTCTGTACGATTTGCACTGTTTAAATGTTTCATCCTGTTCATTTATCAAGTTATTTTTAAATAATAGAAAGGTAATGTTTTAGGTGAGAAAAAGAGAACCAAGAAATCCAAACTAATTTTAAATGGTAAAATAGAATGTTGACTAGCATTGGAAAGTAATTCTCATGGCTGAGCAAGGTGAGCAAAGCTGAGAAAATTGGTTCAAAATTCAAACTCATAACAAGGAATCAAGTAACCAGCAGTCACTGGCCTTGACAGATAAACATCATGTACAAGAAGCATTGATCCTCAGTCTGATCACAGAACAAAACAAGACAAAGTTTTGGCTATATTCCCACGACACTGACGTGTCTATGAAACCAAAAGCACACAGCTAAAGACCTAGTTACTCTGCCCTCATGATACGATGTCTCAATCTGGAGACATAATATGGACTACAGACTGATTTTTAAATTTCCATGTGGGCATCTAGAATGGGGAAAAAAAGAGAGACATTGGCCATTATTAAGAATTCCAGTAGGTGACACTTAGGAGAGAATGTCTTCTTCTTTCAAGCTCTTGATTATAACAAAAAGGGAATTCAGAAAGGGTTAATATTCTCCAGAACCAACTGAATTTACTGTGCCGTGTTGAATGCTTAAGTTCCCAAACAGGATCAGCATAACTTAGCAGAAACGCCAAAAATTTTGAGGTCAGAAAAGCTGGTTTCAAGCCTCAGGCATAATAATAATGTTAAGTCACTTAAATTTTAGACTTCAATTCTTTAATGAAAGAGGACTATAAAATTTCACAGGTAGCTTAGGTATTAAATAGAAAGCAAAGGAGTCTAATATTCATGTCCACTTGCAGAATGAGACAGATCACAGACACACACATGTGGGCACACACATGAACACACACATACACTTTCAACAAAATTTTAGAATGTTCTTAAACTCCATAAAACCTATTCATAGACTCTCGATAAGAATCTCTACAAACATCATATCACCTACTCATTCTTATGAAAGATACAATGTCAATGTTTAGTCAAAACAACATATATATATGTGTGTATATATACATATATATGTGTGTGTGTGTGTGTGTATGTGCTCCATGTAGCAAAGATATATTTCATAAACTCTTATTTCTTTCTCCAAAGGATTGACTATCATCTCATTACAGACACCCACATAACAGCTAGTGATAATGGCAACTTCTACTTTTGAGGGATTACCCAGCACCTATCACGTGTTTGCACACAGATCCCAAGAATCCTAACCACATAGTTAATAACATTTCCATATGTTGCCTCTCTTTTGAATCCAACTACTAAAGAAAAGAATCCTAAAGAAGCCTACCCAAGGAATGTAAAAGGAATGTATATGCTTTTCAATAAATTCATTTAAATATCCATATTATGGGATATTTATTCCTCTATCCATCTTTTACCCAGTGTTCCTATCAGCCACAGGGCAATTACTAATGCATACATTTCTTATTATTTTCTCTTACATTTCTTTCAGTTGAAATTAAGCTTCACAGACTAACATCTTCTATCATAGTCACATTGTTTTTTCACATGTCAGACTTGATCTTTTTCCCTGAATTTTACGAAGTGATATTTATGTTCAATTTTAAAGAAAAAATAATTTATAAAGTCTCTTCTAAGCTTTAACATGTCATAGTGCCACACTTTTCTTCATGCCATGCCCTCTTCTTCCAGTGCTCTCTCTCCACTTCACCCCACATACACTCTGCTGTCTATCAAACTCCTACGTAATTAAAATGAGCCTTAGTGAAAAAAATCCCATGAGGACTGCTCCTTTTGGACTCTTCTACGTACAACAAAAAATGCTTTTCCCCTTTTTTCATTTAGTGGAGGAAATAATTTTGACTAACCATAGAAGATGCTCTTATACAGGGAAAGAGGGATGAAGAGCTGGTTTTGTTTCATGCACGCCAAAGGCAGCTATGGGATTTGAGCTGTCATCATAGCCCTCAGGCTACTGGTCTACCTTGGGATGTTAAAGGTGAAATGTCTGCTCTTCCCTCATGGAGGGCCATCCACCCCTCTCTCCATGAAGAAGGGCATAAAGGCTGCTTATCAAAACCTGTTTATTCTATTTATCAAGAGTAGGAGAGAGATTGAGAGGCTTCCCTGGGATGCTTCCATGCTCTGGCTTATCTGCTCTTCCATCAGGAAGAAGCTTTTGCTGTCTGATTCATCTTCCTCCCAAGTTTCTTCTGCATGTGAGAAAGGGGCAAGGTACCTGGAGTGCTGCTGGTCTACTGCATACAAAAGCAACCAAAAACACTCATGTCCAGGACACTCCCTTTTGGGTAGTTGATTCTCACCCTGACATAGCTGCATGTGGTCAGATAAGGTCCATGAGCCCCAGTTCCACACATCACTGCATCCCCATCACCGTGTCACACTTTTTTTTTTTTTTTTTTTTTTTTTTGCGTTACGCGGGCCTCTCACTGTTGTGGCCTCTCCCGTTGCGGAGCACAGGCTCCAGACGCGCAGGCTCAGCGGCCATGGCTCACGGGCCCAGCCGCTCCGTGGCATGTGGGATCTTCCCGGACCGGGGCATGAACCCATGTCCCCTCCATCGGCAGGCGGACTCTCAACCACTGCACCACCAGGGAAGCCCTGTGCCACACTTTTGACCCATCTTTTAGAACACAGCTCAAGCATTCCCTCCTCTCAGAAGTATTTCCTCAGACATCCCATCCCCCAGCTGGGTCTGGTGCTCTTTTTCTGGGCTTTCCCTTTGTGCTGTCTTTGCATCTGCTTCACACCATGAGTACCATCCTTATTACACTATATTGCAATCTTGTCTGTTTCCCTCAATAGACTGTGAGCTTGGTTCTGAATCCCAGTTAAGAAAGTAGATCAATTTAACTGAATAGTCACAATGTGCCAGGTATGATGCAAAATACTTCATATAGATTAGCTCATTGATTTCTCCCACCAAACACATTACTACCCACACATTTTACAGATAACAAAACTCACATTGGGAAAATTTAAGTAACTTGCACAAGGTCACACAACTAGAGTCAGGATTTGAACCCAAGCAGCCCAATGTCTAACCTACATTTTTAACCACTATACTACATCACCTCCCTTTAAGACATGGAATTCTAAAGGATGAAGAGCAGTCCACTAGGTGGGCAATGGAGAGCAGGCATTCTGGACTCAATAACCTACAGATGTAAAGGCTCAAAAGTACAAAGTCAGATGATGTTTATGAGACAGCAGTGGCTGGTGAGTCAGCAAACTAGGTGAGAAAAAAGTCTTGAAAAATGTGTTTTTCCAAAATAAAGGATTTAGAACTTGAACTTCATCATTTAACCACCTAGGAGTCATTGAGGGTTTTAAGTAGAAATGGGACAAGATTATATTTATATTTTAGAAAAATAGTTTTGTTGGCAGTGTGGATGATTTAAGAGAATGGAATTTAAAAGTTGCACTGGGCAATAAAACAATGGCTCTTATGTGTCCTGCATTGTACCAGGTTCTGGATTGGGAGACACGAGGTGGAGGATAGTATAAGAATGAGGAATAATGATCCCTAACCTCAAGACATTTGCAGAGTGGAAATGAAAGGAGACATACACAATGACAAAAGACAAATCATGACTATACATTAAGTGAGGGCACTAGTTAAAATACTAACAAAATGCTGACAGTATGCAAAGATGAGAATGGTTATCATATGGCACCCTTTCCTGCACTTCCTTCTCATGTTCTGCCAATATCCTATAAGAAGGCAAAAGGTGGACAGAGGAACTAGGCACCATGATAAAAGCTACAGGCTGGATAAGATACGGGAAACATGTGACACAACTCCTCCATCCAGGCCCACAGAAGATATCATCCCTGAATCATGGCTCTTTCTTCAGAGTGCAGAGGTGAGCTCAGGCACCTTCTCAAATCATCATAGGCACCCACATCCAGCGGATCAGGTTGGCTTCCAAGGTAAAACTATTTGCCCCCGGAGAGAGCTAGAACTTCTAATGTAGGATGAATGGTTATAGTAAAGGGTGGCTACCTTAGGAGGTGAAAGAAGACAGGTTTCCCTCTTCAGTTTATCCTGCTGTTATTACAGGTGACCACAAACTAGAAAGTGCTTGAAGAATGCTATTTCAATCAGGAGTTAGAAAAATAAATATCCTTTCTCTATCCCAGGCAGGACAGCCAGGCAGATGTCCATGTATAACTTTGTGGTCCCTGATAGTGACTTTCCACTATGAATTGAGCCCAGAGTCTAACAGCCTATAAAGCTGCACGATTAACTGAGGGCGACTGTGTATGAGAAAAGGCAGGAAAATGATCTTTTAATTAAATAGTGCTCAAATAAAGCCACTTTCAAAGTCCTTTCTGCCCTCATGTGACTTCTATGGGTGTAAAACACAGGGTGACTCCACTCTCCTTTAGAAACCTCCAGGAACATCCTCCCACTGTAACTGACCAGAGAAGAGGAAGGAGCTCCCTTTTTAACCCTTCAGGAGCTGCCTATGTAATCCTCCCAACAACCTTATGAACTTGGCAGGAACATCCGCATTTCACAGATGAGAAAACAAGGGGCAGATTAGTTTGGTAACTATCCCAGCGATGTCCAACTCTGTAGCAAGACCAGGATGTGAACTCAGGTCTGTCCACCCCTAAGATGCTCCAGCCACTGCACCTTGAACTCCTTCTGTGGCTGCAGCCGTACTTTAACAGGTTCTGTCCAGGAGGCCTGTCTGGAACGCTGGGCCCACTGACTTTAACTTAAACCCGTCCCAGGCAGTAGAAATGAGATCAGCAGGAGAAATTCCCACAGTTAACCACTCTGTGAAGGAAACAAGAGGGAAAATCCAGACTTAGCCCTTTGGAGCAAGCAAAGGAGGCTAAGGTGTCTTTTATCGATAATCCCATTCAGCTTCACCTCAAAAAACCCACATTCTGGTTTGTGTGATTCTGGCCAGTTGAGACTAACATTGGATTTTTTTTTTATATCACAGGCCCAAATAACACTTTGTGGCAGAACTAAAGTCAGCCAGTATAATCCTATTTGGTTAATGCCCTTATCTAGGTGGACTGGGTTAGCACAGCCTGCCAAAAAGACTGATGAGAGGTCTGCCAGTGTAAGAGGGGACAATCACATCCTTTCATTTACAGTCGTGTTTAGCAGAAAGAAAGTGAAACTTTAAAAAGAGAGATTTCCTTATTTACCTTATCGTCCTTCCCTCCTGTCAAAAACAGACTTTGGTCCAGATAAAGATGGCCCAGTTGGAAAAGCAAGAGAAATAACTGTTTGTTCTATGGTTTTGAGTTATAATGGGCCCAGGTCAGATGATTTAAGCATAATTGAAGGGTTCCTTCCCTATTTCTTTCTCCCAAGTTGAATTTAACTGTAACTGATGTTCACTTTATATGGTAATTCCGGAATCTTTAACTTCCCCCCATCCCTACCCCAATTCCCATGAGGATTAGACTCCACTCTTAGCTTGGAGAGAAGTGAATGAATTTGAGAGGCCTGCCGAAGTAGATTCCAGGACTTGGTAATTGATGAGATGTTAGAAGGAAGAGGAAAGAATCTAGGATGACTCTCAGGTTTCTCCACAGAGTTCCTCATCTTCTCGTTGGCATATCAAGAACAAGCAATAGCTCTGGTTCTGCACAGAAAATTGGCCTCAAAAAATGCCATTTCCCCTTGATGGTCCAGAAACTAAAACTGCACACAGCTTTACGTAATCAACTAAAAGAAGAGTAATATGAACATGCGTTTGTAGCAGAAAAAATATATAGATAGGCTCCTGACTTGCAGCAGGAGGGCTCAACAAAAGATAGCCCATTGTACTTTCAGGTCATTTCAATCCCAAGTATTTCTTAGTTAGAAAGACTTAAGCAGATAAAGATAAAATTTGTGGATTAGCACTTGGTTTAACTACTTTTTGCTTTGATGTGCCCAGTGTGTTTACAAGTTTGAGAATCCTCAAGCATTCCTTACTATGTACACCTCCCTACCCCTCCTAAAACTATCCTCCCTGTATATGCTTTTCTGTTTTGTTTATAAAAGCATGCACCAAAGCACAGTTCAAAATTAGTGCAAAAAAATGCATCACTGGTTTTCTTTCAACTTCGGTTATTATAAAAGAATTAAATGTTTAACGTGTTCCTATAATATGAAGACCTGATGTAAGAAGATAGGTTAGGGTGTCCCCAGAGAAAGATAACGAGGAATAGCTTTCTTGACATAAAAGAACCCATTTTGGCCTAAACCATTTTGTGATCCAAGTCTGGCCACAATGCTTGCCCTTGAACAGGTCTCAGTAATCAATGATCTTAAGGGAACAAAGGAATGCAGGAACAGAGAAAAGGCAGTCAAACTAACACACCATTTGTAAAGCAATTATACTCCAATAAAGATGTTAAAAATAAATAACAATGCAGTGATAAAAACAGAGTCCTAGTTCCTCTTCAAGGGTTGTACATAATAACATATCTTTGAGTTCTGCAGGAACTAAGAACCCCACCCAGGTGGAGGACATGGTGATGTTGACCCTCCAGACTTTAATCAACGAAAGCTTGGACTCTCTCCATCTCTGCCCCAATTTTATGTTGAATTCTCCTCCGCTCAAGCCTCTTCATGAATATGCATGTACCCTTAGCTTAAAACTCCCCCAATTTTGGGCTTCCCTGGTAGTGCAGCGGTTAAGAATCAGCCTGCCAATGCAGGGGACACTGGTTCAAGCCGTGGTCCGGGAAGATTCCACATGTCATGGAGCAACTAAGCCCGTACGCCACAACTACTGAAGCCCGCACGCCTAGAGCCCATGCTCCACAACAAGAGAAGCCACCGCGATAAGCCCGCACACCACACCAAAGAGCAGCCCCTGTTTGCCGCAACTAGAGAAAGCCCACACACAGCAATGAAGACCCAACGCAGCCAAAAATTAATTAATTAATTAATTTTTTTAAAAATCCCCAATTTTGCTGCTGAGGAGACACTGTTTTGGGAAAGATTCCCTGATGTTCTCCTTACTTGCTACCAGCTAATAATAAGTCTTTCCTTCTCCCCATCTTTGGCTTGGTTGTGTCTATTGGTTTGACACCAACCAAGAAGTGAACCCAGTTTTTGGGTAACACTACTGAAAGGAATATATATCTATCTCAACTTTCCAGCTGTGGAGGTGCTTATAGCAGCACACAGAAGTGGTTGTGTATAGCTGGGGAGCTCTAAAGATAGCCTGAAGTTATTACCATACACACAAAAGAAGCTTCCAAGTCTCATTTTTTAGGTTATACATTCATAGAAATTTTGCGTTATACTCCTAAACACGTTGGCTTTTTTATTACAATTATAGAAAGAGATGCCCCATGCTTGTTCTGCAGTTTTACATAACTCCTGTCACATCCCCATGTGTCCAGATGTAGTCATATCTCAGTGGAAGGAATGCTGACTTCAAGTTTCTGTCTTAAAGACCATAGCCCTGCCACACACTTGGCCCAACACAGAAATGGAGCTCTGCCTCCTTACTGATGTAAGTGATGTCAGCCTTTTTCCTAAGTTCTCTATCCTGACCCATCTTACTCTCTGCTTGCCACTGTTTAATCAGTTTTTGATCCATTTCTCTTCACTTTATATTGATCCTTGGCACTGTTTTCTGGCTTTGACATTTAGCTTGCCCCTTCCTCCTCATTCTGGAAACTCCCTACATTGTTTTCATACACCTTTGTCTCTCCCAGAACCAGTCTCTACTTTTGCTCAGACTGTCAGCATGATACAGCCCCATCAGCTTCTCCCAGGACCCAGGAGTGAGTCCTCCAAAAAATGCTAATATGTCTTACAAAGTGTTAAGAAGACCAAGACTGGCTCAAGTAATATTCAGTGTATTAGCTTCTTAGAGCAGTCATAACAAATTACCACAAACAGGTGGCTTATAACAACAGAAGTTTATTCTCTCACAGCTCTAGAGGCCAGAAGTCTGAAATCAAGGTGTGAACAGGACCAGGCTATTTCCAAATGCTCTAAGGGAGTATCCATCCTTGCTTCTTCAAGCTTCTGTTGGTTGTCAGTAAGCTTTGGCCTTCCGTGGCTTGCAGCTGTATGACTCCAATCTCTGCCTCCATCTTCTCTTGTATTCTCCCTGTGTTTGCTTATGTCTCTGTTTTCTCTTCTTGCAAGGACGCCTGTCATTGTATTAGAGCCCATGCTAATCCAGTGTGACCTCATGTTAACTTATTACATCTGCAAAGACCCTATTTCCAAATAAACCCATATTCTAAGGTTCCAGGTAGATATGAATTGGGACAGGGAGGAATACTATTAGTACCACTACCCCAATAAGCATTGATTCCTTTCTTTGTAATGTGAGGAAAGGGAGAGGAATGATGGGCTACATGATGTGTATTAAAATCAAGTTTCTTTAAATAGTTTGACAGGGCTATGAAGTTCTTCAATTCTAGCGTCCTCTCTGAGACACTTTCTTGTCATTAAACAGTGTATATACTTTGGGGTATCTGAGGCAATCACCACAATTTGTAAGGTCCTAGGAATGATTCTGCATCTCATCTTGCATTGATTGGACTATACCACACATACCCCAGAGTCCTACGAGGAATCAAGTCCCACACACTCCTGATTACTTTGTTTGACTTAACCAGATGCTACGCACTCATCTGATCAATGATTGATGTTCATATCTCTCACAGCAAGTGTTCACTAGCTGCTTTTGAATTAAATACATAAAACAATACCAATAACAATTATACACTTAACATTCACTGAGAGTTTACTGTGTTCTAGGCCAACACTGTTAAACAGAAATATAATGTAAGCCATACATGTTATTTTTAAATATTTTGGTAGCTACATTTTAAAAAGTAAAAAGAGGGGCTTCCCTGGTGGCGCAGCGGTTGGGAGTCCGCCTGCCGATGCAGGGGACACGGGTTCGTGCCCCGCTCCGGGAAGATCCTACATGCCGTGGAGCGCCTGGGCCCGTGAGCCATGGCCGCTGGGCTTGTGCGTCCGGAGCCTGGGCTCCTCAACGGGAGAGGCCACAATAAAACTATTTCAATAATATATTTTAACCCGATATATGTCTAAAATATTATCATTTCAACCCAACATATCCAAAATATTATAATTTCAGTATTTTAAAATTCTTAATAAGAATTTTTAATTCTCGCTTTTTTTTTTTTCATTCTAAGTCTTCAGAATCCAATGTGTGTTTTCTATCTACAGAACATCTCAATTCAGACTAGCCACATTTAGGAGCTCAGTAGCCACACTTGGGTAGTGACTACCATATCAGACAGGGCAGTTCTGGGCACCATGGTAAATACTTTATAAATACTATTTATTTAAATGTGATGACAAACTGCAAGAAGATAGTATATGTGTTTCCATTTCTTAGATGAAACTGAGGCTGTGAGAGGTTACATAGTTTGCCCAAGGAAACAGAACTAATGAATGGCATAGCCAGAATTCAGGTGTTTTTGATAAGATCCTATGCTCTTAACTGTTGCACTACATTGCCACTCAACCTAGATAGATGGATTGGTGGATGAATATACAGTTCTTTTGAGGTTATTCTTTGGATTCTTGGTTCTTTGTTTTCTTTTTTCCTGTTCATTTGCTTCCAACAAGCAAGTACATGTACATACATACACACAGACACACGCACATACACACAAGCATAACTATACATACACACATACACATACACTCATATACTGGACCAATATTTTTCAACCATTCCCAAAGAAGTTACCACCTGCATCAGAACCACCTGGACTCACATTCCCAGTATCCACCCCTATATGATTCTCTTCCAGTAGGTTAAGGAGAGCTCATGAACCTATGCTATTAATTTCCCCGATTAATGATTTGGATGTCCACAAAAGCAGTGTTCATAACCTTGGCTAATATTAGAATCACCAGGGGCTTTAAAAATACCATGCTTTGGCTCCATTTACAAACATTCTGATATAACCAGTTTCGGATAGGACCTGAGCATCAGTATTTTAAAATGGACAACCAGGGTTGAAATTCTGCATTGAAGTTTGAGATCCAGTCTCATTATGCTTCTATGCTCCTGGCCAGTCTGGATAATTATGCATAATAATGTTTAGAAGAATCCAGAGAAATGAATTTAAAGCTTTGTGCTTCCAGGTGTCCAGGTGGTCAATTAGGACTAGGAGCCAAACTGAAAGCAGTAATCAAGCCTTTATTCACCCACTGCAACAATGCAAGCAAGAGGCAAAAAAGAAAAGCCGGCTCCCCAGTGCTCCATTTTTCCCCACAGAATGGTATCAGGCGAGGGCTGATGGATGCAGCACAGATGGAAAGGATGCCCTGAATAAAAGGCTCCTACGTCTTTATGGACATGTGAGCCAGAGGGATGGGGTTGGGGGGGGCTAGAGCTACAAAGGTACTGAGTCAAAGTGGACAAAAGTGCCTTGGAATGGAAGTGCCTGTTTAGGAATACAGACACGCATTTATGAGACTAGCTGGTCTGGGAATGGACAGCGGGGAGGTCCTGATCCTTGACTGCATCTCCCTCCAGAAAACAGCAATGCTAGTCTGGTGTAAGGAGGGCAGCTTCCCCCATTCTGAGTTAGGCAAAGCTAGTCATGTACCTTCACTGCATTCCACAGAGACCCCTACACTACATGATGCCTTAGACACCCAATTCTCAGCTCCTCTGGCCATTCCAAGTACTCGTTAGGAATTTTTGTCCGTTAAAAATGACAGAAAAACGGGCCTCCCTGGTGGCGCAGTGGTTGAAAATCTGCCTGCTAATGCAGGGGACGCGGGTTTGAGCCCTGGTCTGGGAAGATCCCACATGCCGCGGAGCAACTAGGCCCGTGAGCCACAACTACTGAGCCTGGAGCTTGTGCTCCGCAACAAAAGAGGCCGCGATAGTGAGAGGCTCACGCACCACGATGAAGAGTGGCCCCCACTTGCCACAACTAGAAAAAGCCCTCGCACAGAAACGAAGACCCAACACAGCCAAAAATAAATAATTATTTTTTTTTAAAAAAATGACAGGAAACCAATTGAAACTAGCTTGAACCATAAAGTTCTTGTTCCAAGCTGCTAAGCAGTCAGACCAAAGGAAGGGCTGACTTTAAGTGTGGTGAGATATGGAGATTAAAATATCTCAGGAGGATTACATAGGTTATATGCAAGTGCAATTTTTTTATAAGGGACTTGAGCATTGGCTGGTTTTGATATCTGCAGGGGGTCCTGGAATCAATCCCCCAGATACCAAGGGAAGACTGTACCTCTGAACATGACACAAGCCATTTAGGAGAGAGGGCAGTGACATTCCTGGCTTCTCACATCTTCTAGTGTGATCTCCCACGTAGAAATAACACACTCCCTGTACAGCTTCCCTCACTCCCTACTCATCGCCCATAGAATCTCCCTGGAGGAAACCAAGGAAACTGAACCCAGCCCAGGGCTATTTGCATCCCTAAACACACTAGCCCATCACAATCAGGAGAGTTCAAGCTGCTTATAAAACCAAACTAATTTGATCTACTTCATATAATGGCACTTGGTACTTAAATTTTGTTTCCAGTCGTCAAGGAAGAAATATTAGGTAACAGAAAGAATTTAGTCTTTGAAATCACATAGATGGTGGTTTGAGTCCAGTCTAACGTAGTTTCCAGCACATAACAGGTGTAGATGTTAAGGCCTTTCTCTTCCCCACCTGGACAGTTCAGTTCAACTGTAATGGAGTGGAAGAAAACTTGAACTAGAAGCCAGAAAATTTGTATTCCAGTCCTCCCTCTGCCACTCATTTCTTCTGTGACCTTGTTAAAGTGATGTAGGCTCAATGTTCCTTGGATTCCTCATTCCTCAAATGAGAATAATAATGCCAGTCTAGCTTGTCTCCAGACTATTGTGGGGATTAAATAAATGAATGTTCATGAATTCATTGTGAAAAGTATAAAGAGCTATCCAGATATTAGGGATCACATTGGGCCATAGCCCTCATCACTAATCTCTGGGACAGCCTTTAGGGAGCAAGAATGCCAGCAGAAAGAATGCAAAATGGCCGTTTCCTTTTGCAAGGTCACTGCTGTGCTACGGACATTGACAAGCCTGAAGAAAATGGACGTCGGCTACTAGAAAATCCTTCATGCAACAGCAGATTTTTGTCAACAGAGCTGAGCAGAATGCCAACTCACAGACGCTTCCCTAAAAGCATGGTTAACTTCCTGATCACCTTTTTGAAGCAATTTAGAAAAGTCATCACAAATCATAGACTCCTGGAAGTTTAGACTCGGAAGACTACCTCAGAGAAGTCATAAGTCCAAATGCTTCATTTTCCAGTCGAGGAAACTCAGGCCCAGATTCACACAGCTACTTTCAAATCCATATTTCTTTCCACTGTGCTAAATATTTCCTTGTGATATAAATTAGGAATGAGAAATTCTCAAAATCCTCAAACAACTCATTTAACTAGATTCCTTACTGCGCAGAGCCCTTCAACCTGGACCCCAGAGGGGGTTGAACCTCCGTAAGATTCAGAAATTGGAAAGAAACATGGGCAGGATACGGAAGCCCCAGAGACAGCATAATTTATAAAAGTAGCATGGCATTTGAGGCACTTCAGATGAAAGTCACCACAGAAATGCCTGACTTTTCATGAAATTACTAAAAGGAAAAAGGTGTTTCACATTATATTACAGCTTGCAAGGTTTCCATTAAATTTCAAAGCTGCCCTGTTTAGTTAAAAGACTTTTCTGAAATGACTAACTTTAGAGTTTTAACTTTTCTGTGGGAATTTTATTATGACCCTGTAAATGTTTCCCTTCAGGCTGGAAGCAGGGTTTCATCATGGAAGAGGTGCCACCAGAACAAGGGAGCCCATAGCTTAGGTCTTGTGACCCCATTAGGAGGTGGGTAGCCTCTATTTCTTTATTCATTGGAACACTATAATCCTGTTAGGATACTCAGGGAGTTGTGTTCAGCCAAACAAAAGTTGCTCACAGAGGACGTGCTTGTAAACACATGTGCACACACAACCAATATAAGCTTGGAGCTGGGCCCCCTCTTCCCACCTGCAAAGCAAACACTTAAAGCAGTTCCTAACCAGAACTACTTATTTCCTTAATAAATAGTTAGAAATAAGGTCCCAAGCTTTCATAAATGAAGTACACTTTGTTACCGTCTGTTATAATTTTAATTGTGGCCACCCCAAAATTATATGTTGGAATCCTACCCCCAGTACCTTACATTGTGACCTTATTTGGAAACAGTGTCCTAATAAGAAGAGGAAACAGACACACACAAAGAAAACACCATGTGACAACAGAGGCAGAGGTTGGAGTAGTGCATCCACCAGCCAGTGAATGTCAAGGATTGCCAGCAACCACAGAAGCTAAGAGAGAGGCCTGGAACAGGGTGTCCCCTGGAGACTTCAGAGAGAGCACAGCCCTTCTGACACCTTAATCTTGAAGTTCCAGCCTCCAGAACTGTGATGCAGTAAATTTCTGTTGTTTTAAGCCATCTAGTTTGTCGTGCTTTGTTACGACAGCCCTAGGAAACCAGAAAACACCTTCCAACTCCATGGAGGATGAAAACCCAGACATGGGACAAGAAAATGCAAAGAGAAAGGAACAAGAAGCAACTGGGCCAGTGTTCAGGGCCTCCCAAGCCTGGCAGGCTGGGCGCTTCAACTCATTTGAAAAATGGTCTGTCCTGTCTAACAGTTGTGGAGAAAGAGCAGAGCAGGAAGTCCACCTTTATTGCTGACCTAGCATTATAAAAATAATTAGCAAATTGCCACAAGGTGCTCCTGGAAGGTGATTCACACCTCGCTGCCGTTCAGCCTGAAAGAGCAGCAGAGCGGCCAGCCAGCATGCTAATGCACCACTTTCAGAGGAAATGGCTGTGTTTATGAACAGATATTACTCTGAGTTGTTCTCCACAGCACAGAACATATTTTCTGTACAGGGGACCTCCATGCTTGGCTCACAGAGAACACTCTCAGGTGTGGGATGAAGGTCACATTGATCCTCTTAAGTGGATGTGACAGTTCCAACCAGGTTCCAAAGCCAAAGGGCAGCAGGTCAGCTCACATGGGAACAGGAAACTTGGTCAGGCAGCTTCCCAGAAATGGGCTCAGAAACAGGAAGGTCAGTGTGCAGGACGCAGGCCTCAAAGTCAGAAACTGTAGAGCTTCGTAGGCATATAATCATCTAGGAAAGAAAAACTTAAGTGCCTTGCTCAAAATACCTTTAGTAAGATGTTCTCAAACTTGATCTCCAGCTCCCCATCAAGTTCTAATAATGAGGCTCTCATTTTGCAATTTAAACCAAAGTATGCTTTATTTTATGTATATATGCAAGATATCATCTCAGGGCTATCACTTTAATTTTAATTTTCTATTATTCATTGAGAAGATAAACATTGACCTTGCATGTGGAAAAAAACAAGCCAGGCGGGCAGGGTAAGTGATGGTCTTTGCCACCATTTGTTACCCCCTTGACATTCCAGACACTGTGCTGAACTCTTCAGTTGCATGATGCCTTTTTTCATCCTTGCCCAAGCCTATGAGTCAGGACCTATGATTATTCCTGAGTTGCAGATGAGGAAACTGAGGCACCAGTAATTTCCATGAATTCCAGTATCCCACAACAAGTTAGAGCAAAGGTATGATTCAAGCAGAGGTCTGTTTGCCATCAAAGCCTGTGCTATATATACTGTCTCATCTTTGCAATGGAAAACAATTCCAAAAACTAGTTGATTCCAACATTGTGAGTGAGTCTCCATTGACCTCTGAGACATTTTCTCTCTACCTTTCCCAGGGCAGGTAAGGATTGGTAAACTGTAAAGTGCCATCCTCAAGCAATGAACAAGCTTTTCTTTGCCCTTTCTGGCAATGCTTGGCAAGTGCCCAGCAGGTAATTTTTCTGCTTCAGAAGGATTTTGAGCAAAGCCAGCATGGGGAGGACAAGTTGGGGAGTGCTCCACATAAGGCAGGCAACAGGAGCTAGCAACTGGATTTTATTATGACATTGGTAGCAAGGGAAAAAGGCACAGAATGAAGTGGATTCTCCACTGGTGTGGGAACAAGAGAGTGAAGGGAGTCTCTAGACAAAGATGGTAATTAAATCAACATGATCAGGGTACAGAACCATCCTTTTCTCCCTTATGAGAGTCTCTGACCCACAGAGGGAGAAATCAACTGAGAGCTTCGAACAAGAAGCAACTCATGTAGGATTGTTGATCTCGCCCCTCCCTTTTGGGGCATATAAAATGTCTCACTTGTCTGCTTCTTTTTTTTTTCACTCGTCTGCTTTTAAATCAAAAACAGGGAATTTCATTCAATAAGTTCCACATATGATTATACAAACTATGGTACAGCGCAGATTGGAGTAGCATGCTCTCATTAGAAGTCATATTTGCAATGCAAATCAAAACTACTATGAGGTATCACCTCATACTGGTCAGAATGGCCATCACTAAAAAGTCCACAAATGATAAATGTTGGAGAAGGTGTGGAGAAGAGGGAACTTTCCTACACTGTTGGTGGGAATGTAAATTGGTATAGCCACTATGGAGAACAGTATGGAGCTTCCTTAAAAAACTAAAAATAAAATTACCATATGATCCAGCAATCCCACGTCTGGGTATATATCTGGAGAAAACTATAATTCAAAAAATACATGCACCCCAATGTTCATAGCAGCAATAGCCAAGACATGGAAGCAACCTAAATGTCCATTGACAGATGAATGGATAAAGAAGATGTGGCACATATGTACAATGGAATAGTACTCAACCATAAAAAAGAATGAAATAATGCCATTTGCAGCAACATGGATGGACCTAGAGATTATCATACTAAGTGAAGTAAGTCAGACAGAGAAAGACAAATATCATATGATATCACTTATATGTGGAATCTAAAATATGATACAAATGAACTTATTTACAAAACAGAGACTCACAGACATAGAAAACAAACTTACAGGGATTCCCTGGCACTCCAGTGGTGAGGACTCTGAGCTTTCACTGCTGAGGGCATGGGTTCAATCCCTGGTTGGGGAACTAAAGTCCCTCACACCATCTGGCGTGGCCAAAAAAAAAGAAAACAAATTTACAGTTACCAAAGGGGAAAGGGGGAAGGGGAGGGATAAATTAGGAGTTTGGGATTAGCAGATACAAACTACTATATATAAAATAGATAAACAACAAGGTCCTACTAGAGCACAGAGAATTATATTCAATATCTTATAATAAACTACAAAGGAAAAGAATATGAAAAATAATATGTATACAAATACATATATTCTTTTTCATATTGTATATATGTGTGTATGTGTGTGTGTGTATTACTGAATGATTTCATATTGTATATATGTGTGTATATGTGTGTGTGTGTGTGTATTACAAATGATTACTGAATGATTTCACCAGAAACTAATGCAACACTGTAAGTTAACTATACTTCAATTTTGAAAAAAGTGATATTTTCAAGAATATCTAATGCCATGAGACAATGCTAACAAAAGGTTAAGCATAAAAGTCAGGAGTCCAATGTGCCTCTATAACAGTATCCTATTTCTTTAAAATATATGTACTTTCTGTTGATTTGAGTGGAAAAAAGACTGGAAGGAAATATACCCAAATTGTTACTGATGGTTACCTCTGGGTGAAGGGATAGTAGTTGTACTTTATTTTTTTCTTTACAGTTTTCTGTAGTTTAAAACATATTTTGCAAAGGCCATATACTATTTTATTGTGAGATAAAATAATCAATATTTTAAATACTTTTGGCAAATACTGAATAAGAATATTGATCAGTGAATCACAAAAGTCAAGTTTCCATTCTGACTCTACTTCTAATCCCTTCCCTAGCCTATGCTCCAATGTCCTCAACTACAAAACACAACGGTTGCCCTCAGTATCTTGGGTTCAATGCTTTTGTTATACAATGTGGCCAATTTGTGAATATAGGAGAGAGCCAGAGAAGTGTGGAAGAAATTGAAGGGAATAGGAAGTACAGAGGAGTCAGAGAAGAAAGAAGGAGAAAGCTAAGAAGAGAGGGAAACAGACAAAGCAGGTATGAACTCAGAAGATTTTTGAGATGAACGTTGATTTTTAAGTCACAGCCTACTGTTCATCAGGTCTTTGTTTAAAAGTCACGGTCTTGGGACTTCCCTGGTGGTCCAGTGGTTGAGACTCTGTGCTCCAAGTGCAGGGTGCATGGGTTCAATCCCTGGTTGCTGCACGGTGCAGCCAAAAAATAAATAAATAATTTTTTAAAAGTCACGGTCCTTTGAAACTTTAATTAATCACAGATCTTCATCTGTTTTAATTATTAAACCTCTAAACATCTCACAGAACAATTTCAGCACACATGCCCACCAGGGCAGAAATTAATCTCTATGCTAAAGCAGAACGTGATACAGTCAAACTGAAATCTGGCTCTAGTGCCTCAGGCTAGAAATGACTCACCCTTGAAATAAAGCTATTATTCCTGTTATCTGCCCACTTCACCTTTAGCATTTGGCTGAGGTGGAAAACAACTCAGTTAAAGATGGTGCTGAAAACTCCATTCCACAAAATACTCACACGTCCTTTCTCTCCAGAGTCCCAGGCACTAGTGACCTGGGGACAAAACTTCCTCCTGTCTGTGGGCTACCAGGGTCCTGAGGAGCATGATGAAGGAAACTAGTTTTCTTCTGCTAAGAAAATCGGGATCTGCGTTTCCTGTAATTGTCTTGCCCTTCAGAGCATCCCACTGTTTGAAACACAGAACACACTCAATAACGCCTTAACTCTAGGACAGTCATAATGTTTCAAGTACAGAGAACTTCATGGAACATCAGAGAGCCATAAAAACCGGGAAAAAGTGAGGCAGAGCTTTAGTTTAAAAGTGAAAAATTGAAACAGGAGGAAAGGGGGCTGGGCACAACCTTTTAAAGAATGACGTAGCCCAAGACATGACATAAACTGATTAGAAACAAATAGGTCCAAGGTGGCGGATGAGTCCACTTCCACTAGACCTTGAGCCTCAGTATACGCTCACTGTAACACATCAGCAAGGTAAATGACACACCCTCAGGCACCATGACAGTTCCAAGGCCTACCATAAAGGTCAAAAGTGGGCAGTGGGGCTTCCCTGGTGGCGCAGCTGTTTGAGAGTCCGCCTGCTGATGCAGGGGACGCGGGTTCATGCCCAGGTCCGGGAGGATCCCACACACCACGGAGCGGCTGGGCCCGTGAGCCATGGCCGCTGAGCCTGTGCATCCGGAGCCTGTGCTCCGCAACGGGAGAGGCCACAGCAGTGAGAGACCCGAGTACCTGGGGGGAAAAAAAAAAAAAAAAAAGGTGGGCAGTGGCCCAATTCCTGGAAATCACCACCCCTTCCCCAAAACAGCTGGAATACTCCTCCCACTCATTAGCCTATGAAATTACCCACCCCTATAAAAACTGACAACCCCATACCCTGAGGCTGCTTTCACCTTCTGAGGTGGCCCACTTTCTGTCTGTGGAGTGTGTTTCTCCCAAGGCCTCTCATCTTCTCAGATGACCCACATTCTGTGGAGTGTGTTTCTCTCTAAATAAATCAACTTCTTACCTATCACTTTATCTCTCACTGAATTATTTCTGCGATGAGACATCAAGGACCTGAGCTTCATAAAGTCCTGAGACCAGGTGCGTGATCTCAGTTAAAAGAATGTGGGTTCAAGTCCCAATCTGAGTTGCATGGTTTCAGAATGGCTGGGCCATTGTACCACTGGAAGAAATTTTTCAGCTCCTTATGAGTATCCATCACTTTAGAGTCTACAGTCAGTTATAATCCTGGGGTAGGCAGGAAAGCATCAATTTTCCAAATTTATGGAGGCCATGCAGATTGCAATATTATATTCAGGAAAACCTAAAGCTGAATCCCAGTAAGAGTTTGCTCATTTCTGCAAGAAACATTGAGCGAAGTGTTGAGAAATCAGGCACAGGGGCCAGATGGCTTGGGTTCAAATACTAACTCTGGCACATACTGGTTATTTAACCACTCAATGCCTCAATTTTCTCAGCTGTTAAATGGGGCTTTATTATGGTATGAGGTAGGGTCGTCATGAAAACCGAATAATTAATCTCTTTACCTAGTGCCTGGCACAGTCTCTGAAACTGTGTTGAGGAAATGGAATAATCACCAACCCCTATTTGATTATAGATGTGCATATAATTTATCCTTCCTCCTAATTCCTACAAATTAGAGGAAACTCACAATAAAAGCAGGCCAGTCAGTGTCTTTATTATTCTCATCAGAAAGTATCGGAACCCAAATGCCTTTCAACAGGAAAATGGGCAAACTGCAATATATTCATACCATGGACACTAACCAGCAATAAAAATTTTAAAAAGAACTGCTACGTGCCATAATAAGAGTGAACTCACACAGATACGGTGTTGCATGAAGGAAGCCAGATACAAACAAGTACATATGTCTGACTCCATTGAATGGTTAGAAACCAGGCAAAATTAATCAATAATGACCAGAGACAGAATTGTGTGACCAACCACCCTGGTTTGCCTGAGGCTTTCCCAGTTCTAACACTGGCAGTTCCACATCCCAGGAAACCTCTCAGTTCCAGGCAAAGTATGACAACTGGTCACCCTGGTGATCACCCCAAAAGAGGCACCAAAGGTTGAGCACTTGCACTTTACAGTATGTATACTCAATCTGTTCTTTTTTTTTTTAAGGATCTGGACTAGAAAGGGTGAAGTGTTGAAGAAGTGAGATGGCCAACAGTGCAGTTTTGTCAGTTTTGCCAATGTATTCACCACCCAAAACAAGGCACTGAAATTTTTCATCCCCTTCCAAGTTCCCTTACTAGTGGGACACTTTTCATCATGGTGAAGAGCCAGCAAAAAGTTATCCATTTCCTTTAGGCAGATGGGGTCAGATTCCCAGCTGGCTTGTTAAATTGCACTCCAACAAGGGACTACTCCAACTCCAGCTATAACCTCAAACAGCGCCTTGTAAATTTCTATCTGAAACAAAGAAAACTCCATTTCATTTCTGTCCCTGAACTATTGAGTTTTATCTCCCTAGGCTTCATTGACCTTCTAAAGGTTTTTTATATGTTTTCTTATATCCTGGTTCCTCCACTTATCTTAATTATTGAAGTAGCAGTTTTTCAGAATAGACTATATAAGTCCTTTTATAGCATTGGACTGCAATCTTATATATTACATATCTGGTGGGAGGGCTGTAAACTCAGGAGATTGTGGTAGGTATGGTCCTTTGGACTTGCCATAATATTTTTTCTGTCTCGCTCCCTACAATATCACACATTATTAGAGTCTATGCCTTAAAATCCATCTGGTTCTCAACCAGTGGGATATGCTCCACATAAACTTTCCACACTACTACAAATTTTTATCAAATTTATCAACCCCAGAGAAAGGAAAATTGTTTGTAAGAAATGCGGTAAAGGCTTATGAACTGGCTCCCGCTATTAATAAGGCAGTCATTTTGCCAGATGATGAAGGACAAGGCAGGTTCTGTTGTTCTAGATATTTGTCAGCCTCTGTGCCCAAGCAAGTTAAAAATAAAACATTTACAGGTATTTCCATGTACTAGCCAGCAGTGACCTCGATAGCATAAATGTGAAAGACATCCAACCTGATTCATTAGAGAGGAAGCAGACGTAGGCAAAAGTATGAGCGAAAGAGCCATGAGGTCTTGTCCCTGATGCTTCTTCCTCCCACTACAGTGACATTGTTCAGACCCTCATTGCTCCTTGCCTGGACTATTTCAACAGTCTCTTAACTGGTCTCCCACTGCTGGTCTCACCCCAACTCCACCCTCTATACCTTGGACAGTACGAGCTTTCTCAATCATTCTCTGATCAAATAGCTTCCTGTGTAATTCTGCAATGACTTCCCCATGCCTGGGGAATGATGTCTGCACTCCAACATGCTGTTTGAGGATCTCCATAGAGTAACTTACCTCTCCCCTGCCTTCTCTGTACCACTCCTACTTATACACCCAAGTGTTCCCTTCTGCAGTCCTACAGACCATGCTTAGGACAATGCATGCTCTCCCAGACCCCCTTACATTTGCAGCTGCTTTGTCCTGTGTCTGAAATTTGTTTCACTCTCTCTTCTCCTAGTTAATTCATCATGAATTAGCTTAGATGCCATGTCCTCCAAGCCTCTTCCCAAACACTTCTGAAAAAAGCATGTCTCCTCCTCTGCACCCCTGTAACTCTCTGTCATAATGTTTCCAGTGTTTCTGCTTACCCCAACTCCAGATACACGATTAACATCAAACACTGTAAGAAGGGGACTCCCCCACATTGTGCGAGATGGCAGCTCTGAGCCTTTGCTCCTAAATCAATTGTTTACCTGTCTGTCTCCCACCCCCTTGTATCCCCCTTAGCAACCTTCCACTTATCACTATGACCACAGCTCCATTTCAGAGACTCCTTCCTCTGCCTGTAAGTCCTCAGGTTCCTTTCTGGATCCACCCATATTTTGAACCTGTTTACTCCATCAAACTAACCCTTTTTACAGACCCTATGCTTTGGGATTTGAAAATGTTCATTTCTCCAGTGGTTCTTAAGTTCAACTTCTCCTGGGTCGGTATCATTGATTTCCATTTGGCTATATCTGGCAAAAATAGACAGGACAATTCCCCACACAGGCCCAATTCCCAAAACTTCACCCTGGCCAGAGTTCCAGGCCTCAGTCACCAACGAGAAGATTTCAACCCCAAAGAAGGCACTCAGGAAGAGTTTGGGACTCCTTGCCCCATTAGTCTCTAAATTAGTTCCTTGCAGACAGGGGTCATGCCTTTAATTTCTTCAAAACATTTCTCTCTCCCCAAGTTGTCTGAATCATAAATTGTGCATAGTAAATACTCATTTAATGCTTTTTAGGTGAACGCATTTATAAATTAATGAATAATTTGAATCTAAGAAACATTATTTATCTTTAGTTGAGAGAAATGCATTCTTAAAATAATAAATTAAGCAAAAGCTAATTTTGAAACATAAAGAATCCATGAGCTATTTCATTGATTTTATTATTACACATTTTCTACAAATCTGAGAAGAGTTGCTTGCCAAAAACCTGGAAGAAGTCATCACATAAAGGCCCATTTTTGTACCTATAATCAATAAACAATCTTTTTGATGGGGAGCATCCTCCACAGAAGATCATATTGTAATTTTCCTTAGGTTGAGGGTTGCATATTCTCAGTTTATTCCCAGAGACACAAAGATAGTAAAGTCTTCCAAAATCATATGCGAAAACCAATGGACCTGGGAGAGAAGAGGATGGGAGCAGTAGAATAGAAGGAGGCTTTAGTTTTATGCCTGACAGAAGAAGAGAGTCATTCTCTGCTCCCAACCTTGGTCCTGCAGCAACCTTGAGTCTGCAGCTTTCTGGGACAGGCCATAGCTGTTAAAGAATCAATCTGGGGCTTCCCTGGTGGTGCAGTGGTGGAGAGTCTGCCTGCCACTGCAGGGGACACGGGTTCGTGCCCCAGTCAGTGAAAAGCCCGCATACCACAAAAAAAAAAAAAAAAAAAAAAAAAAAAAAAAAAAAAAAAAAAAAAAAAAAAAAAAATCAGCTTTCTCTTTTGAAACCCTTAATGGCAGAATGAAATAATTTGTCTCTCACTTTGGAGTTCACACTCCACCGGGTAACTACAGGCAGCTGAGATGTCTGCCCGTGGATCTTTGTTTGGTCAAGTTTCAGATCATATTCCATTCTTAATATTTCATCATAAATCAGTTCTTCTGGTCTTTTAATCACTCTTGTTGCTGTGTTCTGAACTGGTTCCAGGGCAATAAATCAATTAAGAAGTGTTTGTAAAGTGCTTTAAAAGATAAAAAATGTGGCTAAGTGCAACATGTTACAGAAACTGGGCCGTTGAATTTGGTGTTCTAGGTGTGGCCTTTGTATGGGGAGGGGCTTGTTTCTAATAAATTTCACAGTAATCTTACTGAGGTGGATTGATTCATTCCCCCTTTGATATTTCTCTTATTTCCTAGAAGCAAAGCCAAATCACATTTCTCTGCGATATTTGTTTGGGTTGAAGGATAAGGACAGCTATTTTTTTCTGGCTGTGCCATGCGACCTACGGGTTCTTAGTTCCCCTACCTGTGATCGAACATGAATACGTGTCCCCAGGGAATTCCCAGGACAGCTTTATTTTTATAGCAGGAGAGACTGTATTTGGATATGAGAACTTTCTGATGGCCAAAGAAGAAAACAAACAAATTGTTGACAAAAGGAGATAGTGGAGATTCTGTCAATGGAGATCTTCAGGAAAATAAACAAGCAAAAAGAGAGTTCTCTTCAGTTAAGACCAGGGATAGCAGATAGACTTCAAGTTAAGTTGACTTCTGATCAATTTTGATCAGTTGGTAGCAGCTGCCTGTAAAAATAGTTTTAAAAGAATGTGGAAGCTACATCCAGACTCAGAGGGAAAGCATCATGATCAATTAGCAATGTCTTCCCTGAGTGCAAAGGAGGCAGGTAAGAGGCATGCATGTTACCTACCTGCATTAGACATTAGACAACCTGAAGGCAAGATTTAGAGGTATGGTCTGACACAGGACAGGTGTTCTCCCACTCTAAAAGATTCCAAATTTTTATTTAAACAGCCTCACAGTATGCTGTACATTGCATAGAGGTTGTATGGCCTATCAGCCAACACAAACTGCATACCTGCTGGGCGTAGAGATGGATGCTATGGCCAGTAGGAGGTGGTGAGAACAAAATGTATTCCATTTGTGTCATACCTTAAGTTTACAGACATTAACATCTATGCTGTCTTATTTTATACTCATTTTAGTTTTCAACAAGTATGTATTGTGCCTACTGGGTGCCAGGTAATATACTATGAGCTGAATGTAATAGGTAAGTTGAAAATAAATACAGCCCCTGCCTCTTGGAGTTAATATTCTCATGGAGGATAAGAGGGATGAAAAAGTAGGTATGGACTTCATTTTGAAGTTGAGAAAACTTATGCTCAAATAACATATATAATGCATCCAGTAAAAAAAAATAAATGACATGTGGAAGGACCAGGACTCCCAACTAAAGGTTCCCAGTATAATTGTTCTCTCTGTTTATCCCTGGAGTCCTACTCCATTGTTTTACATAGCCCCTGATCCCAGACCTGGCAGCCACATGGTTCTACTTTCTGATAATCCTGAGGACCACTTATCCCCTGGACAATGCTGACCTTCTGGATCTCCCTCATCTGATTCTCTGAGGGCTTCCCCAGTGATGCCCTCAATCCCTCAATCTCCTTCAGAGAATGCTGCCCTGTGTCTGGAATGGAGAAGAGGGCTTCACAAGCAAGATGGAGTCGAGCCAGATTTCAGACAGCAGGTAAGATACAAGGTGGAGAAGAAAGGGAAAGGCATTGTAATGGGGGATGGTGGGGGGATTAAGAAGAAATGGCATGTGAAGTTAGAATATCATAAAACAAACATGGGGCTTCAGGGAACAATGAGCAAATGAGTTTGATTAATCCAAAGAAAAAACAAAATATTTAATTAGCTCCTATGCACCATAGGCACCGGAAAATAATTTCATTTAGTCCTCACAACTGCATGAGTAAGAAAGGATGCCATCTTCCCACATTACAGACAGGGTAACTGATATTCATCACGTTAAGTAACTCGCCCGAGGTCACAGACTAGGAAGTGGCACAGCCAGGTTCATGCCCAGGTCTTTCCATCTCCATAAACAGAGTTCCTTCTGCTCAAGTGTGCAAGGTACTCAATGCACAACAGGGTGAGATTTATAGAAAGAGTGAAAGCAGACATCAAAATTGGGCTGGAGAGAAGAAAGACTACCTTTGCCAATTTGACACTGTTGTTGTTACCTGCTCTTGCCTGATATATGATGTGTTCAGGGGAAGATGACAGACAACTCTGTCAATGAATCCAAGCCTTCTGTCTGCCACAAAGAGGAAGGCTTGACTGTTACTACTTTGGGGATGTTAAAAACTTAGAGATGGACTCTTCACAGGTCCTCTCTTTTCTCCTGCTGCCTTTTCCCTACAACAATTGTTTTCTCTCTTTGCCTCTTGCTGAAGTTACAGCTTATTGGCTTCTCAATATTGACCCCCTCTCCCTCATCCTTCCTACAGAACCTCAACTGCACTCATTCATCCACCCTTCTCTGAAGGCCATGTGCAACAGAGGAGGCAGGATGTACCCCCAACCTCAGCAGGTAACTACTGCTTAATCGAAGATGGTCCTGGTGGTCCCATTTTCCTTACCAATGGGGACTTAGGCATGAGCTTGTGATGCAACTGGGTGAATGAGACATGAGGATGAGTTTGCCAGGAAGCTTGTGGGAGAGGGATTTTATTAATAAAGGGATGCAGAAAGAAATGGCTGCTACTTCCTCTGGATACTTTTCTGTCTATTTGTGATGCCTGGAACTGTGGCAGCCATCTTGCAAACATGAGGGCGCCAGACTAAGGACAGACCATCTTTACCAATTTAACAATGTTCCTCTCACCTAATTTTGTCTGTCATATGACATATACAGAAAAAGATGGTTCACTGTGCTGATTCACTGTGCATGACAGAGGGTTTCTTTGTGGGTTTTGACAAATAAGAGCTTCTGAAAATGGAGTTTGGGCCATGGAAGAATGAGACAGAAGGAAAATAACATTATAAGATGGATCACTTTAGTTATTAAATGGGTACCATATAATGTCCTTTGACAAGAAGGAAAATATAATGGAATTTTTTTTAAAAATTTTTGGTTGTTGAACTATGCTTCTTGATTATGACATCACTCAGAAACTGAACCACAATGATCATAATTTCAATAGTATGAAAACCAGCCTAAAGGAAATGAGTCACGACACAGGAGACAGCTCTTATTTGCACATTTGTTGATTTTATGCAAACTCTTCACTGTAGAACAGGGATTGGCAAACTACAGCCCTAGGGCCAAATCAAACATACTGTCTGTTTTTGTAAATAAAGTTTTGTTGGAACACAGCCAAATCCATTTGTTTACATATTGTCTGTGTCTGCTTTTGTGCTAAAATGTCAGAGTTGAGTAATTTCAACAGAGACTGCAGGGCTCATAGAACTGAAAATACTTTCTGTCTGGCCCTTAACAGAAAGTCTGCTACCCCTAATTTAGAAGGAAGAGAACTGAACTGACAGACTGAGTATGCAAGTAAATACTGGCCAGACCACATAAAAAATGACCACACGAACCCATATGAATTCTGACCCACAGTCTACAGCAACCAGCCCAAGAAACCAATCCATTACCAACAGTAACCAGCCCAGGAAGTCAATCTGCTACCTGTCAGTCAGACCTGTAGGTAGTCAGACACTACCTCTGGCAACTTGTCCAGGAAGGCAAACAATAAGTCCTATAATAATCAACCCAAAACAGCTAGGACTTGATTAATAACTGACAGCTTTCCTAACTTTTGTCCCCGTTTCTGACTTAGGACGAAACAGTTAAATCTGCATCCCTAACCAATAACATAGGATGTCCTTCTTCTAGTTACCCTGACAATTTCCTCATGCTGCAGCCTCCAATCAGGACACGTATGAAGCCTTCCCTTTTTTCCACGATAAAGTTTTTCTATTCCTCTGCCTGCCTTTAAGTCTCTGCTTAAATGTAAGTCATAGTGGCTGACTCCTTTGCTAGAGCAAGTTCAGAAAGAAATAGTCTTTGCTTTTCTCATTTGTTTGATCCCCATTTATTTCCACAGAATTTGGAGTCACAAGAGCTGAGTCCTAATCCTGAATCTGCCAATCATTCCATATGTGACACTGAATAACCCAACTTTTCTGTTTAAAACATAGAGAGAAAGAAGCAGGGTCCCTGCCCATCATAGCTCACGAGCTTCCTACTCTTTCAGGGTGAGATTATTGCCATACTAGAAACGTATGGAAAGGACAGAGTTAGTTCTGAGGAAAGAGCAACAGAGTGTATCTGGGTCATTTATTGAGTAATTGTCTGACATCGATTAATTGATAATCATTATCTTTGACCATTCTTAATATAGTCGATAGGAAAATATTTTTCCCCTAAATTCACAAATTTCTTACTTTTCAAGCAAAACTGTAAGTCACTCATTTCAAAATATGGATAAGTCATTTGTTTGAAAATCCAATTTCACAAATGGCGTATCTGTTAAAGTAATATTTTAATGGATCTTGATTCAAACCTTGATTCAAACCATTTTTTCTAAGGTTTCCATTAGTAGAATCATTTGAGTTTGTCTAGTTTGTTTCATGGATGCTTAAAGATTTCCACAAATGATACACTTCAGAATGTTTTGGATATCTTTAATATTTTGTAGAAATTTACTTGATCTATGGTATGCAAAACAAAATACTAATTGTACAGAACATTCACTAAGATCTCATTGAGTGCCTTAAGTAATACTTCCACAGTTTTATTGTCCATGAGCATTCTACAAATATCTTCATGTAAGTTCAAAAATGTTCATTGTTTTAAAAAGCCTTTTAAAGCTACAGTTGCCATTTCTTAAAAAAGCAAAATATGAATACTTGTTTGAATTTTTCAGCTCTAGTCCAAATGTTATGGGACATATAAGCAAAGCCCATATTGTAAAATCTGTAATATTCCAAATTCTCCTTCTATATGCAAGTTGAAATGTACCCTGGACAGTGTGGGAATCTTGGTTTACAGTCTGGAATCTACCCTCTACTGTCTGAGTAACCTCCGGAAAATAACATCACATCTTTGGACCCATTTCCTCTCTTGCAGGCTATCACTAAGTTTCATTTTAAGACTAAAAAGCTAACATCAGTCAGCTCCAGGAATTTTAAGAAGTACTAGTAGAAAATGACATTTTCCAGATGCTCAACCGGGTGGCTTCCATCCTGAAGGAGGCCTAAGCTCGTGAAATTTCCACAAGTTTTACACAAGGAGCACTGAATTCAAAGCTTAATCTAAAAAGACTTGTATCCAGGTGGTGTTCCCAAGCAGAACAATACTTTGTCAGCATCATCAGCAAAGACTAGGGTAACTGAAAAGGTCACTGAGGGGGATCCATTCACAGATCAAGGGCTGAGCTAGATTCTGGGGATTTGGGGGTAAGTAAGACACAGCCCCTCCAGATACCCACAGCAAATGAGGAAAGAAATGGATTGCACACACACAACAATGAAGACCCAAAGCAGCCATAAATAAATAAATATATTTTTTAAATGGATTGCAAATGAATAGAGACCGTTCACTTGGCCTTGATCTCATTGTATGACCCATTGGAAAATAAATGTGTGTATTCTTGTTATTACCAGAGGTGATGTGGTAGTTACCAGCAATAAGTCTAGAACCAGGCTTCCCAGGTTCAAATCCCCACTTTGCCATTTTGTGTGATCTTGAACATGACCTAAATGCCCTGTGACTTAGGTTTTTCCTATCTGTAAAGCAGGGATGATAGTAATACCCACCTGGAGACCTTCAAGATGGCAGAGGAGAAAGACATGGAGATCACCTTCCTCCCCACAAATACATCAGAAATACATCTACACGTGGAACAACTCCTACACAACACCTACTGAACGCTGGCAGAAGACCTCAGAATTCCCAAAAAGCAAGAAACTCCCCCGCACCTGGTAGGGCAAAAGAAAAAACAGAGACAAAAGAATAGGGACAGGACCTGCACCTCTGGGAGGGAGCTGTGAAGGAGGAAAACTTTCCACACACTAGGAAGCCCCTTCACTGGTGGAGATGGGGGTGGCGGGGGGGCGGGGGCAGCTTTGGAGCCACGGAGGAGAGTGCAGCAACAGGGGTGCAGAGGGCAAAGCGGAGAGATTCCCGCACAGAGAATTGGTGCCAATCAGCCTTCACCAGCCTGAGAGGCTTGTCTGCTCACCCACCAGGGCAGATGGGGGCTGGGAGCTAAGGCTTGGGCTTCGGAGGTCAGATCCCAGGGAGAGGACTGGGGATGGCTGCATGAACACAGCCTGAAGAGGGCTAGCGCGCCACAGCTGGCTGGGAGGGAGTCCGGGAAAAAGTCTGGAGCTGCCAAAGAGGCAAGAGACCATTTTTTCCAGGTGCACAAGGAGAGCAGATTCAGAGCACTGCCTAAATGAACTCCAGAGACGGGTGCAAACTGCGGCTATCACCGCAGACCCCAGAGATGGGCATGAAATGCTAAGGCTGCTGCTGCAGCCACCAAGAAGCCTATGTGCAAACACAGGTCACTATCCACACCTCCCCTCCTGGGACCCTGTGCAGTCTCCCACTGCGAGGGTCCCGTGATCCATGGAAAAATTCCCTGGGAGAACACATGGCACTCCTCAGGCTGTTGCAACTTCATGCCGGCCTCTGCTACCGCAGGCTTGCCCCACATTCTATAGCCCTCCCTCCCCCACAGACTGAGTGAACCAGAGCCCCCGAAACAATGGCTACTTTAACCCCATCCTGTCTGAGCAAAGAACAGACACCTTCAGGCAACCTACATGCAGAGGAGGGACCAAATCTAAAGATGAACCCCAGGAGCTGTGCAAACAAAGTAGAGAAAGGGAAATTTCTCCCAGCAGCCTCAGGAGAGGCAGATTAAACCTTGACAATCAACTTGATGTACCTGCATCTGTGGAATATTTGAATAGATAACAAGTCATCCCAAAATTGAGGCAGTGGACTTTGGGAGCAATTGTAGACTTGGGGTTTGCTTTCTGCATCTAATTTGTTTCTGGCTTTATGTTTGTCTTAGTTTAGTATTAGGAGTTTATTATCATTGGTAGATTTCTTTATTGATTTGGTGGTTCTCTTCCTTTTTTTTTTCTTATATATACATATATTTTTTTCCTTTTTCTCTTTTTGTGAGTGTTTATGTATATGCTTCTTTGTGTGATTTATTCTGTATAGCTTTGCTATTACCATTTGTCCTAGGGTTCTCTCTGTCCATTCTTTTGTTTGTTTGTTTGTTTGTTTTAGGATAGTTTCTAGCACTTGTTATCATTGATGGATTTGTTTTTTGGTTTGGTTGCTCTCTTCTTTTTTTTTTATTACTTATAATTTTTTTTATTTTTAATAATTCTTTTATTTTTTACTTTAATAACTTTATTTTGTTTTATTTTATTTTTTATTTTATTTTTTTCTTTCTTTCTTTCTTTTTATGTCCCTTTTCTTATGAGTCGCATGGCTGAAGGGTCTTGGTGCTCCAGCCAGGTGTCAGGACTGTGCCTCTGAGGTGGGAGGGCCAAGTTCAGGACACTGGTCCACCAAAGACCTCTTGGCTCCATGTAATATCAAATGGCAAGAGATCTCCCAGAGATCTCCATCTCACAGCTAAGACCCAGCTCCACTCAACAACTAGCAAGCTACAGTGCTGGACACCCTAAGCCAAACAACTAGGAAGACAGGAACACAAACTCACACATTAGCAGAGAGGCTGCCTAAATCATAATAAGGTCACAGATACCCCAAAACACACCAGTGGACGTGGTCCTCCCCACCAGAAAGACAAGATCCAGCCTCATCTACCAGAACTCAGGCACCAGTCCCCTCCACCAGGAAGCCTACACAACCCACTGAACCAACCTTACTAGTGGGGTCAGACACCAAAAACAATGGGAACTGCTAACCTGCAGCCTGCAAAAATGAGACCCCAAGCACAGTAAGTTAAGCAAAATGAGAAGACAGAGAAACACACTGCAGATGAAGGAACAAGACAAGAACCGACCAGAACAAATAAATGAAGAGGAAATAGGTAGTCTACCTGAAAAAACAATTCAGACTAATGATAGTAAAGATGATGCAAAATCTTGGAAATAAAATGGAGAAAATACAAGAACCATTTAACAAGCATCTAGAAGAGCTAAAGAGCAAACAAACAATGATGAAGAACACAATAAATGAAATTAGAAATTCTTCAGAAGGAATCAGTAGCAGAATAACTGAGGCAGAAGAATGGATAAGTGACCTGGAAGATAAAATAGTGAAAATAATTACTGCAGAGCAGGATACAGAAAAAAGAATGAAAAGAATTGAGGACAGTCTCAGAGACTTCTGGGACAACATTAAATGCACCAACATTCAAATTATAGGGGTCCCAGAGGAAGAAGAGAAAAAGAAAGGGACTGAGAAAAAATTGGCAGAGATTACAGTTGAAAAACTTCGCTAATATGGGAAAGGAAATAGTCAGTAAAGTCCAGGAAGTGCAGAGTCCCATACAGGATAAATCCAAGGAGAAACACACCAAGACACATATGAATCAAACTATCAAAAATTAAATACAAAGAAAAAATATTAAAAGCAGCAAGGGAGGGCTTCCCTGGTGGCACAGTGGTTGAGAGTCCACCTGCCAATGCGGGATACACGGGTTCATGCCCCGGGCCGGGAGGATGCCACATGCCGCAGAGCGTCTGGGCTCGTGAGCCATGGCCACTGGGCCTGCGCATCTGGAGCCTGTGCTCCACAGCGGGAGAGGCCACAGCAGTGAGAGGCCCACGTACCGCAAAAAAAAAAAAAAAAAAAAAAAGCAGCAAGGGAAAAAAAAAAAAAAAAAAAGCAGCAAGGGAAAAACAACAAATAACATACAAGGGAATCCCCATAAAGTTAACATCTGATCTTTCAGCAGAAACTCTGCAAGCCAGAAGGGAGTGGCAGGACATATTTAAAATGATGAAAGGGAAAAACCTACAACCTCGATTACTCTACCCAGCAAGGATCACATTCAGATTCAACAGAGAAATTAAAACCTCTACAAACAAGCAAAAGCTAAGAGAATTCAGCACCATCAAACCAGCTTTACAACAAATGCTAAAGGAACTTCTTTAGGCAGGAAACACAAGAGAAGGAAAAGACCTACCATAACAAACACAAAACAATTAATAAAATGATAACAGGAACATACATATCAATAATGACCTTAAATGTAAATGGTTTAAATGCTCCAAACAAAAGGCATAGACTGGCTGAATGGAAAAAAACAAGACCCATATATATGTTGTCTACAGGAGACCCACTTCACACCTAGAGAAATATACAGACTGAAAGTGAAGGGATGGAAAAACATATTCCATGCAAATGGAAATCAAAAGAAAGCTGGAGTAGCAATTTTCATAGCAAACAAAATAGACTGTAAAATAAAGACTCTTACAAGAGACAAACAAGGACACTACATAATGATCGAGGAATCAATCCAAGAAGAAGATATAACAATTGTAAATATTTATGTACCCAACATAGGAGCACCTCAATAAATAAGGCAAATGCTAAGAAGCATAAAAGGGGAAATCAACAGTAACACAATCATAGTAGGGGACTTTAGCACCCCACTTTCACCAATAGATAGATCATCCAAACAGAAAATTAATAAGGAAAAACAAGCTTTAAATGATACATTAAACAAGATGGACTTAATTGATATTTATAGGACATTCCATTCAAAAACAACAGAATACACTTTCTTCTCAAGTGCTCATGGAACATTCTCCAGGATACATCATATATTGTGTCCCAAAGCAAGCCTTAGTAAATTTGAGAAAATTGAAAGCATATCAAGTATCTTTTCTGACCACAACACTATGAGACTACATATCAATTACAGGAAAAAATCTGTAAAAAGTACAAACACATGGAGGCTAAACAATACACTACTAAATAACCAAGAGATCCCTGAAGAAATCAAACAGGAAATGAAAATATACCTGGAAACAAATGACAATGAAAACACTATGACCCAAAACCTATGGGATTCAGTAAAACCAGTCCAAAGAGGGAAGCTTAGAGCAACACGATCCTACCTCAAGAAACATGAAATATCTCAAATAAACAACCTAACCTTACACCTAAAGCAATTAGAGAAAGAAGAACAAAAAAACCCCAAAATTAGCAGAAGGAAAGAAATCAAAAAGATCAGATCAGAAATAAATGAAAAAGAAATGAAGGAAATGATAGCAAAGATCAACAAAATTTAAGCTAGTTCTTTGAGAAGATAATCAAAATTGATAAACCATTAGCCAGACTCATCAAGAACAAAAGGGAGAAGACTCAAATGAACAGAATTAGAAATGAAGAAGAAGTAACAACTGACACTGAAGAAATACAAAAGAACATGAGAGACTACTATAAGCAATTATATGAGAATAAAATGGACAACCTAAAAGAAATGAACAAATTCTTAGAAAACCACAACCTTCCGAGACTGAACCAGGAAGAAATAAAAAATATGAACCGACTAATCACAAGCACTGAAATTTAAACTTTCATTAAAAATCTTCCAACAAACAAAGCCCAGGCCCAGATGGCTTCACAGGTGAATTCTATCAAACATTTAGAGAAGAGCTAACACCTAACCTTCTCAAACGCTTCCAAAATGCAGCAGAGGGAGGAATACTCCCAAACTCATTCTATGAGGCTACCATCACCCTGATACCAAAAGCAGACAAAGATGGCACAAAAAAATAAAACTACAGACAAATATCACTGATGAACATAGATGCAAAAATCCTCAACAAACTACTAGCAAACAGAATCCAAGAGCACATTAAAAGTATCATACACCATGATCAAGTGGAGTTTATTCCAGGAATGCAAGGATTCTTCAATACGCAAATCATTCAATGTGATAATCCATATGAACAAACGAAAGTGTAAAAATCATATGATAATCTCAGTGGTTGCAGAAAAAGTTTTCAGGAAAATTCAACATCCATTTATGATAAAAACTCTCCAGAAAGTGGGAATAGGGAACCTACCTCAACATAATAAAGGCCTCATATTACAAACCCACAGCCAGCATCTTTCTCAACGCTGCAAAATTGAAACCATTTCCCCTACAATCAGGAACAAGACAAGGTTGTCCACTCTTGCCACTATTATTCAACATAGTTTTGGAAGTTTTAGTCACAGCAATCAGAGAACAAAAAGAAATAAAAGGAATCCAAATCACAAAAGAAGAAGTAAAGCTGTCACTGTTTGCATATGACATGATACTATACATAGAGAATCCTAAAGATTCTACCAGAAAACTATGAGAGCTAATCAATGAATTTAGTAAACTAGCAGGATACAAAATTAATGGAGAGGAATCTCTTGCATTCCTATACACTAATGATGAAAAATCTGAAAGTGAAGTTAAGAAAACACTCCCATTTACCATTGCAACAAAAAGAATAAAATACCTAGGAATAAACCTACTTAAGAAGACAAAAGAGCTGTATGCAGAAAATTGTGACACTAATTAAAGAAATTAAAGATGACACAAATAGATGGAGAAATATACCATGCTCTTGGATTGGAAGAATCAACATTGTGAAAATGACTATACTACACAGAGCAATCTACAGATTCAATGCAATCCCTATCAAACTACCACTTGCATTTTTCACAGAAGTAGAACAAAAAATTTCACAATTTGTATGCAAACACAAAAGACCCTGAAGAGCCAAAGCAAACTTGAGAAAGAAAAACGGAGCTGGAGGAATCAGGTTCCCTGACTTCAGATTATACTACGAAGCTACAGTAATCAAGACAGTATGGTACTGGCAAAAAACAGAAATGTAGGGCTTCCACTGTGGTGCAGTGGTTGAGAGTCTGCCTGCCGATGCAGGGGACATGGGTTTATGCCCCGGTCTGGGAATATCCCACATGCCGTGAAGTAGCTGGGCCTGTGGTCCATGGCCACTGAGCCTGTGTGTCCAGAGCCTGTGCTCTGCAACGGGACAGGCCACAACAGTGAGAGGCCTGTGCAAAAAAAAAAAAAAAAAAAAACAGAAATATAGATCAGTGGAACAGGATACAAAGCCCAGAGATAAACCCACACACCTATGGTTACCTTATCTTGGATAAAGGAGGCAAGAATATACAGGAGAAAAGACAGCCTCTTCAATAAGTGGTGCTAGGAAAACTGGACAGCTACATGTAAAAGAATGAAATTAGAACACTCCCTAACAACATACACAAAAATAAACTCAAAATGCATTAAAGACATAAATGTAAGGCTAGACACTATTAAACACTTAGAGGAAAACATAGGCAGAACACTCCATGACATAAATCACAGCAAGATCCTTTTTGACCCACCTCCTAGAGAAGTGAAAATAAAAACAAAAATAAACAAATGGGACCTAATGAAACTTAAAAGCTTTTGCACAGCAAAGGAAACCATAAACAAGATGAAAAGACAACCCTCAGAGTGGGAGAAAATATTTGCAAATGAAGCAACTGACAAAGGATTAATCTCCAAAATTTACAAGCAGCTCATGAAGCTAAATATCTAAAACACAAACAACCCAATCCAAAATTGAGCAGAAGACCTAAATAGACATTTCTCCAAAGAAAATACACAAATTACAGACAAACACATTAAAGGATTCTCAACATCATTAATCATTAGAGTTATGCAAATCAAAACTGCAATGAGATATCATCTCATACTGGTCAGAATAGCCATATTCAAAAAATCTAGAAATAATAAATGCTGGAGAGAGTGTGGAGAAAAGGGAACACTCTTGCACTGCTGGTGGGAATGTAAATTGATACAGCCACCATGGAGAGCAGTATGGAAGTTTCTTAAAAAACTACAAACAGAAGTACCATACAACCCAGCGGTCCCACTACTGGGCATATACCCTGAGAAAACCATAATTCAAATAGAGTCATATACCACAATGTTCATTGCAGCTGTATTTACAATAGCCAGGACATGGAAGCAACCTAATTGTCCATCGACAGATGAATGGATAAAGATGTGGCACATATATACAATGGAATATTACTCAGCCATAAAAAGAAACGTAATTGAGTTATTTGTAGTCAGGTGGATGGACCTAGAGTCTGTCATACAGAGTGAAGTAAGTCAGAAAGAGAAAATCAAATACCATATGCTAACACATATATATGGAATCTAAAAAAAATGGTCATGAAGAACATAGGGGCAAGACGGGAATAAAGACGTAGACCTACTAGAGAATGGACTTGAGGATATGGGAAGGGGGAAGGGTAAGCTGGGACAAAGTGAGAGAGTGGCATGGACATATATACACTACCAAATGTAAAATAGATAGCTAGTGAGAAGCAGCCGTATAGCACAGGGAGATCAGCTCCGTGCTTTGTGACCACCTAGAGGGGTGGGATAGGGAGGGGAGGAGGGAGGTGCAAGAGGGAGGAGATATGGTGATATAATATATGTATTGCTGATTCACTTTGTTATAAAGCAGAAACTAACACACCATTGTAAAGCATTTATACTCCAATAAAGATGTTAAAAACAAAAATTCTAAAAAAAAAAAAGAACAGTAATACCCACCTCATTCTGAGGATCAGTACTCAGCATATGAAACCTTCATATGGTGCCTAGCAAATTGCAAGCATCCTTTAAATATTGGTAATAATTATTTCCCATTTTATTGAGCATTGTGTAAGCAGTGTACACGCATGATGTCATTTAATCCTCACTACGGCAGGTCCTACTATTCCCATTTTATAGATAAAGAGAGTAAAGCTGAAACAGCTTAAGTGAGACCATGACTGTATTCTGTACAGTATTTAGAGATAATGAAGATAATGTATACCCCTGCATTAACGATAACAGTTTGTTTCACATTAAAATCCACAGTAATATATATCTTAACCTATAGCTATTAGAGAGCTATAGTTTTAAAACACAAGTGATGCAAATATTTTCATTTCCCACAGGAAGGCCAACAGAGCAGTGTAACTTTCATCTAATAATGTACAACAATCTAAATTAATAATGATGAAACAAAACAAACTGCCATTTATATTTATCAAGTATAAATAGCGGCATGTGAAAAGCATAAGCTACAGACTGCCCTGATGATACATGATGACTAATCGTCCTTCCAGAATATAGCGGGAGTGCTGGCCACCTGGATGCAGCCATGCATGGGAGCTTTGTGATAACGCTGCTTGACTTCCTTCTGAACACCAATTCCAGCCTTCCTCATACTCCAGTACTGGCTAGATTCAACTTCTAAAGGCTAAAATGTAATGTCCCTTAATGACTCACTTAAAAGATAGAATTGTGGAAAGGAAAGGAGGGATGAGTGAAGAAAAACCTATGGAGTTTTGCATTGTCCACCAACAAGAACAGACGAATGGATATTCTTTGAATTTTTAAAAATCTTTCCTCCCGAAGTCTAGGGTACAATTCTGATCCAGCTTCTCACTGGAGCTCATAAACTCTATGAGGCCATGGTCACCCCAAAAAGAGAAATTCCATCAGGCCCTACCTTAAGATTCTGTCACTTCTACTTTACTAACCAAGTAGCAATTCATTATTAAATTCAGAGTGGAAATTCTTTAGTCACTGCCCCTGTGAGATGAAATTATCAGTAAAGCAAGATAAAAATGCGTCGTTTTCCCACTTTCAGCCAGATAAAGCTTGTAGCAGATATCTGGGGAGGTAATGGAAGTTCCAGTTACTACCATATCCTACCTCTGAGCAAGTTTGTGACCTGGGCAAGAAAGACATGCAGCCGCTTTATTTGAAAATTCACGTGGCTCTTATTATACCTTTAAAGACAAGACTTCCATGCATCTTTACTTATATCCTTATCCTATGCTCTGCTAGCCTGTTTCCCCTCTCAAGCCCTCTAATTTCCATTTTTTTAATACAAAATATGTCCCGACACAATAGGTTATACCCTTCATTTCAGCATATACCAATGTTGAATCCCATCCCAAGTCCTGGTAACTCTAAAATGTCACATCTACCACCTTTTATCATTAGTTTCTTTTACTTCTCATAGTCTGCCCATTTGTATGGAGATCCTGAAAGCATAATTTTCATCCTCCTTGAAAATTGTTCTTTCCTATAAGTCCCCAGACACGTTCTACACCTCCATTCTTCTCTCTGAGTCATAATTACTCTCACTCTAAGCAAAGTTTACATGAGTGCTTCTCCCTTCTCATCTATATTAATTTCCTAAGGTTGCCTTAACAAAGTTCCACAAACCTTTAAATGACAGATGGCTTTAAATGGCTTTAGATGACAGAAATGTATTGTCTCACAGTTCTGGAGGCTAGAAGTACAAAGTCAAGATGTCCGCAAGATTGGTTCCTTCTGCAGGCTCTGAAGGACAGTCTGTCCCATGACTCTCTCCTAGCTTCTGGCAGTTGCCAGCAATCCTTGGCATTCCTTGGCTTGCAGAAGCATGGCTCCAATCTTGGCCTCTGTCTACACATAGCTGTCTTTTCTCTCTGTGTCTCTCTGTGTCTTCATACAGCCTTCTAATGACAGCAGTCATTGGATGTAGGGGTACCCTAACTCAATATGGCCTCATCTTAACTAATTACATCTGCAACAATCTTATTTCCAAGTAAAGTCACATTCACAGGTACCAGGGTTAAGACTTCAGCACACCTTTTTAAGCAGACACAATTCAACCCAACACTACTGATATTTACTTCGCATCCCTGCGTTTCAGTCAACTACACTTCAGAACAAATAACGTGTTCTTCATGCTCAGAATGGAGCTAGCCCAAGAAGCCATCCTCATCTCCTCCTTAGCTCAGGATGTCAAGCCCATTATTCAACCCAATCTATACAGTGGCCTTGCCTCTCCCAAATCTACCTCTCCATCCCAAGATCAAAATGTCTATCTGGAAACAATGAAAACTTACTTGCACTCTCAAGTTCTCCATCTTTCTGGAGACATTTCCCTGATGCCCTGACAATGCTGTTCTTCCACACATGATTAGGCAGAACCGATAATAAGGTGCATCATGCCTTTGACCACACCCCAGATATACCCATCATGACAATAGCCCGCTTTCATGTAGCCAGACCCGGTGGTAAGAGTGAAGATGCTTCTAAGATAGACGTGGCTATGGATAAATCCTGGCTCTGCCATTTACCAGCTGTGTGGCCATGAACAAGATGCTTGACCTCTTTTTGCCTCAGAAAAATGAAGTTACTAATAGTACTAGTCATGGGATTATTATGAACATTAAAAATAATTATGTAAAATGTTTAGCTTGATGTCTGTGATGGACTGAATCATGTCTCTTGAAAATTCATATGTTGAAGCACTAACCTTCCCCCCCAGTACTTCAGTATGTGACTGTATTTGGAAAAAGCGTCTTTAAAGATTAAGTTAAAACAAGGCTGTTGGGTGGGCCTTCATCCAATCTGACTGGCGTCCTTATAAGAAGAGGAAATTTGGAGGCACAGAGAGACACCAGGATGCAGGCACACAGAGAAAAGACCACATGAAAACACAGAGAGAAGACAGACATCTGCAAACCAGGACCAAACTGGACCACACCTTGATCTTGAATATCCAGCCTCCAGAACAGTAAGAAAATTAATTTCTTTTGTTTAAGCCACTCAGTCTAAGGAATTTTGGGGCTTTTTTTCCTTCCAGCTTTATTGAGGTAAAATTAACAAAAATTGTATATATTTAAAGTGTGTAACATGATGTTTTTATATATGTATACTTTGTGAAATGATTATCACAATCAAGCTAATTAACCTCACATAGTTACCACATTTTTGTGTGTGGTGAGAATACTTAAGATCTATTCTTTTAGCAAGTTTCATATATACAAAACAGTATCATTAACTATAGTCACCATACTGTACATTAGGTTTCCAGAATTTATTCATCCTGTGTTACTGAAACTTTATACCCTTTGAGCAACATCTCCCTTTTTCCCCCATACCCTAGCCCCTGGCAACAAACCATTCTACTCTCTGCCTCTATAAATTTTGCAATTTTAGACTCCACATATCAGTGAGATCAAGTGGTATGTCTTTCTGTGACTGGCTTAAGTCACTTAGCATAATGCCTGCCAGGTTCATCCATATTATCACTAATGGCAAGATTTCCTTCTTTTTTAAGGCTGGATAATATTCCATTGTATATATGTACCACATTTTCTTTATCCATTCATCCATCAACAGACACTTAGATTGCTTCCATATCTTGGCTATTGTAAATAATGTCACGATGAACATGGAGGTGCAGCTATTTCCTCAAGATCCTGATTTCATTTTCTTTGAGTATAAATGCCTGGAAGTGAGATTGTTGGATTATATATGGTAGTTCTATGTTTAATTTTTTGAGAAACCTCCATACTGTTTTCCATAGTGGCTCCACCAATATGCATCCCCACCAGCATTGCATTAGGATTCCCTTTTCTCCACATCCTCACCAGCACTTGTTATCTCTTGTCTTTTTGATAATAGCCATTGTAACAGGTGTGAGGTGATACCTCACTGTGGTTTTGATTTGCATTTCCCTGATGACTAGTGATGTTGAGCACCTTTTCATGTACATGTTAGCCATTAGTACACGTCGTCTTTGGAGAAATGTCTATTCAGATCCTTCATCCATTTATTAATCAGGTCATTTGCTTTTCTGCTATTGAATCATTGAGTTCCTTGTATATTTTGGATATTAACCCCTTATCAGATGTAGGCTTTGCTGCATTTGCCTTTCTCCTCCACCTATCAAAATCCAAATGTCTTTCAAAGCTTGGCTAAAATTCTACCTCCTGGATGAAAGGTTCCACTGAGAATCATCTGTCCTTTCTCTGCCACATCCCAGCAACATGGAAACAGAACCCGAAATCCCTCTCAATTTGTCTTCTCTGTGTCACTGAGCCCAGGGCCCCACAGATAAATTATTTCTGGAATTAAGCAAAGTGAATGTAAAGCTGCAGCCTGGAGCAGAGAGACTGGGGAGTTCCAAGACGTTGTCTACTTAGGAAATAGCTTTATGTTTGAAAATTTGGCAAAGTACGAAACAGGAAATCCTTACAACTTGAATTCCAAATTCAACTGCATTCATAGGGATGAGATTCTACCAACCCCTCCAAGAAATATGCATCCCTCAGGCACAATGAGGAAAAAAACTCCTCCTCCACTACCTCGAATTCTCAGCCTCTATTGAGTGAAGAGAGGGGCAAATGGGTTCTAGAGGGGAACCACAGAGGGGGCCACAGCCTCACTCATCTCTGCAGAGCTGAAGGCCCAAAGTCGAAATGGCTTTGAATGGTAATTCAAATGAAAAATGGAATAAACTGTAAATGTTGCCAGAGACAAGCTACAGAAGTCTAAAATTCAGTTTGCACCGCCCACAACACACATTGAGGCACTGCGGATCCAACCGTGAAGCAGGTAGGCAGCCTGCATCATGGATGAGAGATAAACCCCATGACCACAAGGCCTGCATTCAAACTGCAGCCCCATTGTTTACTGACAGATGGCTTGGGACAAATTACTTAATCTTTCTGGGCCTCAGTTTCCCTTTATTCAAAAATACAACCATATAAGTTAACATTAACTGAGTTCTTACCATGTGCCAGGCACTGTGCCAACTGCTCTCCGAGCAGTGTGCAACAGGATTCAGGGAGTTAATGTACACAATGCTCTCAGTTCAGAATCTAGCACAAGGTAGGCATTCATAACAATACATGGTTATTTCTAAGCAAGGCATTATCCCTATAGCCGATAGTCAGATGGATTAAACAGATTTTTCATTTATCAGAAAGTTCAAGCACTAGTTCTGTCCCCCACCAGCTGCATGACCTTGGCTAAAGTTCTGATGTATATCAGCCTTCATTTTCTCTGATCACCCAAAAATGCATGACAATCTCTGTTCCACAAGGTTGTTGGGAGACCCAGGTAGAATCTTGCAATGAAAGGCTGTAGAACTTACTGTACTATGCATGTGGATACTTTTATTCTGATTACTGCCCTGCCCCCCACCACTGGGTTATTTTCTACCTCCATTCCCACAGTAAATGGCCATGACTCAATGTTTAAGGGAAGAGGAGAAATACACCCAGCCTCCCCATGAGTAAGTGCACAGTGGCAAGCTGTTACTCCCTGCTATGTTGCTTCAGAGATCTAAGCCTTATATTCTCAAATTCAGAGGACACCAATAAGCCACACCCTAGACAGATCAACAGACCAATAAGAGAGTCAAATGTATTTAGTCCATCCGTCTGTCCCCTCCACTTGCTGTCACACCACTCTGGCTGCAAGGAGGGTCAGTCTAGTCAGAATGTAGTTGCAAGGACTACTTGAGTGATGTGGTAGGCTTTACCAAACAACTGTGGGGTGGGGCTGGGTGGGAATGAGTAGAAAGGGAATCATAGATTTTAAAGATACATAGGCAATGTACACTCCTGGCCTTTGTTTAAATGTCACTTCCCAATGAGTTTTTTTTTTTTAATTTTTATTTTATATTGGAGTATAGTTGATAAACAATGTTGTGTTAGTTTCAGGTGTACAACAAAGTGATTCAGTTATACATACACATGTACTGCATCTATTCTTTTGCAAGTTCCTTCCCTGTTTAGGTTATTACAGAATATTGAGCAGAGCTCCTTGTGCTATACAGTAGGTCCTTGTTAGTTATCTATTTTAAATATAGCCATGTGTACATGTCAATCCCAAACTCCCAGTCTATCCCTCTGCCCACCCTTCTCCCCTGGAAACCATAAGTTCGTTCTCTACGTCTGTGAGTCTGTTTCTGTTTTGTAAATAAGTTCATTTGTATCATTTTTTCTTAGATTCCGTATATAAATGATATCATATGATATTTGTCTTTCTCTGTCTGACTTACTCCAATGAAGTCTGCTGTCTAAAATATCCCACCTCTTCCCATTACTATCCAACTCTTTGCCTCAGCTTCCCTTAATAAATTGAAAGATAATCATTATATCTCTTTTAGTACAATGGTAAGGATTAAATGTACCATACAGGTAATTGTTTACAACAGGGGTGGCACGTAGTAAGTATTTAATGTATTTAATACATTATCAATTTTATTACTATTACTTTTTAATCTAAGCACCTTTTGATCCTAGCATATTTGATATTCTAGAAAACATTATTTTGGTAATCTTCTTATTTACAAGGTTGTTATCTGACTTCCTAACTAGATCTTAATCTATAAGGAAGGGCCTAGGTTATCTCCCCACTAAGTGCTTAATGAACAAATAATTTAATGAGCGAAAAAGCAACCACTACTTTCATTAGACTCACAGGTCATATCCCAACCACATACTTGTAGGACAGAGTTTTCTTATCGAAATATTAGTCATGAAATAAATAGTGACAGAGAAAAAAACTGAGTGATTTGTTCACACAGGAATGTGAGTGAGCAGCGATCTGGCTCAATGCCAAACACCATGCAAAGCCCGTTGATTGATTTACCAGGCCTTCTGGTCATTCAGTCCAAGAACATATGCTAAATTCCTGCCCTGAACCATGCCGTGGGCTCCCCAGCCCCATCCACAAGGGGGAGCTGTCTTTAATCCTTGACTACATCTCACCGTTATGATCTCAGTACCCCCAGAGGAAAGCAAGACTCACAGTGAAGAGGAGGCAGGGGACAACGACTCCCCCACCTCCCCACCCCCCAGCAGATCCTGAGTTCCTGCGGCTCGGCTGAGTCTTCTCCCTGCGACATCTGATTTCCTCACAGATGTCTGTCACAGCCAGAATTGAAGTGTCCCCAGAGCAACAAGGACATCTGGGTTCGGTTTCGTCAGTCTGCAAGTGCAGCTTTGTTGGCTCGGGCGGGGTGAAGTCGGGGGAGAGTGTTGATAAGATCTCCATAATCGGGACTTGCCGTCCATGACTTACCATTCATTTCCTAATCAGTCATCACATTTTGTTCAAGCTTAGTGCTGACCTACTGCATTTAACGCCACATTCCGCAGCAAAGAGCTACTGCTGCGTTTATTGGGGGGAAACCAGTCAGCTCCTGTCACTGCTGCTGCAGTAAGCAGAAGGAACTGAGATTTTAAGGATTCTTCTCCGCTTTATCTAGGAGTTTTCATTTTGTTCAAAGATTGTCTCCCCCTCCTCTTCCCTCTTTCCCTCCCTGGTGCCAAGACGACCTGAATTACTTCAAGCAGCCCTTTGTCTAGACTATCATCCTGCCCTGCTATCCTCACTCTGTCTCCGCAGTCAGTACACACTCCCCACACAGATTATCAGCCAGCAGGGCACTGTGTGACCTTGGGCCAGCCATGCCCCTCTAAGCCTCCTTTTCATTAACTATAAAACAAGAAGGTTGGGCTAGATTATCCCTTTCTGCTCTGAAATTGCACAATTCTAATTTTCCCATGATTCTCAAATGATGGAGTTAAAGTCACAAGTTGTCTGAGATGGAAGACACTTTAGAAATAATCTGCTACAACAACTCCATATTTAATTTTGGAGCCATTTCATCACTTTTGCTACATGTATATACCACCTACCCTATTATTTGCTCAACTATTTTTAGGTTAACCTTTTTATCAAAATGCATGTGTTGAAAAGGATACTTTTCACTACCATGAGCAGAAAATCATAATCATTTGCCATAAATAGAATTATAACTAAAGGAAAACAACCTAAAAGAATTCTAGCTACGTGCTATTGTCCACCCAAAGACCCCGGTCTGCTGCTTGGCCCTCTCTGTTGAAATGGCAGCACAGCAAGTGTTAAAGTATGCGAAAGTCATGCTGGCCTCCAAGGAGACTTTCTCCTTGTCCTACTCAGCATTGGCAAGGGCCACAGCTCTCTCTCCAGGGAAGTTGGTGTTATTCAATACAGAGGATGGACACCACCCAAGATCACTCCCAAGACCTTCACTTTGGGTAAAATGTCTTCACCACTGTTCTTTGTTCACTATTAAAATTAGTCCATCCAACACACCAAATTGTCTATTTCTGCATATTCACTGTCACCTTCATCTGCAGGCATTGCCAGGAAGCTGGAATGAGAAAACAAGAACACTCAGAAACACACACACACACACACACACACACACACACACACACAAATACACAAGCACAAAATACTCCAAAACAATTTGGAAACAGTGCAGTGCCTCCCCTGGCACTTCCCCAAGTCCACAGCTTGAGGAATGTCTGACCTTGGGCAGTTCAATGTTGCTGCCTTTTCTAAAGGAATCTCTGCCTGAGTATAACAAAGACCAGCTTCCACTGAACATTGGGGAGCTCTTGAGGCTGCTGCCTTGTCTCCGTTTTCTCTCTTTACAGACACCGTGTGGCGTAGGAAGAGGCTGGTGCACACTTGTGTTAGAGCAGGTACAGAGACCAGGGGAGGACGGGGGACAAGAGAGAGAGTCGAAAGGGAGGCACTGCCTTCCATTTCTTTAGGATGGTGTAGGGAAAAAAACACGTAAATGGTCCAGCTTTGGATGCAATCTGCCTCCCAATTCCAATTCTATCTATTTGCAGCAACATAAATTTAGGCTAGTTGTTCATTGCCTACGAGCTTTCATCTCCTCCTTCTCAAAATGGCTCTAATGACACATCCTTGTTGTAGTGAAGATGTAAAAGGAGTTATGGCAGGTGCCGTGCCAGCCAGGCACACAGATAAACACTCAGCCAAAGCTTATTCTCTTTCCCTTTTAGCTTTTTTTTTTTCCACATTAGCACTATTCACGGAGGTCCAAAATTCTCCCTTTTTATTTGTTTGTTTGTTTTGCCTCCCAAATCCTGAGTCTCATCTGCAAAGTAAAAGAGAGAGAGAGCTGTGAATTTTCATAATTTAAGGGTCTTTTTCTTTGACTTGATCATGGAAAGTGATGTATGAGAGCTGAGTGGAATGACAAAAAGGGAGAGAGAGAAGAGAGAAGAAAGACTTCACAAGAGCAAACCCAAAAATCAGCCCCTTTTGAATAATCATTAAGCAGCCTGTTGGAAGCTTCAAGTCCTCAAAAGATTTTTGGGATGAGAGAGTAACAACATGAATCTAGAAAATGTGGTACATTTTATCAGAGATTTAAATTAGAGAAATCTTGGTTTTGCCTATTGGGTTGGGGAGATAGGGAAAGGCACAAAGAAAAACAGAGAAACACTGCCCCCTTCTGCCTGTGTGGTAAATAGCAGCATCGATGTAAAAAATTTCCGTGATCAAATAAAAATACTCACTCCCTAAATGTTTGCAAAGGAATCACTATGTGCAGATATTTGATTTTGTGGAATGCATTTTCCCATCCAAAGCTACCTTCAAAGGTTGTAAAAATGATCAAATAACAGAGGCATGCTCGCGAATGATTATGTTCTTCACTGGGCTTTTTTTTTTTAATTTATTTTTGTATTGTTTATTTTTGGCTGCGTTGGGTCTTCGTTGCTGCTCGCGGGCTTTCTCTAGTTGAGGCTAGTGAGGGCTACTCTTCGTTGAGGTGCGTGGACTTCTCATTGCGGTGGCTTCTCTTGTTGCAGAGCACAGGCTCTAGGCGTGTGGGCTTCAGTAGTTGTGGCACACAGGCTCAGTAGTTGTGGCTTGCGAGCTCTAGAGCGCAGGCTTAGTAGTTGTGGTACACGGGCTTAGTTGCTCCGCGGCATGTGGGGTCTTCCTAGACCAGGCCTCGAACCCGTGTTCCCTGCATTGGCAGGCGGATTCTTAACCACTGCACCACCAGGGAAGTCCCGGTTATTTATTTCTTTATCTGAACAGGAAATACATTGATGTGATTTTAAAATCAAAATGATATAAAAGTTATAAATTGAAAAAAACTCACCCCTTGTTTTTGCCCTCCTAAACCATACCTAGATATTTTTATTAGATTTTCATGTAAATACAAGCAATCATGACCATATAATTTTTTTTCCTTCTTTCTCGTACAATAGTTAGCTACTCAATATTGTTCTACATACTGCTTTTATCATGTAACACCATGTCTTGGAGATCTTTCCATTTCAGGACAGAGTAAGCTTCCTTGCTCTCTCTTCACAGAATATTTTAAATGTGGAAAGAACACACTGCCAGTTGCAAAACCCTATAAATTGGTTACATTATTGCAAAATGTGAATGATTTAAATTTTTTGATATAAACATAACCTCCTTCAGCTCACACTTTCCCACAGACAAACACTGTCCATGGTTCTTTGTAATCACCTTGTCTCCTGGCTGTATTTTCATTCTGGTACTCCTGGTGATGACAGTCTCTCGCCTTGGTACCCATTGTGTTCCATGGCAGAACAGAGCTTTGCGTCACTGAACTTTAGAAGCTAGTGCTCAGAATTAAAAGAGCTTAATGTCACCAAGATTTCTATTAAAACACCCAAGATGAAGGAAAAAGGCTTCCACTTCAGCTGAAATGTTCTTGTAAAGGGTGAAGTGGAAAATACAAACACCACTGCCTTTTTGCTGGTTGGATACCACAGCCATTGGCACCTCCTGAAAATGGTAGGGCTTCCAACTCTTGATGGAAACCAGGTTTGGTTTTTTGTATTTGAAATGGCTAGAAGACAGTGTCTTCTAGTACAGACAGCAAGCCAGTGAGACTGTCAAGGTCAAAGAAAAACCCAATGATCCATAGCAAACACTGACTATACAATTAAATTATACCAGTCAGGAAAACATTTGATCCTCTGCAACTGGACTTTTCCAGAAAATTAACCCTGAATCAATCTGAGCCATTCATCAGCTTCTAGCTGACCAATTTCCTTCTGCCACCCAGCATCCTACAACATGTCTGTAGTAGATAGTTTGTGCTGACCCACATCCCCTTGGTCCACCCTAGAGGTCACCTGCAGCATCACAGGAAGTTCCCATGCACACAGATATTTTACCATCAAGGATTTGTTTCTACCTGAGGGCTTTTTCTGGCTACATAAGTATGCCCTGGAAAGTCCAGGCATGCAGGGCAGGACAAAAGTACCAGGGAGTTAAAATTCCCAAGCAACCCTCAATCAATGAGGGACAGGAGTTGGTAGATAAATATCCAGCCCTCTTGCCTCTTGCTGGGGCAATGCTGAAGTGTGTGGCACCCAGACTCTCAAAGGGACACCAGTGTGATTGAGTCCCAGGTACTGACAATAGTGACCCACTCATTAGTACATTCCTTATTGGCTTTTGTCCCTTCCCACTCTTTCACCTTCTTCCTGTGATCACTTCCTATGACAGTCTGGATCCAATCAGGAGACAGAGCACACAGTAACTTAAAACAGAGGAAGTGTAATACAAAGAACCATTAACTATGATAAAGAGTAACTGTAAGATACAAGTAAACTCTTTAAGGCACCCTATGTTTTAGGCTGAACACCCACGGAAGGACAAAGTTGGGAGGAATCCAGACATCTTTGGAGAAGGTGTGGCTCAGTCCACAGTGTAGTAGAGAAGTCTGCTGCTTTGGCTAGGCTAGAGCTGGTCTGGAGGTGCTGCAAGCAAGAAGCCACCCTCCAGAGTGCACATGGGGGAGCAGTCAATCAGCACCTGATTATGGGGATGTGGAGCCTGGGAGTCGGGGGGGATAGGAGTCCTTCAGAGCATGTAAGCTGTGCTCCTGGCTCTGGTTTCCATACCAAGGGGGGTTGCATGAAGGTTATCACCACACCACAGCTCCATGACCTTCCCCCGAGTTCCAACAGGCAGGTTCAAACAGATGCTAATTAGGGAAGGGAGGGGATGCGGAGACAAGGGAGGAGCAGTCAAGAAACAGTAGTGCAGCCTTGGGGCAGGGTCCTGGCTCCCCCTCAAGGGATATAAAGCAATATCTTTGAGCTGTTTTGCAGATACTGAAACCCCCACCAGGTGGAGAAATTAACGGTAGGCTGCCCACAAGCACTTAGACCCCAGACAGGTTGAAACCAGAAGGTTGATGCCACTCACACTTACCTCACCACCAACCAATAAGAAGAATGTCCACAAGCTGATCAAGTCTTCTTTGAACCACCACTATAAAACTTCTCCCTACCCCCTCGGGGTGGGGAGGGGACACACAGTTTTGAGGGCATTAGTCCCCTGTGGCCCCCTTTGCCTGGCAAAATAAAAAAGCTACTTTTTTTCTACTTTACCCAAAACTCTGTCTCTGAGATTTAATTCAGTGTCGAGGTACAGAGGCTGGATTCGGCTTCAGGACCATATTTTGGCTTGTGGGCAGGTTCCACAGAATGTCCCCACACCCATAATTGAGCCTCATCTGGCACAGAAATGGCAGGAGACCCTCCTTCTCCAGCAATATCCCTCCAGCATCCTTTACTGAGAAAGCTTAGCATCATGCTCATGTTAAAGAAGAAATACTTAAAGGAATTCCTTTATCATACACCACATATTCAAGGGTGCATCAGATCTAAGAGGCAATAAATTGATAACAAAAAAAACCCAAATAAACTATTTGCACCCAAATCCTTTTCTCAGGGTCTGATTTTGAAAGAACTCACATTAACAGAATGTCCATCAAACCTGATTTCAGTCTTGTTTCTGTGTGACTTAGATGAAGGGCCTTAACAGCTCAGAGTCCCCATTTTCTCATATGTAAAATGGAGGTGATAATAAACAATTCCACTTCAAAGGGTGTTGGTAGGATGAAAAATCTAGACCATTCACCATGCATCTGGTACAAAATTTCATCCTCTTTCGTCCTTATTTTCAAATCAGTTGCAGCCCCCAAATTTCTTCCATCCTTTAAGTAAGAGGCTAAGTGTCAGGGTGATCTGAGCTACCTAGCTCAAGACATTTTGTCCTTGACTGTGACTTAGGACAGCTTTGGTGGGGAGGAGGTTAGAAGGACACTTTGCCCTGGAAAGGGACTGTTTGAAGCTTTGGAAACAACAGATAAAGACAAGTGCTTCTCTGTAGAGAAAACTTCAAATGGAGAAGTTCTCCCAGAAGAGGATACACCAACTTCTGTGGGCACTTAAATAAATGTGCTTTAAAGGGGGTATAATATAATAGCTACCTTGTGTTGAGATCTCACTATGTGTCAGGTATTCATAGTCATAAACCTGCTTAATTCTCAAAACAACTCTCTAAGGGAAATGTTATTTTTAATTCCAATTTTGCAGATGTTGAAACAGAGGCTCAGAAAAAGGAAGCAATTTGCCTAAGATCAGAGTCAGGATTTGAACCCAAATCTGACTCAAAGCCCCAGCTCCAACTGCTGTGGTGGATGGAGTCCTGATTTAGACTAAAGAGTCAGAAGATTGTGATCCATGATTAACCTCTAAGTCCCTGTGAGATCTGGGAGGAAGTTCTTCCTTTTTCAAGGGAGAGTTTCCCTCATCAGTAAAATGAGAGAGTTGAGTTAGAACCATGATTCTCGTGCGGGTGATACCATCCCAAAGGATATTTTGTAAATTTAAAGGAATAGTTGGCACTATGATGAGAAGATGTTCAAAGGCATTTCATGGTTGAGTACCAAGAAGGCTAGACACCCTATACAATGCTTGGAATAATCCTGTCCAATGAAGAATATGTTTCATGCCATGTATATCCCACAAAACAGTCTTCTTGTTGAAAAGTTTATCTAAACCTAGACCCCAACACCATTTTACATAAAAAATAAAGCATTCTTATACGGTTTTAATATACAATGAATTTTTCAGAGCCAATTGGGGGAAGATTGTGCTTTTTTTATTAAAAATATTAGCAAGCATTGGTCACCATTTGGAAAATCATATCACTGATAACAATGCATCTCATGATAGGAGTTAGCAGAACATTGCCCCTCTCTCACTTTGCATTTGTACTGATCATATGTATAGTATCTGTTGCAAGTATCTGTGTATTTCCTTATGTCTTCCAATATAGAAGTCCCCAGACATTTGTATATTGAAATACTCATTACCTTACTAGAAATTACTTTCCTTTTATATTTCCTTCACAGAAAAGTTAGGACACCAAATTGATTAAAAAGAAAATATGTGTGTAGACAGGTTGTATTATCTGTGAACTTTGCTTTGAGATATTTATGGAGGCATTATAAAAGACTTGTTTTGAAAGGGGAACTCCGGGCACAGGGAGAGAGATTATGATCTCTTTGTTCAGTGAAACATGGCAGCCCCCAATACAAAGCCAAGACTCAAGATATACAATATGCATATATTTTCATTTACTCAAAACTAGATCATTAGCACCGACTCTGAGCCAGGAATTGCTGTGGGTTCTGGGATGCCGTAGAGATCAAAAAGACTCAAGCCCCTGATATTGTAGAACTCTCACTGGAAAAGGCAAAGGCTCATATCTACTAAAGCTAAATATTCTCCTAACCTATAGCCCAGTAATTCCACTACTAGGTAGGGACTCTGGAGAGAATAAGGGTACATGCCCACCCAAAGGCATTACAAGAATGTTTATAGCAGCTTTATTCATAACAACCAAAAACTGCAAACAACTCAAATGTCCCCCAAGAAGAGAATGGATAAATAAATCGTGGTATATTCATACAGTGGAGTAGTACACAGTGATTAAAAAAAAAAAAAAAAAAAGACAAACTACTAATACCACAACATAGATGAATCTCACAGACATTTCATTGAAGAAGCAAGACACAAATGCGAAATTACTATATAATTTCACTCATATGAAGTTGAAGAACAGTCGAAATTAGTCAATGTTGATAAGTATCAGAATAGTGGTTGTCTTTTGGTGGAGAGGTTATTGACTAGGAAAGCACACAGGGAACTTTCCAGAAAGGTGAGAAAATTCTGTAACTTGGTCTGCTTGATGGTTTTACAGGTGTATCTAAATTACCCAGGTGTAATCAAAAGTTCATCAAGCTGGACACTTAAGATTAGTGCACTTTGACAAACCTTAAAATATCCAAATTTCACCTCATTTTAAAAAAAAGACTCTATTTGAACACCCCAATTTAAAAAGTTAGTAACTGCAAACAAAACGTCTCTGAGGTCAGACAGATTTGGGTTCAGATCTCATTGCCAGTAGTTTCTACATTGTGAGACCTTGAGAAAATTACTTATCCTGTCTGAGCCTCCATTTCCTCATGTATAAAATGAGAATAACAATTCATCCCTTTCCAGTTGGCTGAGAGGATTCCAGACGTAACATACGTAGAAGTGCTACCACTGTCCTTATGCTTCTCCAGGAATTTCACACTCCATTAGCTTTGACTTCCCCAAAGCAGGGCTTGTGTCAGTGATGGCAAATGTAGGACACTCGTGTCCCCCACTGCCCACTCCTGAGCCCTAGGACATGGCTAATCAACTATGACACTCTTCCCCCCGACCCTTAAAATCCATCTCCACACAGTTCTCCCTGAAGCGGCACACTCCGTGAGAGCTGACATATGAAATAAAACCTATTTGCTATCCTGACCTACATCACATTCATCTTTGCCTTGTCTGCAGCATCTAGCACAAAGACCTGTCGAGCTTGTAAAAAAATGGAAAAAGAACTGGTATTTACTTAGTATCTAAAACTCAACATACTCAAGCCAGATGTTTTTTTTTTTTTTTATGTTTTTAATGGTACCACTTAAATCCTCACAAAAATTCTATGAAAGAAGCATAATTCTTGTTAAGTAACCAGAGAAAGTAAGACCCAAGCTTATTTAAGTAACACCAGTTCACAGGTCAGAGGTGGCTAAACCAGGTTCAAATCCAGACTCTAACGTCCAAAGTCTGTCCGCCATGGCATGCCATGCTTCATTAACTTGAACATGCAGTGCATGTCTATTAGAAACTAGACAATTGTGGATGCATCATCCAGAATCCAGAACAAGGAAATAGACATGCATTATACCATTAGGAGTGAGTTAAAAAGAGAATATAGAAAATGATTTCATGCCAAGAAGTAAATAAATATAAGTGAGGTCTGATAATTTAAAAGAAGCAAGACATAATCAACAGTCTGCAAGATTAACAATTTACTGGCTGCTAATTCTGCAGATTGGCTTTTTCAAGCGCGAGCCCATTGGGTATTCTGCTAATGGAACAGAGAACACCTTGGCTAATCTCGTGAAGTGCAGCTGCCCATAGTCTGCAGAGCCCTGCCTGTTTTTCTTGCTTTCAGTTTGGTCTGCTTTCCTGCCAGTTTCGTGTATCTCATCAGAGACCAGAGGTGGGAAAGCAGAGCTGCCCCCTGACAAAGCAGAAGTCTTTGCAGTGGAGGACCAAGAGGACCAGTGAGCCCAGACCCCAGGCATGTCAGGACCACTGTTTTGAGTCTGAAAGTACACATTGCAATGCCTTCTCTCCTGAGGAGAGAGAGGGAACAAGAGAAAAGACTGGGAGGGAGTAGAATGTCACAGCCAGGAGAGCCTGCAGAAGCCATTTTTCCTGTCTTCCCAAATGTCAAAAGGTTTGCCATATGCCTATATGATGTGTACTATTATTGACGTATCCTCTTTCTTTAAATAAGCCCACTTAGTTGACTACATTTAGCCTCATCCTAAGCTATAGATCAATAAAATCATACACTTGATGTGCTGGTTATATTTTCCTTATAGGTATTAAAATAAACATGGGAACTATGATAATTTTAAATGTTTATCCAAAACCACAACGAGATACCACCTTACACCTGTCAGGATGGCTATTATCAATAAGACAACAAATAACAAACGTTGGCAAGGATGTGAAGAAATGGACCTCCCATGCACTATTGGTAGCAATATAAACGGTGTGGCCACTATGGAATAAAAGTATGGAGATTCCTCAAAAAATTAAAAATGGAACTACCATATGATCCAGGAGCTCCACTTCTGGGTACTTATCCAAAGGAAACAAAAATACTAACTCATAAGATATATGCACCTCCATGCTCACTGCAGCATTATTTAGGATGGCCAAGCCATGGAAATGATATAAGTGTCCCTCAATGGATGAATGGATAAAGAAAATGTGGTATATGTACACAATGGAATAGTATTTAGAGAAAAAAAAGGTGAAATCCTGCCATCTGCAGGGCCTTGAGAGCATTATGCTAAGTGAAATAAGTCAGACAAAGACAAATATCATGTCTCACTTAAAAGTGGAATCTTAAAAACAAAACAAAACAAGACAACAAGCTCATACAGAGAACAGATTAGTGGTTGCCAGAGGTAAGATGGGGTGAGAAAAATGGGTCAAGGAAGTCAAAAGGTACAAACTTCCAGTCATAAAATAAATAAATCTTGGACTTGTAATCTACAGCATGGTGACTAGAGTTAATAATACTGTATTGTATATTTGAAAGTTGCTAAGACAGTAGATCTTAAATGTTCTCACCACAAGAAAAATTGTAACTATTTGTGGTGGTGAATGTTAACTAGACTTATTGTGGTGATCATTTTGAAATATATACATATATCAAATCATTATGTTGTAAACCTGAAACTAATATAATATTATGTCAAGCATATCTCAATAAAAAAAGTGTTCATCCACATATCACATAAAACCAGCTTGAGTCCCTCTAATGGGACAAGTACCACAGCATTGAGAAATACTGATAAAGTTCATCAGATTCTAGCCTTTCTTTTCTTTAGCAGCAGAAATTTAGTGGTAATAGAGGATTTTGAGGAACCCCAATCCATCCAATAGATAGCGCAGAGAAGCTTTGATGAAAGTTGAGTAAGATGGCCAGGAAACCCAGCTCCTCAGCTTCCTCATTGCCGCCCATCCTGCCCCAAGCCCCCGAGTACCCTTGTAGAACACTCAAAGCTCAACAGCAGTATTTGAACACTGCCCCAGCTCCAGGCTTTTGTTGTACAGAGGAAGAAACCAAGGCACCAAAAAGAGAACTAATGACAAAATATTGCATACAAAATTATTGCAGAAATAGATCTTGAACACAGGGCCTTTGACATACCTCTGGAGATCTGTGCACTGTCCTGTGACCTGGAAAACCTTCAACCCTGGGCCAAAGAGATGGCACATGGCCTCCCTCCACCTCTATCTCCTTCCATGCCTTCTGGTTTGAAGCAACATTTGAGGTGAGAGAAGAGGAAATCTATGACTAGGAGCAAAGGCAGTGAGGTGGGATTTGGACCATTATGGCTATGGTGCTGCTTGGTCTGAAAGCTCTTTGGACTGAGAATATAACACTGATGAATGAGAACCTCAGGGAAACTGACACAGCTCAATACATCTGTACCATTTGGGCCCGCTTTTTCTCCCTTGAAGAACATTTCAACTAGTGGAAGCATCTAGAAGCATGCCACAAACTCAAATCCTATTCCAGAAGCACTGAAGAATAATTTGAGATAGCTTCAGCTTCCATACTTCTGTCTCCTTCCTCACCTGTAGCTCCTCTCTGACCCACCCCTGTCCAGCCATGCCCCTCCAGCCTCCCTTCTCTGGATCTTTCTCTCTAGAGGCATCCAGCATCTTTTCCCTTGCAGAGTACGCCAGCTTCTGCACATCTCCTCCCCACCCATCGTGCTACTCTACACAAGACAGACAGCACAGCCCACCTTGCTGATGATGGAGTCTTCCTCCTCCAAAGGCTGGAGATGGCATCATAAAATAATAAAACTTGAGCAATTTTTCTTTCTACAAGATTTTAGCTCAATATAAGGAATCATTTTTCAACAGCCAGAACTTCCCAAAAAAGGTGAGTTGGCCCCTTCAGGCAATGGTGTGCCTTCACCTCCAGGGGATCACTTGAGAAGGCATCCTTGGAAGATTCTGGTCTCAGATGGGAAATCTCACTGGATATCCACTAATACCTCCTTCCAACTCCAGAGTTTTCTGATTCAACAGGGGTCTGTGGCCTTTGGGTTGCAGCAAGGGGGAAATCTGAGGCAGTTTTGGGAAGCATATGTGAGAAGCATCTTTGACTCTAGCACAAAGATCATCAAAGTTTTTCTGCAAACAGCCAGATGGCACAAACTTTAGGTCTTGCACGTCATACGCTGTTGTTCGTTGCAATTACTCAATTCTGCTATTGTATCAGGAAAGCAGCCATAGGCAATCTGTAAACAAATAAGTGTAGTAATGTTCCATTAAAACTTTATTTACAAAATAGATGGCAAATGAGTCTTAACTTATTTCAAAATAAAAAGGTAAAAACAAAAATTGGCAGCAGGCTAGATTTGACCTGCTGGTATAGTTGGCCAGTGCTTGCTCTAGAGGAAACTTATCCACCTGAATACTGCCCTCTCCCTTCCTGCTTCATCCACTCAACCACTGAACCAAGTCAGCACTACCTCCAAAATATGTCTCATGGTCATCCATAAGAGAGACAAGCTGGCACCTTAAGTAATCAAACCCACATATTCCGTAGTTAACAACTGCAGGAAGACCCCCAAATTGATCTTCCTTTGAGAGACATGCATGCATTTCTTAAAATGTCAGTGGTCACTAAAACCCCAGGGTAGAAGTGTTTAGCCCTTCAACCAGGAGAACTGTTGTAGGTTTAGGGGTGCTTATTATAAGCTCCTCCCTTCCAGATTCCTGAGAAATAGACAGCAGACCCAAGGAACCACATGAGAATCAAGATCCAGCACTGCACTTTCCTAAAAGACCAGGCAAGTACCAATAGCTTCAATATTTAGGGCTTTGGGTTTACCATGTTGGAGAACATGGCTCAAACCAGACCTTCCCCAATTTTACTCCTAACCCCTTGAAGACATTTGGGTCTATTCAGAGGAGAACCAAAGTTCCAGAACCAACTCAAACCATCTGACCAAAAGTTGCTTTCTTGAATTGTTATAACCAGAGCAGGAGGGAAAGACAGCAAGTAATACTTGGGCCCACAGCTCTGCATTTAAGTGAAGAGGCTCCGTTACTCTAATTAACGTGACTACCCTTACTGGTGATAGGGTAAGAACCTGGGACCACTGAGTTGTATTGGTCAGGGGTCTGGATCCCTATACTGACTACCGTACAGAGGCAGGAAGAGGAGGGGAGATAACTTGGTCCTGAGGTACCCATTTTTCAAAGGGACAACTCTGATTAGATGCTGATGAGCATAAATGATTAGTAACAGTGACAATAAGACATTACAAATTGCTCTATTCTGCATCTTTTCTCACTTATTTTCAGCCACCCTGTGAGGTTGCCATTCAAATCAACCCCCTTTACATATAATGGGCTGCCCAGAGGAGTTTAAATCCTAGAATTAATTGAAACTAAGAACACTGCCATCTTGGCTATTTTATGTGATTTCTGTGCTCAGGGTAAAAACCTGAACTTACTTTTGGGGCAAGTTGTCTTTTATCTTGGAAACAATCATTTCAGCAGTCCCTTTGAGTTACAGGTGTGCAAAGTAAGTGCATTCCTACCCATTGATTTTGGGAAAGGGACTTCTTCGGTGGAGACGGGGCTTGGAAAGGGCTTAGGTTTAGAAGAGGCTGATATGTAAATTCAGAATGAATCCTCTCTCATACATCAGTTTACATATGTGAAACTACATGGTGGGTCAAGGAGCCTTCTGCGAGAAAATAGTTTGGTTATTTATCTACTTATTATATTCTTTAGAACACATCTGACAAGGGTGGGCCTACTTGAGGCCAGACGATGGGAAGAAAAAGAAGGATCTCCAAGAGGAAATTCATCAAGAGGGAGGAGTGTGGACTGGGCAACCCAGGCAAAGGCTGTTGAAGCAGCTGGTTTTGGGTAGTGAGTGCTTTAGCTCACGATACTGCTCTCTGGATGATGGGCTGGGCCTTAGGGAATACGGTTGCTTCTGTGTGAAATGAAAGAGCTGACCTCTGATGGGCCACATCCCTGGCAACCCAGGTCAATTGGAGAGAAGAGTATCCTTGACCAAGGGTAACCCAGGAGAAGAAGCATCGTCCGCTGTTCTCTGCGGAACCGCAGCAAGAGCTGACATTTCTCCTGACCACAGGGACTGCCCAGCTTCAGCAAGGGCCAGGCATCCCAGGTTTAGTTCTTCTCACCTGCAGAGCAACAATAGGAGTTCTTGGGCTTCCCAGGAAAGATCTCTGAAGACAAGGTGTGGGTGTGGGAGAGACTGCACTGCCTGCTAATCTGAACAGGTGAAGGATTGCAGTCACAAAGTGGCTGTTAGCAAAAGAGATTCATTTTGCTTTTGTATGAGCTCTTGAGGTCTAGGGACTTCCAGTTTCTGAGCATGTGAGCCAACTGAGGCTTAGAGAGGCTTAATAATAGGATCTCAGCCATTCTTTTTTTTTTTTTTTTTTTGGATC
>NW_020172818.1:7863451-7864771 GCF_003031525.2 Neophocaena asiaeorientalis asiaeorientalis
ATCTCAGCCATTCTTTTTTTTTTTTTTTTTTTTGGATCTCAGCCATTCTTAACTCTCACTGCACACAGAATTACTGGGGAAGTCCTAAAACAGACTGATACTTGGGCTGAACCCAGCTGAACTGAATCAGTCTTTTGGACTAGAGCCAAGCAATCAACTATATTTGAAAAGTTCCATAGTTGAATCTAATGTGTAGGAGGTTGTGAAGAACAGGACTCACCTAAGGCAGATAGATAGATAGATAGCCCCATTTTATGGAAGCTGAAGGTTAGAAAGTCAAATAAGTAGCCCAGAGTAATTCAGCTGATAAGCTTCAGAATCATATGTCAAATCTAGTTCTGATTGCTGACCCCATATTGATTTTACTCTATCATGTTGCCTTGAAGATTCTGGAGAATGAGGAAAAAGGAACCAAGATAGAACAGAAATAACCCCCCAAAGACTTCAGCTTCCTACCAGTTAAAAACATCCTTGCAGGGCTTCCCTGATGGTGCAGTGGTTGAGGGTCCGCCTGCCAATGCAGAAAGATGTTGCACAGAGACACAAAAGTCTTCCTTCTTCATGTCTTGTCAGTGAAAAGCCATCCAGGCCAAATCAACATACTTCAAGAAAGGTTTCTTTCTCCCACTTCTTTCTAGCCAAAAAGCTTGTCAAGCTTCAGTCACTTGTAGTTACATCACTGGGAGGCAGGCATTGAATGAAAGGGAGAAAGTGTGGTTGGTGTGGCTTGGATTACAAAGGAATCCCACCTGGGCCAGGGCTCCCAGCCTCATTGAGCACAGGCAGAAACAGGGCGCCATCTTGTGGGGAAATGGTGCAAGCCATGCTGGTTCAGGGCTTTGGACCAGAAATGTGAGGCCTCTAGACACTAGCACATTACAAGTGCCTCAAGGGCAGGAATCCTCTGAGGGTCTGTGAACACCTAGTAAATAATAATATCATTTTAATTAGAGCCATCGCTTATTGAAAGCTTACAATGCACCAAGTTCTAAGCAAAGCCTTTCCTGAGTACCCTCCGCATCCCATATACACTTGCAAACTCCGATGTTGGCAATACTATCCTCACTGGAGTGATACGGGTCTAGAGATGTGGATAACTGACCAGCACAAGTCACAGAGCTAGTAATGGATCTGGGATTCAACTGAGGGGAAAATAATAGTGAACTTCATTTCTGCTAGGAATGTGGGGTCTGTTTGACTACAGAACTCTTGGCAGTGTATGTGACACGGGAAAAATGCAGGCAGGAAACCAAATGCCAGCAAAAACCTGTCCTGGAAACCATCCCACTGCTTTTTTTTTTTTTTTTTTTTTTTTTTTTA
>NW_020172818.1:7864972-7879425 GCF_003031525.2 Neophocaena asiaeorientalis asiaeorientalis
CGCGGCATGTGGGATCTTCCCGGACCGGGGCACGAACCCGTGTCCCCTGCATCGGCAGGCGGACTCTCAACCATCGCGCCACCAGGGAAGCCCTCACTGCTTTTTTATGTCCTCTTGTTCTATAACTAGGCAGAAAAACATGAGCTAGAAGGGTATTTGCAGTTGTGTACTGCTGAGTGTTTAAAAACTGGCTCTATGGGGTATGAAAGCCCTGATTTGTGGCATTTGCCAATTTCTGTGGTATAAATATTCCCACGGTGGCCAGTTTCGAGCTACCAACTTGGCATCAACTATTTCACAAATTTCCTGAAAATTTAACATGAGCTTATTTAAACTGGTTCCAGTACATCTATGGAATCAATTCCATTCTAAGAGAATGAGGCTTGTTAGCTAGAAGTAGGGACTTCCCCCATCCTCCAGTCCAAAATAACCCAGAGTATTTTGTAGTTGTGAAGGGCTATGTTCTACTTTGGTAGAAATAGGACTGAATTGATGCCCTGCCATTAGGCCATAGCGCTGCTAGGATTGCATCGATCTTCCTGTTTGTACTGTTTGTAACTATGGCCCCATCTTAAGTATTCCTAATTGAAAAACAAAGCCTCAGGAAACCGAAACTTAACCAGCCGCTCTCGCTTCTGTAACTATGCTTGCTGAACCCCCTTTTGCAACCATCCAACCAATCAGACGGTGACTAGTGTCTTTGTTTAAAAGTTAACCAATCAGTGACTAGTGTCTTTGTTTAAAAGTTAGCCAATCAGTACTCCCCACCCCTGAAGGTCGCGAGCTTGTTTGTACCTGTCTATAAAAGAGCTGTACTAAACTCCATCGGGACCTCTTAGCGTCACCGGCAACGAGTGCGCGGAGGTCCAGGTTCGAACCTGCAATAAATGACCCTTGCCGTTTGGCTTTGACTCTTGTCTCTGGTGGTCTTGTGGAGGGGTCTCGTGACCGTGGGCATTTCAGTTGTTGTTGTTGTTTTTGGCTGTGTTGGGTCTTCATTGCTGTGCACTGGCTTTCTCTAGTTGCGGTGAGCGGGGACTACTCTTCGTTGCGGTGCGCGGGCTTCTCACTGCAGTGGCTTCTCCTGTTGTGGAGCATGGACTCTAGGCGCAGGCTTAGTTTCTCTGCGGCATGTGGGATCTTCCTGGACCAGGGATCGAACCTCTGTCCCCTGCACTGGCAGGCATATTCTTAACCACTGCGCCACCAGGGAAGTCCCAATCCAGAGTGTTTTAGCATCCTTCAATTATCTCATTCAGGATTTTTCTCACAAGGGCTAATACATTGTTTACTTCAGCTTGGTAGACTCATAAAATCTGGTTGTATGTTTGGCATTAATCATAGACACTAATGATTTAAATCTCTGGGCTTGGATGCACAGAAGATTCAAGTAAGTGATGTCCTAGACCAGAAGAAAAGATTTTGTGAATCTTGAAAAATAGGAAAAAAGGTCCATTCTAGTTAGGATTGGGTTCACTTAGTGAAAGAACAAATTAAAACCCTTAAAAATCAGAAAGCAGAGTAAAGTGGATGTGAACTACACATACATCTTGGGTGGAATAAAGCAAGGTTACAATGAATTATATAACACCAGCCTTTAAAAATCAATATAAAATAAAATAGATAGGGCTTCCCTGGTGGCGCAGTGGTTGAGAGTCCGCCTGCCAATGCAGGAGACACAGGTTCGTGACCCGGTCTGGGAAGATCCCACATGCCGCGGAGCAGCTAGGCCCGTGAGCCATGGCCGCTGAGCCTGCGTCCAGAGCCTGTGCTACGCAAAGGGAGAGGCCACAACAGTGAGAGGTCCGCGTACCGCAAAAAAAAAAAAGATAACAATGGAATTGCAATAAAAGAAAGTATGATTACTGGGGACTGTGTCATCTCTCAGGTTCAGAATTGCTTTGCTTCTTCTTGGAAAACTAGCTTGAGTTTGGTCTTCCCGGGGGTGGGGGGGTGGGGAGCACAGTGGAGTGCTTAAATGCATAGGCTTTGGGCGGAAATCTGTGGCATTGACCAAGTTACTTAACATTTCTAAGGCTCAGTCTCCTTGTCTGTAGAATGGTGATATTAATGATTTATAAACATTTATCCACATTTCATTTCAAGCTTGTTGGCAAAGCGAAAGACTTAAAAAAAAAAAAAAAAAAAGCTAGCACAAATATTTTCTTTGGGGAAGACACCAAAAGTGACTTAAACACCACTCCACTAAAGTTTTAAAAGAGAAATGTCTGGTTTGAAGGCTATTAGGAAAGCACATGGCTTAAAGAGTGTTGTACCTTTGAATATCTGGTTAAGGGTTACTGGGCACATCTAAACAAGAGCAGAGTGGAGTCAATCTAACTTCCCAGAAGGAATCTAAATTGCTTTAAAGTCCATCAGAAAAATACTCCGGAGCTTTATTAGGAATGCTAGATCCTTCCCAAAGAGGCTGAAAATCACGTCAACTCACAAAGTTGTGCCCCAGATCAGGTATGGAATGATTTTCTTTCACAGTAACCATCACATAGGGCTGGTGTGAGGATTATATGAAATGGTAACAGCAGCTAACACATACAGAGTGTTTTTCCTGTGTCAGAACCAGTGGTGAACACATTCCATCCATTATGAAATCACGTCATTTGCCAGTTCACAATTCTCTAGGGGCTGTTCATTGCACTTAAGACAAAACATGTTTCCTATCCTTGTGGTCAAAGCCCTTTGTGATCTGATTCCACCTGTTACTACTCTACCCCAATACCCACCGGCTGCAATGACCATATTTCTGCTCCCCAAACACATCAAGCTGATTCCTGCCCCAGGACCTTAGCATTAGCAGTTCTTCCTGCACTAGCTACTCCTCATTTCCTCATGGCTGACTTCACTGCAACATTCAGATCTGAGAATGACCTTCCCTAACCTGTGAGTTGCTGTCCAGTCAACCTCCGCTGTATCTCTCTACTTCATCTTAGGCAGAGTACTTATCTCTTCTTGATATTTTATTCATTCATTTGTTTGCTGACCAGCTAATTCCACTGGAATGGAAGCACAGGTAGGGCAAGCGTTTGTCTGCCTAGCTTACCTGCTTTCTCTCCCATGACTAAAATATTTCCTGGCACATAGAAGGACCCCAAACATATTTGCAGAATGAATGAATGATCCCAGTCAGTTTTCCCCAAACACTATGGTAGGTACATTTGTGTATTTCACAAATAAGAAAACAAGACACGGAGAGGTTGAGTGATTTGCCCACAGTCGTAAAGCTAGAAAACAGCAAAGCAAACCCAGTTGTGGCTCCAAAGGCCTCAGGCTCCACCTCTTCATCATCATGCCTGTAAAAATAAGCTTCCTCACTCACCGTTCCTGTTTTATATATTACACATTTAGTCTAAGAAATGGAAGTAAATCTGCCTTTGCTTTAGACTTACTTTAAATTAGCTCCTCTGCCATTCATTAGTCAAAATGCTATCTACTGTTTTATGTAAATCTAAATTAAGGAAAATGCCCACTTCAGGAGTGAATATGCCTTTAATTGTATGAATATATATTTTCTAGTACTGCCCTTGAAGATTAAGGTACTTAACTTGTTCAGGCCTTCCATTCCCTCTGCCCATCCAGCATCCATCATTTCTTTCAAAACCAAGTTCCAGGCTGCCTTCCTGTAGATGGCTTCATTGATTAATTCAGTCCATTCTAGCCACCCTCCTACAAATGTACACATTCATTTTCTTCCACTTTGCTCATTTTGTTACCAAATGCAAGTTCGTGTACTGGACGCACAGTGAGGCTGAACAAACCGAAACGTCGGAGTTTGGAGCAGAGAAAGGTTTATTCCAGGGCCAAGCAAGGAAAATGGGTGGACTGTGCTCAAAAACCTGAACTCCCCAATAGTTTTCAGGGGAAGTTTTTATAGGCAAAAGTTGGGGTGAGGGCTGCAGGGTGTGTGACTTTCTTCTGATTGGTTGATGGTGAGGTAAGTGGGGGATTCCAGGATTGTGAACCATCAGCCTCCTGATTTCAACCAGTCTCGGGTTTCAGCATGTAGTTACCATCTTCTGAAACAGGAGGGGAGGGGCCAGGGCACAACTTTTAAAAGAATGACATAGCCATAGGACATGACAAAAACTAGTTAGAACTAACTAGATCCAAGATGGTGGAAGATTTGACTTCCAGTAGACCTGAAGCCTCATTATATGCTCATTGTAATACATTAGCTAAATGATACAACCATCAGCAGCATGACAGTTCAGAGCTAATCATAAAAGGCCAAAAAGTGGGTGGTGGCCCAATTCCTGGAAATCCCCACTCTTTCCCCGGAAGTAGTTGGAATAATCCTCTCACTCATTAGCCTATGAAATTACCCAGCCCATAAAAACTAACCACGCCATATTTTGGGGCCTCTAGCCTTCCCAGATGGCCCACACTCTGTCTGTGGAGTGTGTTTCTCTCTAAATAAATCTACTTCTTACCTATCATGTTGTCTCTCACTGAATTTTTTTCTGCGATGAGACATCAAGAACCTGAGTTTCATTAAGTCCTGAGACCAGGTGTGTGATCTCAGTTGAAAGACCATGGTTTCAAGTCCCAATCTTACTTGCACGGTTTCACTTCTACCTGGGTGGGGGCCTTAGTTTCTGTAGAAGAACTCAAATATATTGTTATGTATCTCCGTTGAGGAAGAACCAGGATCCTGCTTCAATAGCCGCACTACCCTTTTTCGATGGCTCCTCCTTTGTTTCTTCTTTCCCTTACTTCCCTGATTAACAACTCTTTGAATCTGCTCTTTGGTATTCAGGAAAGCCTAGGAGGCTGAAGCCTTTGTCCTGCAAATAAGAAACTGGGGACAAGAGAAGGCTTTTGTACCTGGGAGGGCCCTATGGGGTCCTGCTTAATTTCAACTTCTACATTACCCAACTCCTCTTATTTTATTTCACACATGTATTGTGTGCATAAGAAGCATGTTTTGTCTTTATAATCAGCATGTTAGCTCCCTGAGACTGTGGCCCATGCCCATTGGGCTTCCTATTTTAGGGAACTCTACTTAGAACCAACAAGATGGTATAGAATTCCTATACAGTTGCCTAATAACAGAAAACATGTGCATATAAATGAAAGTACACTTTCTTCCCTCTTCCTTCCTTGTTCTGAAAGTTCTGAATTTTGGGAACAACACAAATGCTTTCTTTATCGTAAAACACACTGTTTAACCACCATTGTAACTTGCTCAACATATCTACCACACCAAAGTATGTGTTTCTAATAACCTAAAATAGTAAAAATTCAAATTTATGTTTAATCTAAAAGAATCTTAGCCGTTACTCAGCCTTTTATTATGTTCTTAATGGTTACCTGAATCTCACCTGTTAATTATGGTCTCTTCTTATCACAGAAAAAGAGTGGTGCAAGACATTTCAACATAAACTCCTTACTTAGATCCAGAAGAGTACAATTGTCAGTTTAGTATTCATTGTCTAAAAGAATTACTTGATGAGTATTTTTATTCAATTTTCTTTCAAGAGTAAGCATAACTTCTCTTTTTCCAAGTAACTCATATCTCTTGAGACACATGATTCAACTCTATGAAAATCATTCTTGAGTCAAATCTCTCTAGCAAGAAAGTTCTTGCTTTTGAAATGAAGGAGGACCCTGTGAGGCTCTCCCAGTTACAAACATCTTTCCATGACCCCTGTTTCTTGTTTGTAGGGAAAAGGTGTCAGCCTCCTAGACATTCCCTGAATTCCAAAGGGCAGATTCAGTTACTAATTAGAGAAGGGAGGGAACTCAGAAACAAATGAGGAGCAGTCAAGAAACAATGGTGAAGCAATAAAGCAGTGTCCTGGTTCCTCCTCAAGGAATATACAAAACAATATTATCTTTGACTTCTTTTGCAGGAACTAAGGCCCCCCACCCAGGTGGAGGATGGTGACTTTAGGCTGAGCACAAGATTCCCCGAGCACCACCCTGTTACCTCACCACCAACCAGTCAGAAGAAAGTCACACTCTGCAGACCTCACCCCAAATTTTGCCTATAAAAACTCTTCTCTCAAAACCATCAAGAAGTTTGGTTTTTTTGAGCACAAGCCACTCATTCTCCTTGCTTGGCCCTTGCAATAAACCTTTCTCAGCTCCAAACTCCAATGTTTCAGTTTGTTTGGCCTCACTGTGCATGGGACACATGAACTTGCTTTTGGCAACACTTTTTAAAGAGTTGTCCCCACCCAATCCATGGCCTCACTGGAGTAACAGAGGCTCTAGTATTAAAAAGCAAGCCATGTGGTTTAAAGAATATTAGATTTGTATTGATGTTTTGAAGTATGCCAGCATGGATTAGTAGGAAGTGTCAAGCCAACTGACTTCGCAAAGTGTCAGTTTGTAAAGTGTCAGTTTACAAAGGGGGCAAACGGTGACAAATGCTGATATTCACTAGGTTCCTGTGCACATGGCACCATTTTTCACAATCCCTTCCCTTTTGGGTCCCTCCCCATCACCCTAACAAGGCATCCTCCATATTAAACAATAGAATCTTTATTAGTTTGAATGTTTTTCAGTATTTGTTTTACATAATCAAACGATGGGTAAGAACAAATATAACTAGACCTCAGAAACAAGTGGAGGACAGGCAGGGCCTTCACTCTCCATCCCTTATCTGTGCTTCACTCTGCCGGTTGTCAGATGTTTTTTTTTCTGCAGACTGGCTCTATCCATATGGCAGAGGACCTGGTGGTTGACTACTAGACATCTGCTTACAGTGTGGCCACCAGAGAGGGATATCAATTATCTTCAAAAACCCCAAGGATAGTTCTAATTGGTACAGCTTGTATGGGGGCTTATCTCTAAATGATTAGCTGTTCTCAATAAACTTCTGTGTTTTCCTCATTTTCCACAAGGAACTTGTGGAATTTAAATTTAAATTTAAAACATGGCCAAGAAAATTTGATGTTACCTGATATAGACCATCCGGAATGGTCCCACAGCAATATCTCAATTTGTTCACCACAGTGTGGGGACCAGCCTTCCGTTTTGCAAGGTCAGAGGGTGAATATCAGTACACAAAGAATGGATCTGAATCCCACATGGTTTCACCATTAACCAAGTTCTTACAGCCTTATGCATAAAAATCATCCATGGGGAAAGATATAACCACCAAGTGGAGAGCTTCCTATATTTGCTGAACAGCACTTTTTCTTCCTAGATGCGAAGCCAGATGTGAAGCCAAATATGAACCAAAAGTTGTCCAATGATCACAGAGTCAGAAGAGGAATTAATTAGATGATCTTAATGGCTGGCACCTATTAGCAAATGCATGCTTTCTGTAGAAACAACGTCAGTTCTAGACACTTTGGATCCTTGCCTTCCATAGATGCTATGCCAGCCATTTCCCCTCTGAAAAGATTCTTCATTCAGAGGTAGAATACTTTCATTATTTAGGTATAAGATTTATTGGTTATAATCAACCTTCTCATCCTTTTCAGAATTTCTACACAGATGACCTGGATTAGATTTGGGTGTTTCAGATAATATTACATCATTTCTACAAATCTTGCTTTCATTTCTACTTTTCCTAATTTCATTCCTGGAGATGTGGCTTTCAGTTTGCAGGGAACAATCTATCATCGAGAATATTCAGGAAACACACACACACACGTTATTTTTAAAATAAAAACAATCTTCTTAAAGACTAACTCTTCTAAATGCAAAATTCCTTTCGATTTTTATAAGCATATTAAGGAATATCTTTTATTTCAAGCTATCTGATATACTGCCATCCCAATTGTCAAAACAGCCAGCAACTCCGTAACATTAATTGACACTGGCTGCTTAACTTCATAATAAAACTTACTTCTTTAAATCGTATTGTTATCACTACCAGAAGTTTAAATCTTAAAGGCACAGAAATATGAAAAAAAGTAATGTTACCTGCATAAAAGGAGTATCCTCTTCTGAAAACAAAAGCATGTTGAAACTAGGAAGTGTGGAATAAAAACCTGACTAAAAGGCAACCAATCACTTAAGGGAACCACGAATGGCCATCAGAGTTCCCCAAACATTGATGAGAAAATTCATATTTTAGAATTCTGTCTCAGCCTACCCACTGTACCTCCCCCAATGCCAAAAGCAATTTCTTCTCAAAGTAGCACATCTGCATGTGTATTAATTAACTGATGGGCTATGTCACAGAACATTTTAACAGAAATGAAATAAATATATGATACTAAATGTGCATTTATTGGACACGTCGTGTGCATCCAGTACCCATACCAGAGACCCAGTGTCCTGCCTTGATTCTATTCTCATTCACGGTACCATTAGAAACTATAATAAAGGAAAACTTGGACCCTTTTCCAGTAATCTGCTCTTTCCTCAGCATGCAGAGTTTCCCCCTCTCTTTGTCCAAATCCCACCCATTCTTAATAATTCATTTCATATAACAAATTGTCATGTGACAAAATGATATATGTCACATTGTCATTTATGTGAGCTGGCTTGGTCATTACAACAACCCTGTGAATTAGGCATTATCTTCACTGTTCAGAGAAGCAACTTCTTATCTAGTGAAAGGCATACATTCTTGAATACAGGCTTCTCACCTCCAAAGTCTCACAACCACATCTTTGCTGCCTCCTTTTAGTCCAGGCTTTATAAAGGCCCAAGCTTCTCAGTTCTGTAAGCCATGCAGTCTCTGTCACAACTCTGGCCTTGCAGCAAAAGCAGCCTTAGATAATGCAAACAAAGCAAACCCAATGGATCTGGATATCTTTCAATAAAACTTTATTTACAAATATGCATCAACCAGATTAGGCCTGTGGGACACAATCTAGTCCAATGTTTTTCAAATGGTGAACCATCAGCATTTGTTAAAAATTTCAATTCTCAGGCCCTGCCCCAGGGCTACCAAAAGTGAGATTCTGAGGATGGGGCCAGCACTGTTTTAACAAGTCTTAACAGGAGATTCTAATGCACACTAAAGTTTGAGAGCCACTGCTAATCTTCCTTATTACCCACACAGGACCCTCCCACATAAAGTATGAATAACTAAGGTGATGGCTATGCCCCACTTCACCAGAAAGCCTCTCTCCACCACCTTCCACTCATATCTTCTGCTCCAAATCACGATTTTTCTCCTCCTCTGGAGTTCCTGCCCCAGTATCCCAGGGGCTTATGCAATCCAATCCTAGTATTCTGTTGCCATTATTGCCATCTTGCTGTCCCAGACCCATCTTCCATCTCGCACCTGCTAGAACTTAGCTGCCTTCAATTCTGCAGCTTGTCCAGGGAGCATATGCTCACACAGCCACAATTCCCAAAACACCCCTACTCTTGGGCACTCCTAGCGTGGCAGGGAATGAGGAGGTTTCCCATCTCTGCCAGAACTGACCCTCCTTCTCTCCACCTGACCATCCCCTTGTGCCACCCTCACCTCCAAGTCCTGACAAGCCCTTCAACTTGTTTCAGGAGAAAAAGCAATCCCCCTTCTCACATTAACACTTTATAAAATGTTCTGCCCAACTACCATCTCCATCTTCATTGACTATTGTACACCGCAGCAGAAATATAGAAATTAGCTGTGACCACAGAGTTTGCTTTGGAAAGACAAATAATACATCTTATCCTCTTCCCCGCCTCTTACAAAAACTGTTAATGGGGGTGTTTTGAACCCCACCTTAAAATGTGTTCTGTTATCACTGAAAAAGTGAACTTTCAAGATTTCAACTGAACTTTGAGTTGATGGAGAGTCATTTAGGAAATAATATTCATCAGCCTTTTGATTATGAAAGGCAAGGCCTGGGGCCTGCTTTGGAATGGGAACAAATGACTCTGCCTAATAAGCACATGGGCTCCCTGGGGTTAGGAGATCACTGTAAACTGATGTTTGACTTTCACAGGACTAGTCCCCGGAAACAGGGTTTGGAGGATTGGGTAGGGGTGGCGATGGGGCAGGCTGGGCTGTAGAAAAGAGAGGAAATCACAGGGGTCAGATATTTGGCAGGTATCTGGTGCCCAAGGACACAAATGGCTACCAGTAATGGCTGCCATAATAACCCACCATTGTTCCCCTCCTTCCCAAAGTATTTGTAAAGTTTGTTTAGAGTCACCGGAGCATCAAACTTGGGAAACCAAATGAAAGCTCGATCATATTCAAGGAGAAAGTGGGCTTCCCTGGTGGCGCAGTGGTTGAGAGTCCGCCTGCCGATGCAGGGGACACGGGTGCGTGCCCCGGTCCGGGAAGATCCCACATGCCGCAGAGCGGCTGGGCCCGTGAGCCATGGCCACTGAGCCTGCGCGTCCGGAGCCTGTGCTCCGCAACGCGAGAGGCCACAACAGTGAGAGGCCCGCGTACGCCAAAAAAAAAAGAGAAAGTATTTGATTCTTGCTGAGATGCTCTGAATTCAGACATACATACAGTGGGGTAGGGAAGCAATGGCAAGTTTTTTTGAACACCTCATCAAGAGGGCCCCCACTATTATCAAAAATTATATTACTGATTCTAAAGAAACTGTAAGAGAAGAGAACAAAGCAACAAGGCCATTGGTAAGAAATGATGACTGCCTAAAACAGCTTTTTTCCCCTCTTTTTTTAGATTTAAATGTACACCATTTTCCCCCTAGGTATTCACGATACTCATCCCTAGGACCTGCCTTCAAGTGGAAAGAAAAGCACCTTGGAACAGACAAAGCAGTACAGATCAGTGACCCTGATTCTTTTCAATGTAACTAGAATGCTTTCCAAGGCTAAAAAATTGTTCAAAGTTACACTGTACCCAGTCTGTGTAACCAGTGTAACAAACCCATGGATACAAATATTCTCATTTCTTTTAGATTAACTGTGTGTTATTCAATAAGACAGTTAACATACATTTTATAAAATCAATTGTGAATTATCTATTTAAATTATAATTTTCTACTTTTTTTGCCAAAAGGAACAGAATTTAAATTGCCTTGTCCAATCCCTATAGAGGTCTAAATTAGAGCACTCAGAGCAAGTTTAAGGGAACCATGAAAGGTAAAAATTTTCTTTGTGTAACTACTAGAGACATTTTATAGAGCATATGGTAGAAGTACATTTTCTTAGGAATACCGTTTATAAAAACTCAATACTTAAAGTGAATTTGGAACATACACAGAGACTGATAATTCTGCAAAATAATAGGCAAAGAATAGGATTAATAGAAGTGGGACAAACTAAAAGAAAAAGAAACCATATTGGACCAGAAAAGGAACCCATCATCTTAAACCAACCATGATTTATAATTTTCACCAATAAATACTATAAAGAGGAATTTAAAACACGTGTGTGTGTGTGTGTGTGTGTGTGTGTAACATCTCTGGAAGATTATACCAGACACTGGTAATAGAGTTTGCTTCTGGGTAGGGAAACTGGGGCACAGGGGAGAGACTTAATATTCCACTGTGTTCCATTTGAATGTATTACCTAGTTTTTTAAAAAATGGAATAACTGTATATACATATATATCAATATAATATCCAAAAGGATTCATACTAACACGTTAATAGTGGTTATCTGAAAAAGAGACTGTTTTTCTTTTCTCTTTTGTATTTTATAGTTCTCAAATTTTCTACAATGAGTATTAACCTTACAATCACAAAAATATGTACTTTTAAATGTCTCTAAAAATACAGAGTACTGGGGACTTCCCTGGTGGCGCAGTGGTTAAGAATCTACCTGCCGATGCAGGGGACACGGGTTCAAGCCCTGGTCCGGGAAGATCCCACATGCCACAAAGCAACTAAGCCCGTGCACCACAACTACTGAGCCTCTGCTCTAGAGCCTGCAACGAACACCCAACGCAGCCAAAAAAAAAAAAATTGGAATACTGAGTAACCAATGAATCAAAATAAATAAAATTAATAATATCAATAAAAAAGTAAAAACAGAATATAGTTAATTCTCACCCTATGATGTTTTAAAAATATTTAGGATTTTCTATATGTTGTTTACAAAACATAAAATTATTTACTAGCCACTGAACCAATTCATTTTTAGCACCAAATATCTTATTGTTTCATTATTTTCTTAAGTTTGATCATTTGCCTAATTAAATTTATGGAATTTTGCTGAATTCTTATGGATGACTCTTTAGTTATTCCCAAATAGTTGAGTAAATCTGATACACACATCTATATACACCAAAGAAATACCATGCCTTTTACCTACTACACACAATAAGTACTATATACATTTAACAATATATTGTATCGCATTGTTGGTAATTAACTAAAGGGCAACGTCATATTCTCATCTTGTTTTCATAACTAATTTTGAAAATAGATAAAACAATTATATATTATACCATTTTGATCTTGATTTGCTTTTAGTGATAAAGCTTTTATTGCACGACTTCTGCTCTCTGCAGTTTTCATTATACTCCTCAAAATGCAGGACACTTGGGCTTCCCTGGTGGCGCAGTGGTTGAGAGTCTGCCTGCCGATGCAGGGGACACGGGTTCGTGCCCCGGTCCGGGAAGATCCCACATGTCGCGGAGCGGCTGGGCCCGTGAGCCATGGCAGCTAAGCCTGCGTGTCCGGAGCCTGTGCTCCGCAACGGGAGAGGCCACAACAGTGAGAGGCCCGCATAACGCAAAAAAAAAAAAAAAAAAAAAAATTAAGGAAACTTTATTTGAATTGAAACAATGAAGTCAAACTGTTTCTGATAGAAAGTAAATCCAATCAGGCTGATCTGGCTAGTCTGACAATGAAAATGGCTGTTAATTAGGTTATATGACAAATATTTCCTATATTTGACAGTTTTAACTTTAATCAGCTATTTCATTAGCTGCAAAGTTTTGACAATACAAAACTGAACCACCTGGAACCAAAAAAAAAAAAAAAAATGCATTTTATCCAAAACTATTTATGCAAATGAACAATGTTTTTCCCAAACTTTGAGTATATTGGGTTAAACAAGGTACATCTCATTTTTAAAAAAGTCTAATTCATAGTCACTTGATGTCTTTTTTTTTTCTTTTTTAACACCCTACTCTAATCATTTGATGTCTTGATAAAGCCTATCTGGTATATTTTCTAGAAACCGAAAAAGAATAAGGACTAGGTAAACAGGTCAACAAATCCTTTGGCAAGTCGGGTGGTTTTCAATTCTTTGCTTTCAAGAAAATTGAAGGAGGACTAATTGAACAGCCAGCTCAAAGATCATCAAATCTAATTTTTTGAGATCGAGAATTGAGTATTGCTACAATAAAACTCCGTTCCCAGGTATAGTACTTGTTTATATGAACACAATTTCTCAGGTCATACAGCTATAAAAACTAGAAATACGAATAGAATTGTTGCTCAATCCTTTCCGTTCTAGCAATAAGACATATTCATCCACAGATCTATGAATTTTAAAAAGCAACAAAATCCATTTCACTGAGATGTATTTTCCCATAACTTTTACATTCTATTGGATAATTATGAAAATTTGTAATATTTATTTTGCTTTGATCGTGTACTAAGAATAATTTTAAAGATAACTCAGTCAAGAATCAGGCGGTTTGCTCTCTGTGTAACCTTGGACAATTAATCTCCTCGCATCTGTTTCCTGATTTGCAAATTATTGATAGTAAGACCTAGTTTAGCGCTGTTCCAAAGACTGGGTGAATTAATGCACACGTCACGCCTGGCTCCTAGTGCGTGCTATATAAGCAAGCATTACTTATTGATCAAACTAATCAACAGCAACACCCTAAAAACTAAAAGCCTGGCGGTTTGTCTTCACGAATAGGAAGGAGGTGCTGGAGGGATCCGGTTCTAGACCACAGGCGCACTCGGAGAGCAACGGGATGCTCAAGAGAAAACGGGATGGGACGGGGAGGAGAGAGACAGGAGGCCCCTGGAGCTACCTGCCTGGAAGAAAAATGGGCAGGATCACAGACTGAGAACGAAGAGGGCTGGGAGAGTTTGGACTAAGCAGTTCTACCAACGGTTCGCATGTCTACGGATGCGAACGTCTATGGATCTCGACTGCTCCGTGAATCAGGAGCAACAGCATCAGGCCTAAACGCCACCGCGGTTGTAACCAACCAACGGTCAACGTTTCGCTCCCCCGCCCCGGCCAGGTGCTAGCCTGCGCCCAGACCCTGGGGGTCGCGTGAGTCAAACGCCCGACTGCCCTGGATTCCAGACCCAAAACCCGCGCGCAGAGCCCGTCGCCCGCCGCCCGCCGCCGCTTCCCACACAGCCCAGCCTTGCGAGGGCGCCCGCAGTCTGAGGCTGCTGTAACTGGCCCCTCGCGGCCCCCGTAGCCGGACCTTCGTTGCTATTGTCACCGCCTTTTCCTCCCTTCCCCCGGTTCCCTTTCACTTCCGGGGTTGCCCTTGATCTGCTGGTTCCGTAACAACATCCCGTTGGCTTACCTCAGGCGGCGGGACCTGTGCAGCCGCCGCCTGCCAGGAGCGCCGGCCGCCCGGGCCCGCGCCCTCCCCGGCCCAGACCGCCATGGCCACCAACCCGCAGCCTCAG
>NW_020172818.1:7879524-7961880 GCF_003031525.2 Neophocaena asiaeorientalis asiaeorientalis
CACCTGAAAAGTCAAGGGCTCTTCGACCAGTTCCGCAGGGACTGCCTGGCCGACGTGGACACCAAGGTTCGGGGCGCGAGGTGCTGCGGGCGTGGGGGAACAGGGGAGGACCCGCGGGCCGCCTTGATGGGCAGTCTTCCACATTCGTCGATGGGCCGGCGGCGCCTTGGCTTCCCCTGCCGAGGCCCCTCTGAGGCGCGTCTCCCGCCGAGCTCCCTGTGCAGCCGCTTCTTCTCTGAGCTGCTGCTTTGTGCCCGGCACTGTGCAAGGCACGCTGTGTTCATTCATTCGCTTAGCCTTTCGTTCGTTTAACAGACTAGCGTTAAGCACCTCCAACGTGCCAGGCACTGCTTAGGTGCTGGAAAATGTAGAGGTGAGCAAGAGGGAGTCACTGTTCTTTTGGAGACTCTTTTGGAAACATTAACGTTAACTGTGCTTTCATCTCTGATTTACGCCCCCCCCCCGCCACGTTTACGTTGTATCCAAGTTATTTTTGCCTTCTTTCGAAGATTTCTGGCAAGGATCATATCTTTGTCCTTTGCAGAAATTACTAAGTGGTAATGAATCAAGTTATTTGCAGTGTGCATTGCTGGACTTTGTGAGGGGTGCAGGGGTGAAGAGGCAGAGCTGGGGAGATCAGGACTTTTGTTTCTACCGATGATTGATTTAGGTAGCTTAGGCCAAGTCACTTCTCTAAAGTGAGAAGGGAGGTGGGGTGAGGGGTGAGGAGCAGAGAAAACTGAGGAAAGGATGGAGGAGAGGGGGCAGCAGATAGTGAAGTGGAAGAAGGACTGGACAAAAGAGTGAGTTCCGAAGAGTAAGTGGTAGAAGGGAAAGGTCAGCACGGTGGTTCCCTGTACAGAAAGAGTTAGGGGCTAGGAAGGGGAAGGGATTTTGTACCGAATGTCAAAGTGAAAGGAGCATTAGCAGGAACAGGTAAACTTAGCTAGTTCTGCAAGGGATGAGTAGAGGACACCAGGAAGGAGCACTCAGTGAGGTGAATGGAAACCCAGTAGGGTCTGGAAGCAAGTGAAGCAGGAAGCTTCTGTTGGAAACAATTGTTTTCTTTTTTTTTTTCCTTAGGTCTGGTTTGGTTCACTGCTTTTAGAGTTTTGATGGGGTGAGGGTTTTCTCATAGTGTGTTCAGCTGTTCTAAAGAACCTCGTTTGTTTGAGAAAAGTGCTTTGTGGTGAACTGCGCACAATTCCTTTATCTTCTCTGGGAAAACCTTCCTGATATGTGGGAACATCTTTCCTTTTAAAAACTCTGGCCCACCTTGTAGACCAGAAATGGCATGTGCCTTTTTTGAGTTGTCAGAGTTTCTGCACCACAGAAAATTCAGTTTACTTGGGGATATTTATCTATGTAGGAAGTATTGATATGTAATTTTCTCACTTTTAGAGAATATGCACAACCACCTTTTTGAAAATAATGCCTATTGCCCCTTCCTTCCTTCCTCCCTCCCTCCCTCCCTCCCTTCCTTCCTTTCAAAGGACATGGCCAAGTAAATGTTACCCAACTAAATAAAGCTGGTTATTTGTATTCAGCAAGTAGAATTTTCACTTTGTTGTTCACAGAAACCTACAAATCTGTGTGTTATTGTGTATGCAGATTGAAAATTTAATATGCTGGTGGTGGGGGTGAGGGGGCTGCAATGTCTAAGGCTCAACTTTTTCTTCATCCCCATCCCCACTGAGTGTTATTGCTGTATCTGTAATATCCCTGCCAGATCCTCTCAAAGTGGAGTCTTAAAACATTTCTTGGGCGGGAAGGAGGGAAGCTCAGGGCTTTGACAGTCTAATGAAAACTAGAGAAAATGCACATGTTCACATTAATATGCAGCCATAAGATCTAGCTAATGGTGAAGCTCCTCTGCTGTAGACTACCAGTTCCCAGACCCCTGGAACAAGCTGAGAGGTTACAAAGCCATTCTGACCCCTTTGCACTGAGTAGAGTATGAGGAGGGAAAATCAAGAGAGGCCCATCTTTCTGTCCCAGGCAGGGAGCTCACTGACCAAGTAAATATGGCACCTTTCACCCCAGGTAGTAAAGGCCAATTTTTGGATACTTTCTCAGTTATAAATGGCTCCTGGTCACTATGATTATTGTCTATTTCTTTTTAGATTCAAAAGGAAAATAGAAGACAGAAGTATATAAGTTTATTCACCCAACAAATACTTATTATGTACCAGGCATTGTTTTAGGTGCCAGGGATATAGCAGTGAACACAAAGTCCCTGCTTATATGGAGCTTGAATTCCGGCAGAGAGAAACAGACAATAAATAATATGTGAGAGGGTCTATGGAAGAAAGAAAGCAGGATGAGGGTGGAAAGGATTGCTGATGTGTTTTGAGTAAGTTGTTCAGGGAAGATTTCAATGAGATGACATTTGACTGAAGGAGCTGTCCAGCTATCAGGGCTGAGGGTTCCAGGTGGAGACCACAGCAAGTGTGGAAGGCCTCAGGCAGAACCTACTGAGGGAGAAAGTGACAGGAGGTGAGGTAGAATTGCCCCTCCCTCCCTCCCTCCCTTCACAGATCTGTCTGGCCTTGGAAGCCTTTGTAAGAGTTTGGTGCTTACTGGAGCTGAGAAGCCACTGGCAGGAGTTGAGCAGAAGGACATGATCTGACTTTCATTTTAGATAGCTTGACCTAGTATAATTATTAACAGTGTCCCCTTTGCACCCAGTCATGATCTGGTTTGGACAATAAATTAATATGGTTACCCTAATCTTAGAAGATTGGCACTAGCTGCACTGTGGAAAACAGACTTCAGATAAACAAGGGTAGCTCAGGGAGGTCAGCAACAATAATCTAGAAAGGAGATGAGAATGCTCTGGACCAGAGTGGTGGCAGTGAAGCAGGAGGGAAGTGGTCAGGTTCTGGCTGTTTTTTGATGCTAATGCTGACAGGATTTGCTGATGGTTTTGGAAGAGGGGTGGAAGTGAAAGGGAGGAAGGAAGCAAGGAGGACATCAAGGCTTTTGACCCGGAGCGGAGCGCTGGAGAAGGAAGAAGAGATAGATAGCTATTCCCAGAAGAGTAATGGAATCTAAAATATTTCTCTAGTCACTAGGCTTTTGACCTAAAGTAGAACTTAGCAACCAGGAGAATTACCTGTTGTAGTTCAGATTGAAGCTTGTTTTATGGGGCAACTAGAGTGCTAAATTTGTTGTGATATTTGAGCCTAACTGTTTCTGAGATTTGGGAATACTGCAAAGAAGAATTATGTTTTAGAATCATTGGGGAGAAAATTAATTTTCATTCACATTGGTTTTGGATAAATGGAGAAGAACATGAAAAATGATCGTGAGACCATTTTTGGTAGGATTGAACATAGGTATTAGCAAAAGTCTGGAAATTGGAAGAGATGAAGGGGTGTCATAGAGGGATAAAATCTTTATCATCTGTGTTACCTAGATAGTTACCCAGTCATCTCACCTGACAATGACTTTTCAGTTGCTTATCTGCCTAGCAGTGTGGAAAGGTGTGTGGAAACAAAGATTGAAAGAGTGGAAGGAACAGGCTTACATTTCAGTAGGGAGATAAATATTCCCCCCTCCCCAAAATATAGTACAACACAAGAATTACTTGAATGACAGTATGTATAGGAGATAGTTGGTACGTGGGAGAAGGGCCACGGAAGCCTACCTTGGGTGTCAGGCTGACTTCACAGATTTGGGTGAACTCCAAAAGTGAAAGCAAGATTGAAGGCATGAGAACTTATCACTAGAGAATTAGCTTTGAAGGGTAAGGGAGCAGATAGCAGAAGACGAGGCTGTACAGTTTTGCTTAAAATCATTCGGAACACTCAAACTCATCTACGTTAAGAGCCACATAAAAGAAAGATATAAACAGCATGACATGTGGGGGACAGCTTGGAGGAACGAAGCATGCAGTCCTGACTGAGTGGTCAAACATTCCTTCTAGGCAGCATCCTTTTAGGATGAGATGACATAGTATGTGTCCTCTCTCCTGCTTCCCTTATGTCAGGAGTGCTCAGCTCTAGCACAGCTGATATTTGGGGCTGGATAGTTCTTTGTTGTGGGGGTCTGTCCTGTGCACTGTAGGATATTCAGCAGCATCCCTGCCCTCGACACACTGGATGCCGAAAGCAACTCCCCTCAGCTGTGAGAATCAAAAATGTCTCCAGATGTTGCCTGATGTACCCCCCCACCCCGGGGGGGAGGGGGGCAACAATTGCTTCCAGTTACGAACTGGTGACCTACATCAAACTTAATGCCTAGCTCCAGTGGTTGCCACTTCATAATTTCTCTTGAATCCATGTCTTTCAGCCCGTTTTTGCCACCCCAGTACAGACCTTTGTTATTCTAGTCATTGCATCCTTTCCTGTTTACTCTTTCACCGTAGGAAGATTAAAAGCTTTATCAGAAAGCTTTTAATTTATCAGAAAGTTTTCATCAGAAAGCTCAGCTATCACATATCACTCTGCTTATATGTGTTGTGGGTTCCTGTTCTCTATCCCATAATTCCAGACTTTGTATACAGGTCCCTAGATCCTTCCAGGCCCTGGCCCCAAGCTCTGTCTCCAACTTCATTTCTCTGCTTTTTTATAGTCTCTTCTGCATCCAAATTGGATTTAACAGTGTGGTGGGCTCCCTAATGCTCCTGACCCCACGTTTTCTCATCTACTTGCTCTTATATTGTTGGGTGTACCTGCAAGGCCTGCCTTTCCTGGTCCCAGCTGTGTTGTGAAACTCAGGTGCCACGTTCTCAATGAAGGCTTACTTTCTCTGCTCTTCTCCCTTTCTTTGCTCCAAATCATCTAACAGTAACACTTATTGGTATCTTATTTTCTAGTCCCTTGTCTGTAAATAGAAGGTATGTCTGTCTTCTTTGTAGTCCTCATCTGCAAACGTATTGTCTTAGACAAAATAAATGGTATTTGAATGACTCTGAAATTATCTTAAAGCAGGATTGTCGTAAGCTGTGAAACTTTGTTGCCACATTGACACTGTAATCTAAGAAATGTTTAACACTGTTAAAGATACTCAAATTCCTGAGACTATCGATATTGTATAACAATGGAGATTTTTAACATTTATGTCTTTTTTCTTTCTAGCCTGCCTATCAGAATCTGAGACAACGTGTTGACAACTTTGTTGCAAACCACTTAGCAACTCATACGTGGAGTCCGCACCTCAATAAGAACCAGCTAAGAAACAATATTCGACAGCAAGTGCTCAAGTAAGCCTCAGAATTGCAGAGTTTCTACAAGGGCTTGAGAATGTCACCATATACTTTGCCTGAAAGCAGAGACATGGTGCAGAAGTTTGTTCACCTGGTGATAATTTTGTCAAGTTTGGTGTGGCTACTTTATATTATGATACAGTGTGATTTTAGAGTAGGTGCTAATCACTTCACATTTCCCCCATAAATTTAACAGTCTGATTTCTCCTGTAGACCTTTGGAAATATTGAGGGAAGGGAATGACAGCGTGACTTCAAAAAAAAAAAAAAACCCCTCTAGATATGATATGAATAGATGGTTAATGCCAGATAGGTAAGTATATCCTATACAGTTACATTCACAGTTATTCTCTTGGCCCTAAAAGAGCAGGGTTTATTATGCCTGATTTACAAATAAAGACATCAAAGGTCACTGAGATTAAAACATTTTCCCCTGATTTGAGACTGTGTCTTGTGTGTTCTAATATTGCCCCTCTCCTTTTCTTTTGTCTTTTTACTTGCATTTTACTGTGATTTTACCTGTGCTTTTTAATGATGACATATCCAGAAAAGGTGGGAGAAGTGCATTTAGACATGTCGGAGTCATTTTTTGGTAAACATAAAGAGAGTGAAAAGCTGGAATGGTTAGAGGGACCTAAAAAAATCCTATTTATTCCCCCAAAAGCAGATTAACAATATTATCTTGTTCTTGAATATAAATATGTGACAAGACAAGAAGACTTGGACCTTCTCTCCCTGCTTCACACCCCAAAAAAGTGACTACATTGTTTAAAAACTGCATTAGTCTCCCTGCCTTGACAAATATTTACAAAATGTGGCTTTTAAACAGTTAGACAAATGTTTTTACAGCTGTTACATCTTTTATTTATTTATTTATTTATTTAACTTATTTTTGGCTGTGTTGGGTCTTCGTTGCTGCGCATGGGCTTTCTCTAGTTGCGGCGAGCGGGGGTTACTCTTCCTTGCGACGTGCGGGCTTCTCATGGCGATGGCTTCTCTTGTTGCAGAGCACGGGCTCTAGGTGCACGGACTTCAGTAGTTGTGGCACACGTGCTCAGCTGCTCTGCAGCTTGTGAGATCCTCCCAGACCAGGGATCAAATCCATGTCTCCTGCATTGGCAGGTAGACTCTTAATGACTGCTTCACCAGGGAAGTCCCTATAGCTGTTACCTCTTAATTCCCTCTTGTCCCTCAGGAACCTTGCACACCTACCTAGTGTGCTACTCCATTGATAGTTCCACCCACAGGAAGCCCCACAAATAAAACTTTACACTCTGACTCAAAGACCCATTTAGCCACAGGTAATACTAGATACTAGGAACCTGGGGGCTCAGACTCTGTGTCCTAGTAAATAAGAGAAGAGGGAAATTTGACAATAGCTTTGTTGTCTGCATTTTAAAGGATGTTCAGGAACCTATAAAAGAATCCAGGTAAGGTGAAAGATGCCATTAGAGGGCTGCATAATAATACCTTTTGGGAAAACGTCAAAGCCTTTCCTGTTGGGTGGCAGGCCTGGGGTGGGGGTGATTACTCACTTCCAGACCTTCAGGAGAACAATAACCAAAATAGTAGGGGGATGGGAGGCTAAGGGTGGGATGGGGGAGGGAAGCTTACTGACACTGTCCACACTTGCAGAGCACTGTCAGGCAACAATTTGCATATCTGCTTCCCTCTCACAAAGGAAAACATTGCTTTAAAAGTGCAAGGGTAGAGTCTTGGATTCTTTTTTTTTTTTTTCCATATATTGAGAGACTAAATGGAAGGCAAATTTCCTGGAATTTACTCCTTAGCATACAGAACCTATAAAGTAGGGAAGCAGTCATTTATTTTGTTCTTCAAAGGGAACTAAACTCAGTCGTGCCCGTGTAAAATCAAGCACTTAAAATTGTTGTACCAATATAAGGCATTGTTTTCACAGAATCTTGTTTGGTGAGGGATTGCTGGACACATCAGTAGAGGGTTCTTGTGACTGTCAGCAATTAACACTAGAGCAGTCCACCTATGGGTGATGAGGACTCTCCTCTAGAGACGTTTTATAACAGGGGAAATAGCTGTCTCTTGGGTAATATAGGCATTGCTCTTACTGGGATATCTGTATATTTTCTTCTAGCTCTCTTATTTATTTTTAATAGAACTGTTCTCTTATTTAAATTCCATTAGTAAATTTATGTCTCTTAAATAACATGTTAAAAGTTTCTTAAAAGACTAGTTGTGTCTAACTAATGGTATAGGGATGGACTATCACCTATAAATACAATGTCAGACAGTTTTTCTTACATATACTTTGAGAAATACTCAGTTGACTCTATTAGATTGAACCATCTACAATTGCCATTTTTGTAGGACAAAATACTCTAATATCAGCAGTTTTGGATGGTTCAGTTTTATAGCCAGTCTGCCAACTCAATAGACGGAAAAAAGTTTTATTTTATTCTATTTATGCATTCGTTTATACAACAAAACCTAAAAATGCTAGGGAGCTCAGAAATAATGACCTTAACTGTACAGTGTTTAAAAGGAAGTAGCTTTAACCAAGACAGTGCCAGCTGCTGGCATTTTGGCTTTGCCCTTGAACCTAGAAGTGTGGCTTCTCCTCCCTCTGGTGAGGCAGCTCTGGCCACACCTCAATGAAGTGAGCCCACGAAGTCGCTAGCACTGGCTTCCGTTTTTGTTTTTGTTTTTCCTTTAACATCTTCATTGGAGTATAATTGCTTTACAATGCTGTGTTAGTTTCTGCTGTATAACAAAGTGAATCAGCTATACATATACATTTTTAAGATCAGAGCTGACCTCTGAGTGAGAGTAGACTAAAGTACACCAGGGCCCAGAACATAGGCATCAGGGAAAGAGACTGAAGCAGTAATTTGGAGGTGGGTGGGTTTTATTTTGTGCCTTTGTGCTTGTGCCTTAAATCAAAACATTTTTCAGATTGCTTGTCATTGCTTCTTTTCCACCTGCTACATTTTAAAGACACCTCTAAGACGTAACAACAATGTTTTCAGGATTTGCCTTTTTTTTGTTTTTTGTATTATATCTTAGAACTTTAGAAAGCAGGTTACCTACTTCGGGCAGTGTTGACTCATTTTTCTCTATGGTCCACATAAGTGGAATTATAGTATCCCAGGGCTGCGAGGTGCCTCAGGAAATGAAAATCACAGCCATCCTGCACTCCAGACAGCGCTGCACTCAGAAATAGCATTGCAAAGTATAAGGAGAGACACCTCACCCACTATGCAGGGAGAACGTGAGGCCTCGGAGCTGTAGAAGACCAGCACCCCACTCTCCCAACTCTATCCAGGGAACTGTGACTCCTCAAGTTCTTTGTTAGAAAGGGACAAGGTGGAAGTGTGTTTCTTCAGATAAATTCATGTCATCTTATTTTGCTCAGACACCTTTGTGATTTTCTGCACGTTTCAGACTTTACTGTCCCTTTTGCTCCTCTGTCTCTTATGTATGATATTTCTTTGTGCACTTTCTTCCCCTTCTCTTCTCTGGAAATCAAGCTTTCCTTAGGAAAGCTTTCGCAAATAATCTCAGACATAGCTAATAATAATAATATCCTACTTTTTTCCTACAGTGTATGGTGTGTTCTAGTGCCTATCATGTTGTATTTTGTTTGTGTCTCTCTCTCCCACCAGAACAGGGACCAGATCTGATTTGTAGTGGCCCAGTGGCTAGCATGGTGCCTGTTGTGTAGATGCCACTCGTAACATAATTGTTGAATGAATACATCATTTAGTTTTTATAGCAAGAAGATAATAAAAAGAAGGCCAGAAATCTTAAGTTTTATTTTTGTTCTTTTAAAGTTTTCTTTCTTTTTCTTTTTCTTTTCCTTTTTTGTAAGTTTGGTAAAATTATACTTTGTTTATATTATTCAGTTTTCCTGGAGGCTCTAATACTTACAAGAGGCGTACATTTTTCTGGTAAAAAAGAGGTTGCAGAATCCATAGATTTATTTTATACCCAGAGCTCAGCTTTAATCATCATTTATTCCTATCACTAAATGATCACTAAGGTCATTTAGTGAGATAAGCCATGGGCATGATTGAGGTAAGATAATCATCACCTACAAGCCTGGTCTTTAGGTAATGTGCTGTGTCTAGTTCTAAGGGTATTTTGTTTTGCTTTTGTTCTGTCTGCCTCAGTATTGCCACTGGTGACACAGTGGTGGGAAGTTTACATATTTTTTTGCAGTATGATGTATTAAATGCCACTGTATTGTGAAACGTATTTTCTTTTGTGTATTCTTTCTGTATATTCCAAATGAATGGATTGGAGGCAATTTAAGGTTGAACATATATGTAATAGATATGGCTTTACTTAAAAGTAATTAATGCAAATAATGTAGTATTATCTTTTTCACCTTTCTGTAAATTACCCTGTGTTTCAGATCAGGAATGTTGGAGTCTGGTATTGACAGAATTATTTCTCAGGTTGTGGATCCAAAGATTAACCACACATTCAGACCTCAGGTGGAGAAAGCTGTGCATGAGTTTTTGGCCACGCTAAATCACAAAGAGGAAACAGGTGGCAGCACAGCCCCCGATGATGAGAAACCAGACTCTTCCATCGTTACACAAGGTGCTTTGCTTTTACTCTTGGTCAGTTCCATTGCTTTCCTTCTTGAACTGAGTATCAAGTTAGGGGTATTTAGTTCTTTAAAACATTTATCTATTTGGCTACTCTAGTGAAATTATATTTATTTTAATTATTACCCAGATTCTTCAACTGGCATAACATTTTTTTTTTAATGATGAGCATTTTAGTAATGTACTGTTTGTGTGTGTGTGTGTGTGTGTGTGTGTGTGTGTGTGTGTTTCAATAGAGGGGATAATTAAAATAATTAGAAAACACATCCTTTTTTTGAGACCTAGACTAGTATCACATTTGCTGGTGCCTTTCCTAATATACTGTATTACAGAGGTAGAGAATTTAGAATGTGTTAAGTACTAGCACCAGTACCTGAAAGTCTAAAGGTGATGTGTCATGTAAAGATGACAGTGGCAAGTGGCCTTGATTCAGCAGAGGGGTTTACCTTCTGCATAAATTTATTCTAAAACATGTCTTTCCCTCGAAGGTGTCCCTGCCCCTGGGGCCAGTGCGAATGTGGCCAGTGATGCCATGTCAATCTTGGAAACCATCACTTCTCTTAACCAAGAAGCTAGTGCTGCCAGGGCTTCGACAGAAATGTCAAATGCAAAGACCAGTGAGAGAATATCCAAAAAACTCCCGTCTCAGCCAAGCACTGAGACTACTGTTGAGAAAGAGAGAACTTCAGAGGACACGGCTGATAAAGAAAAATCTACACCTGACTCTGCAGGGGAAGGACAGGAAACAGTCCCTAAGTCTGAAGAATTTAGTGATCTCCCTTGTCCAGTTGAAGAAATTAAAAATCACATAAAAGAAAGTAATAGTTCAGTTCTGCTAAATAAGGATGTTCAACAAGAAAGCAGTGACCAAAAAAATAAATCAACAGACAAAGGTGAAAAGAAGCCAGATAGCAATGAAAAGGGAGAAAGAAAGAAAGAAAAGAAGGAAAAGGCTGAAAAGAAATTTGATCACTCAAAAAGGAGTGAAGATGTCCAAAAAGTAAAAGATGAAAAACAAGCAAAGGATAAAGAAGTAGAGTGTTCAAAACTTCCCTCAGAAAAAAACAATAATAAAGCTAAAACCAGCGAAGGGACCAAAGAAGGTAAAAATTTGGAAAAATCAACAATAGTTTAAAGAACAAATGAGTGTCCATTGGGGGCACATCAGATTTGCTTTCAAATTTTAATAAAATGTATTTGATACGTGTGTTTTAAAAGCCTGAAAACTCATACCCTCTTTGCTAAAAGATGAGCAATAAACATTTGTATATTTCTTTTCTATACTAATTTACCAATTCACAAAGTAAATGAACAGAGAAGTTCTAAACCTTATTATGTAACTCGTAATTTATTCATATACATTATTCCAAGCTTAATTCATAATCTTTAAATTATTAGATAGTAAATATTTCAGTTCCTTACTTAAAATTTCCTTTGTTTATATCATTCAGACCATGAATTACGAGTTTCGTTAATTTTACAGGATAATTTGCCTTTGTATTTTCTGCAAACAACTGTACCTTATTTGATATTGGTTACTAATGGTGAGGGATTATTTCTGAAGTTGAAGTTCTTTGACAGTATTTAAACCAGAAAATTTTAAATGTAATTTAGGAATTGGGTGCTGTGTGTATTCTTATATAACAAGATGATTTATTTTCTGTTATATTTCCTTCTTGAAGATTTCTCTTTGATAGATTCTGATGTGGATGGACTTACAGACATCACAGTTAGCTCTGTCCACACCAGTGACCTTTCATCTTTTGAAGAAGACACTGAGGAGGAAGTTGTAATGTCTGATAGCATGGAAGAAGGAGAGATTACATCAGATGGTAAAGCATTTTACTTAATAATGCCTTTGTGAAGCTTCGCATTGAGCAGTATTTGTATATTCAGATGGCTGTATCATGAAAGACAGTGTGGTACAGTGGCAAGAGCACGGGACTTTATAGTTGGAAGATTTGTTCCTGAGTCCCAGCTCCGAGGTTGTCTGTCTGAGCAAGCTTGGTAAGTTACTAAACCTCAACAAGCCTAGGTTTTCTATCTCTTAACTCCATTCCCTAGGATTAATATAAAAGATGAGATCTTATATGAATTTGCCATGTGTCAGTGGCACAGTCCACAAGACTGCCCTCATGTTTGACACCAATTGCAAATTCGGAGTCCCCAAGACCACCTTTAGTTTTGGTAATTCACTAGAAGGACTCACAGAACTCATTGAAAGTTGTTAAACTCATAGTTATGGTTTATTACAGCTAAGGGACACAGATTAAAATCAGCCAAAGGAAGAGGCACATAGGCTATAGAGTCTGGCAAAGTTCAAACACAGAGCTTCCACTTGTCCTTTCTTTTTTTTTTTTTTATTTTATTGAAGTATAGTTGATTGACAATGTTGTGTTAATTTCTACTACACAGCAAAGTGATTCAGTTATACATACATATACATTCTTTTTCATATTCCTTTCCATTATGGTTTATCACAGGATATATTTTTTTAACATTTTATTTTATATTGCAGTATAGTTGATTAACAATGCTGTGTTAGTTTCAGGTATACAACAAAGTGATTCAGTTATACATGTATCTATTCTGTTTCGAATTCTTTTCCCAATTAGGTTGTTACAGAATATTGAACAGAGTTCCCTGTGCTATACAGTAGGTCCTTGTTGGTTATCCATTTTAAATATAGCAGTGTGTACATGGAAATCCCAAACTCCCTAAGTATTCCTCCTCCCCCATTCTTCCCCCCTTGGTAAGCATAAGTTCCTTCTCTAAGTCTACAAGTCTGTTTCTGTTTTGTAAATAAGTTCATTTGTATCATTTTTTTTTTTAGATTCTGCATATAAGCAATATCATACTATATTTCTCTTTCTCTGTCTGACTTACTTCACTCAGTATGACAATCTCTAGGTCCATCCATGTTGCTGCAAATGGCATTATTTCATTCTATTTAATGGCTGAGTAATAATCCATTGTATATATGTACCACATCTTCTTTATCCATTCTTCTGTTAATGGACATTTAGTTTGCTTCCATGTCTTGGCTACTGTAAACAGCGCTGCAATGAACATTGGGGTGCATGTATCCTTCCAGACCATGTTTTTGTACAGGTATATGCCCAGGAGTGGGAATTGCAGGATCGTATGCTAGCTCTGTTTTTAGTTTCTTAGGGAACCTCCATACTGTTCTCCAGAGTGGCTGCATCAGTTTATATTCCCACCAACAGTGTGGGAGGGTTTCCTTCTCTCCACACCCTCTTCAACATTTATTGTTTGTGGATTTTTTGATGATGGCCTGATTATGTGAGGTAATATCTCATTGTAGTTTTGATTTGCATTTCTCTAATAATTAGTGATGTTGAATATCTTCATGTGCCTCTTGGCCATCTGTATGTCTTCTTTGGAGAAATATCTATTTAGGTCTTCTGCCCATTTGTCGATTGGGTTGTTGGTTTTGATGATATTAAGCCGCATGAGCTGATTGTAAATTTTGGAGACAGATCCCTTGTCAGTCACATCATTTGCAAATATTTTCTTGCAATCTCTGATTGTCTTTTCATTTTGTTTGTGGTTTCCTTTCCTGGCAAAAGCTCTTAAGTTTAATTAGGTCCCATTTATTTATTTTTGTTTTTATTTCCATTACTCTGGGAGATGGATTGAAAAAGATATTGCTGCGATTTATGTCAGAGAGTGTTCTGCCTGTGTTTTCCTCTAAGAGTTTTGCAGTGTCCAGTCTCACATTTAGGTCTTTAATCCATTCTGAGTTTATTTTTGTGTATGGTGTTAAAAGACTGTTATAATTTCATTTTTTTACATGTAGCTGTCCAGTTTTCCCAGCACCACTTATTGAAGAGACTGTCTTTCCTCCATTGTGTAGTCTTACCTCTTTTATTATAGATTAATTGACCATAGGTACATGGGTTTATCTCTGGGCTTTCTATCCTGTTTCATTGATCTATAGTTCTATTTTTGTGTCAGTACCATACTGTTCCGATGACTAGAGCTTTGTAGTATAGACTGAAGTCAGGGTGCCTGATTCTTCCAGTTCCTATTTTCTTTCTCAAGATTGCTTTGGCTATTCGGGGTCTCTTGTGTCTCCATACATATTTTAAGATTGTTTGTTTTAGTTCTGTGAAAAATGCTATTGGTAATTTGATAGGAATTGCATTGAATCTGTAGATTGCCTTGGGTAGTATAGTCATTTTGACAATAATGATTCTCTCGATCCAAGAATGTGGTATATCTTTCCATCTGTTTGTGTCATCTTTGATTTCTTTCATCAGCATCTTACAGTTTTCAGAGTACAGGTCTTTTGTCTCCTTAAGTAGGTTTATTTCTACATATATTATTCTTTTTGATGTGATGTTAAGTGGGATTGTTTCTTGAATTTCTCTTTCTGACCTTTTGTTGTTAGTGTATAGAAATGCAAGAGATTTCTGTGTATTAATTTTGTAGCCTGCGACTTTACCAAATTCATTGATGAGCTCTAGTAGTTTTCTGGTAACGTCTTTAGGATTTTATACATATAGTATCATATCATCTGCAGACAGTGACAGTTTAACTTCTTCTTTTCCAATTTGGGTTCCTTTTATTTATTTATTTATTTTCTGATTGCCATAGCTAGGATTTCCGAAACTATGTTGAATAAAAGTGGCAAAAGCGGACATCCTTGTCTTGTTCCTGATCTTAGAGGAAATGCTTTTAGCTTTTTACCACTGAGTATGATGTTAACTGTAGGTTTATGTATATGGCTTTTATTATGTTGAAGTATGTTCAGTCTGTGCCCACTTTCTGGAGAGTTTTTTTTATCATAAATGGGTGTTGAATTTTGTCAAAAACTTTTTCTGCATCTATTAAGATGATCATATGGTTTTTACTCTTCAATTTGTTCTTGTATCACATTGATTGATTTACGGATATTAAAAACTCCTTGTATCCCTGGGAGGAATCCTACTTGATCATGGTGTATGATCCTTTTAATGTACTGTTAGATTCAGATTGCTAGTATTTTGAGGATTTTTATTATGTTCATCTGTGATATTGGCCTGTAATTTTCTTTTTTTGTGATATCTTTGTCTGGTTTTGGTATCAGGGTGATGGTGGCCTCATACAATGAGTTTGGGCGTTTCCTCCATCTGCAATTTTTTGGAACGATTTCAGAAAGATAGGTGTTAGCTCTTTTCTAAATGTTTCAAAGAATTCACCTGTGAAGCTATCTGGTCTTGGACTTTTGTTTATTGGGAGTTTTTTTTATCACAGTTTCAATTTGAGTACTTGTGATCAGTCTGTTCATATTTCCTATTTCTTCCTGGTCAGTCTTGGGAGATTGTACCTTTCTAGGAATTTGTCCATTTCTTCCAGATTGTCCATTTTATTGGCATATAGTTGCTTGTAGTAGTCTCTTAGGATGCTTTGTATTTCTGCAGTGTCTGTTGTAACTTCTTTTTCATTTCTAATTTTATCGATTTGAGTCCTCTTCCTCTTTTTCTTGATGAGTCTGGCTAATGGTTTATCAATTTTGTTTATCTTCTCAAAGAGCCAGCTTTCAGTTTCATTGATCTTTGCTATTGTTTTCTTCATCTCTATTTCATTTATTTCTGCTCTGGTCTTTATATTTTCTTTCCTTCTACTGACTTTAGGTTTTGCTTGTTCTTCTTTCTCTAGTTGCTTTAAATGTAAGGTTAGGTTGTTTATTTGAGATTTTTCTTTTTTCCTGAGGTAATACTGTATTGCTATAAACTTCCCTCTTAGAACTACCTTTGCTGCATCCCATAGGTTTTGGATCTTTGCTTTCATTTTCATTTGTCTCTAGGTATTTTTTGATTTCCTCTTTGATTTCTTCAGTGATCCATTGGTTGTTTAGTAGCATGTTTTGTGGCCTCCATATGTTTGTGCTTTTTTACAGTTTTTTTTCTTTTAGTTTATTTCTAATCTCATAACATTGTGGTTGGAAAAGATGCTTGATATGATTTCAGTTTTCTTAAATTTACCAAGATTCTCTTTAAGGCCCAGCATGTGGTCAATCCTGGAGAATGTTCCGTGTGTGCATGAGAAGAATGTGAAATTTGCTGATTTTAGATGGAATGCTCTATAAATATCAATTAAGTCCATCTGGTCTAATGTATCATTTAAGGCCTGTGTTTCCTTATTAATTTTCTGTCTGGGTGATCTGTGCATTGCTGAGAGTGGGGTGTTAAAGTCCCCAACTCTTATTGTGTTACTGTTGATTTCTCCCTTTATGGCTGTTAGTATTTGCCTTATATATTGATGTGCTCCTATGTTGAGTGCATATATATTTATAATTGGATTGATCCCTTGATCATTATGTAGTGTCCTTCTTTGTCTCTTATAACAGTCTTTATTTTAAAGTGTACTTTGGCTGATATGAGTATTGCTACTTCAGCATTCTTTTGATCTCTATTTGTGTGGAATACCTTTTTCCATCCCCTCACTTTCAGTCTGTATGTGTCCCTAGGTCTGAAGTTGGTCTGTTATAGACAGCATATATATGGGTCTTCTTTTTGTATTTATTCAGCCAGTCTGTGTCTTTCGGTTGGAGCATTTAATCCATTTACATTTAAGGTAATTATCAATGTGTAAGTTCCTATTGCTGTTTTCTTAATTGTTTGGGGTTTGTTTTTGTAGGTCTTTTTTCTTCCCTTCCTCTCTGGTTCTCTTCTGTGGTTTGATGACCATCCTTAGTGTTGTGTTCAGGTTGCTTTTTCTGTGTGTGTGTGAGAGAGAGAGAGAGAGAGAGAGTGTGTGTGTGTGTGTGTGTGTGTGTAGTAGTAGTAGTAGTAGTTTTTGTGTTTGCTGTTCCCATGCAGTTTTGATATAGCAGTCTATGTATGTACAAGATTGTTTTAAGCTGCTGGTGTCTTCCCTGCCTAGAGAAGTTCCTTTAGCATTTGTTGCAAAGCTGGTCTGGTGGTGCTGAACTCTCTTAGCTTTTGCTTGTCTGTGAAGCTTTTGATTTCTCTGTCAAATCTGAGTAAGAACCTTGCTGGGTAGGGTATTCTTAGTTGTAGTTTCTTCCCTTTCATTGCTTTAAATGTATCATGCCACTCCCTTCTGGCCTGCAGAGTTTCTGCTGAAAAATCAACTGATAACTTCATGGGGATTCCCTTGTATGTTGTTTGTCATTTTTCCCTTGTTGCTTTTAATATTTTTTCTTTGTCTTTAATTTTGTCAGTTTGATTACTGTGTGTCTCAGCATGTTCCTCCTTGGGTTTATCCTGACTGGGACTCTGTGCTTCCTGGACTTGGGTGACTGTTTCCTTTCCCATGTTAGGGAATTTTTTAGGATTTATCTCTTCAAATATTTTCTCAGGTCCTTTCTCTCTCTCTTCTTCCTCTGGGACCCCTATAATGCGAATGTTGGTGCATTTAATGTTATCCCAGAAGTCTCTTAGACTGTCTTCATTTCTTTTCATTCTTTTTTCTTTATTTTGTTCTGCAGCAGTGATTTCCACCACTCTGTCTTCGAGATCACTTATCCGTTCTTCTGCCTCACTTATTCTGCTATTAATTCCTTCTGGGGTCTTTTTCATTTCAGTTATTATATTGTTCATCTCTGTTTGTTTTTTCTTTAGTTCTTCTAGGTCTTTATTAAACATTTCTTGCATCTTCTCGATCCTTGCCTCCACTCTTTTTCCAAGATCCTGGATCATCTTCACTCTCATTATCCTGAATTATTTTTCCGGAAGGTTGCCTATCTCCACTTTACTTAGTTGTTTTCCTGGGGTTTTATCTTCTTCCTTTACCTGGGACATATATACCTTTACCATTTCATTTCATATAATTTTCTGTGATTGTGGATTTTGTTCCGCAGGCTGCAGGATTGTACTTCTTCTTGCTTCTGCTGTCTCCCAATTGTCCTTTCCTTGTGGTGTTGTGGACACGGTGCCCTTCCTGGCATTGATATCTGACAGTATACAGATTATTGCCAAGCGGGGAAACTCACTGGAGTCTTTATGTCTGAAGTTTTTATTGGGGCTTCATCATATACACCTAGTTGACTGCCCATGTGTCTGGCCTCAGCCTCCAGCCCCTCTGGAGGTCAAACTGATACCCCATGACCCAATGCTCCCACCCTAAATCACACTATTAGGGCAATTTGGCTTGACCCATGACCCTAGGTAAATAAAAACACTCCTATCAGGCATGGCATTCCAAAGGCTTAGAGATTACCTCCCAGAATGGAGAAGAAAGACCAGACCTCTCTTTTATTATATAGTTTGTTTTTCAGCCAACCCTTATTAAGTACTTAGTGTGTTCCAGGCACTGTGCTCAGTTATTACACTATTGTATAGGTGCAGGTGAGGAAACAGAGTTGCCAAAACAGGGTGTCTCGTCCAGGGTGTTATAACTAGTGAGCACAGCGCCATTTCAAACCTGTGTCTGGGCTTATAATCAATACCTTATGCTGCTCTTTACCACATGATTAAATATTATTTATGGCCTTTTGAAAAGTCAAAAATATTGAATATGATTTGCAATTGCCTGTAGGTAGCATCTTGTAACTTTGTTGCTGGCTCTTAGATAAAATACCTAGAGAGAAAACCATAGGGGAGAAAAAGTAGAAGGTTTTAATGCCACAGATGTATTTTTCTGTATCTCCTATTTTTCATTCTTTTCTTAGTATCCATTAAAAAACTGAATTAGCAGCAATCTCCACTCTTCATAATTATCATCATGAGGTCATTTGAGTACCAATGTAGGAAGAATGCTCTCTTCCTGTTAAAAATCTACTTTCTCTAGCCAAATGGAAATTTTAATTCTAGATCCTTTATTGGGTCTTTTCAAGGTTTTTCCTGGACAGAACTAGATTTTCTATATATGAGATCCAAAAAGTAAGAAAATGCCTCTTTTGAGAGTACTAAGGAGTACTTAGTACCACTTCTTTACTTCTTGCTGTGCCATGGGGAACTTATCCTCCTTCCTCAGGTAGAGAGGTTTTAGTATATACTTGGTGTAGGGCCAATTATTGATTCTTCCCTCTTGCATAAAAGAAAGATCACAGGTTATCATTAACATCTCAAGTTTACTTTAAAGTGTTGCTTCAGGTGAATTTTTTTCAATTAAATACTGGTAAAGCATTCATACCAAGTCTGTTTTCATACAAATGAGGATTAATTATTTGTCAAAGAAACATAAATAACTATAAGGCCTAATTTTTCTTTGCCTCTTTGATATGTGAGAAGCTGAAAGAAAGGAAAAAAATAATAAGTCAAGAGGACTTACCTGATGGTCCAGTGGTTAAGATTCCACATTTCCAGTGCAGGGGGCACAGATTCAATCACTGGTTGGGGAAGTTCCACATGACATGTGGTGCAGCCTAAATAAATGAATAAATAAATGGATTATAACCTTTAAAAATGTCAATATCTGGATGTTCAGATACTGATATTTCTCCTGTCAGACCTACAAATACACTCAAACTACATTGATACTACTTTTGCCTCTTAATGCTGATCAAGCATAATGTTGATCTTATTGCTGATTGGCAGAAGCACTGATCTTTCTATTGACTTTCTTCCAGACGAAGAAAAGAACAAGCAGAACAAAACAAAAACTCAAACCAATGATCCCAGTGAAGGAAAAGCAAAAAGTATACGGCATGCTTATGTTCACAAACCATATCTTTATTCAAAGTATTATAGTGATTCTGATGACGAGCTTACTGTAGAACAACGGCGGCAATCTATAGTAAGTCAGATTTGATCTCTTATTATTTTAACCTGTTAAGTCAGGTTGGCAAACTTGACTAGTCTGTTTACAAGGTACTGGTGAGCATTTGAAACAGTGACATATAGGTTCTACTTTCAGGAACCTTGTCATTTAACTAGGCAGAATAGACATAAACATATGATGGAGGTGTTCATATCATGATTAATGGTAGTGAAAAACTGGTAACAACCTAGTTGTTTCATAGTGTCGAAATGTTTGACTCAAATATGGATCCAGCCATAAAGAGAGATGACATCAGCCATTAACATAATATTAAGAGGGAAGCACAGTCCATCCACATATTTCCTGCATTTGAAAATACTTCTAAGATGTGCTATTATTAACAGGTTTTTAGAGAAAAAAATTGCTACCTTGTTGTATATGTACATCAATTTTAAGATGGCTTACGATATCAGAAACATTAAAATATGAAAAATTGTGCATCATAGATTGAGGAAATATTACTACATGAAAAATGACTTGAAGGAAGTGCACCAAAATGTTAATAGTGGCTTATCTCTTGAGGTTAGTTGATAAGGAGTTACACTTATGCTTAGGATGTTTGGTGCTTTGAGGCTTTGAGTTCTGGGTGGGAAAGAGATGGTGGAGTAGCACACAATGACTGGATTTTCCCTGGCTTTAAAATATGACTGCAGAAAGTCCCATGTCTAAAACCTGGGTCCTGAGATTATGACCAGAAAGTCACATTTGTTGTAGGACTAGCCTGTCACTTGAATCTGTATTTCAACTTTCTTTTTTGAGAAAATCAAAAAATTATGGAGACCTACCTCTACACTTGATGCTCATAGATATTTTTACAGCTATCCTTTTAACTGAAATAGCAGTTTATTAAGCCACCACTTCCCAAAATTATACCTTTAAATTGACAGTATTCTTTAAGAGTAATGGAAAAGTTTAACTTCTCTCTCTTTTATTTCTCTGGTAACGTCCAGATTGAAACACAGGCACACGCATATACACACATATGTATATAGTAGTAAATATGCACTTTTGCAGAGCCTATTAATTTGTAAGAACATCTGAAGGGCAAGTGTGCTTTTTTCCCCAAAGTGTTTTTGCTTTTGCCTGATAATCTGTCAGAATAATTATGAATGTTTTGTGGTTTTAGGCTAAAGAAAAAGAAGAGAGGCTTTTAAGAAGGCAAATTAATAGAGAGAAACTTGAGGAAAAACGAAAACAGAAAGCAGAAAAGACAAAGTCTTCAAAAGCTAAGAATCAAGGTATGGGAGATGTTAACTTTTAATATTTTAAACTACCTTATATACTCCATCATTTTGTAGCTATTAATATAACTTATGAGATATAATTTTGATCATTTTATTTTATAATCATATCTCAAAAAAACTTCACTTTTTTAAATTATGTATTTTAAAGTATGGAAGATTTCCTTTTTAATCTAACGTGTTTCATCACTTTTTAAATTATATTTCTGTATCTAAAGTAAACATTCTATCACATACCAGATAATACACATCACATGTTAGCAATTTATTCTCCAGTGATGATGGAATGAATTATCACTGGAACATTTATTGTTAACCTGTGAGTCCTCAAGCCTTGCAGTGATAATAATGGAATTCATCTATACTTTATGTTAACCAAAATGTCAAACATTTATCTGGAATATTCCATTGAATAAAATTTAACTTCCTCTGGACACTGATCTTGTGTGATATAAAATACACAGATATACATATATGAATATTTGAAATAAAAAATACGACTTCTCCGTCTAAAAAATTATTTTTATTCTAACACAGCTTAGAGATATTAAAGCCATTTTGCATTTTTACAGTGATTAGAAAACCTTAATGAAAAATAAATATTACACTGTTTTTAAAACTCTGTTGTGAGATAGTTTATTGATTGCTTCTTTCCCAGGCAAAAGTAGTGTGGACTTAGAAGAATCATCAACAAAGAGTTTGGAACCCAAAGCCCCTCGAAGTAAAGAAGTCCTTAAAGAACGGAAAGTTTTAGAGAAAAAGGTAGCCTTAAGCAAAAAAAGAAAAAAGGATTCCAGGTACATATTTTATCTGGCCACATTCCCACTGTAACATTCTCTCATCATGCTTTCAGAAGAGAGGCTTTGAAAATGACAGTAAAGAGTGAGACCTTTAATGTGTATGTTATTCCATGTTTATGAAAGACCTTAGGGTTTTCCTTTTCAGTATCATAATTCATTGTATTAATATCTATAATATTTCAAAGTAGTGTATACTAATCTTTTGAGGGGGCAGACTTTTTAGATAATCTGACAGAAGCTTTGGGCTCTTTGCCCAGAAAAATGCACATGCATAAGCACACAGTTGCCCTAGAATTTCAGAGAGTTTTATAGATGCTCTAGAAGTACTCAGGAAGTATCCCTGTTCTGGACATTCAGTTACCTCTTTTTTTTATTTTTATTTTTTTTGTGGTACGCGGGCCTCTCACTGTTGTGGCCTCTCCTGTTGCGGAGCACAGGCTCCAGACAGGCAGGCTCAGCGGCCATGGCTCACGGGCCTAGCCGCTCCGCGGCATGTGGGATCTTCCTGGACCGGAGCACGAACCTGTGTCCCCTGCATTGGCAGGCGGACTCTCAACCACTGCGCCACCAGGGAAGCCTTCAGTTACCTCTTACTGACAGTGACTGCTTCCATTCTCCAGTCTTTCCAGGCAGTTCACTTCACCAGAATCTCATGCTTCTCCCCATAAACCAGAGGTCCAAGCCAAAAAAATTTTTAGCACTGCATTATCATGGTTAATTCTATAAGAATTACAAAACTGAAGAGATTGAGAGTGGCTGTCTAGCCATGGGCTATAACTTTGCTGTTCCATTGTGATGCAGTTATATAAATTTATCTTAAACTTGAAGATAGCTGAATCAGTCATTTGCAGAACTCAGTGGGAGGAGTTACCTCTCATTTTTCTTATAGACCTCATTCCTGTTGATCTGAATAAATAAAACTACCCTGTTTATTCAAAATATAAGACTTTTAAAATGAAATTGTAGCCCATATCATATTCATCTTCAAGCAACATTCAGGAAATTTTGTTTCAAGAATACTTTCCTATAGGGCCAAGAGTGTTCCATGTCACATTTGGGATTGAGTTCTTCACTGTTGACCAAGAATAGGATTTAAATTGAAATTCACTAGTCTCTATGTACAAATTAAATGTGTATAGTAAAGAAAAGCTAAGGTTTTTTTTTTTTAATCTTCCTGAGAAATTCTGATATTTGATTCAGAGTTCATATTTCACTTTTTTTTTTAACATCTTTATTGGAGTATAATTGCTTTACAATGGTGTGTTAGTTTCTGCTTTATAACAAAGTGAATCAGTTACACATATACATATGTTCCCATATCTCTTCCGTCTTTCATATTTCATTTTTTCCCCCACCTAGGAACGTTGACGAGAATTCTAAAAAGAAACAGCAATCTGAAGAAGATTCCAAAGAAACCCTCAAAACAAGTGAGGTGTGTCTTAATTAATAAAACCCCATTTTAACTGTTCTTTTTTTAGATATATGCCATTCAGTCCTTTGTAGTAAAACTTAGAATACAATATGATTTTTTCCAAGTTGAATAAAAAATCCATCACATTCAGCATTCTAACACACCCATCCTATTATGGCCAGAAGTCCTCATTTTGGCAAGTTGATTCTTATGATCTTTTATCTGGATAATAGCTACTTTTCTACTCCCTTCCCTTCCCCCAACTTCCCCACCTCTTATTTCCTATATTGGCAATAATAAAATTGCCAGGAATAACAATGAAAAAGAAAAGGGAAAAAAAGCTAAAATCCCTCTACAAATAGATTATCTGTTCTATTCTCTTCCATTCTCATCAAATATGTTCATAATTTTGTAGATAGATGTAATCTTGCAAAGTGTTTTTGTTTTGGGGGAGGTTTTTTTGTGGTACGTGGATCTGTCACTGTTGCAGCCTCTCCCACTGTGGAGCACAGGCTCTGGACGTGCAGGCCCAGCGGCCATGGCTCATGGGCCCAGCCGCTCCACGGCATGTGGGATCCTCCCGGACCGGGACATGAACCCATGTCCCCTGCATCGGCAGGCGGACTCTCAACCACTGCGCCACCAGGGAAGCCCCGCAAAGTATTTTTAATGTTACCTCTTTGCTCATTGTATGCTGTAACTTCCTAATTATAATATTTGATTGTATAATATTATATTGAATACCATAATTTAAGCATTTCTTCTTAGTTGAGCACTTAGATTGTTTCTAAGATGTGATCATTTTAAATAGTAAAAATATGTACATAAAACTACCCCCAAAATGTTCAATAAGTACATTTCTTCTCCTTTTTGCCTTATTTTCTTGAGATAAACTTTTGTTTTCACTGGGTTTAAATGTTTATGTATACTGCCATATTTGTAACTCTGTAGCTGAACTATCTTAACACTTGTAAGGGAAACAATAATGATTTAGTAATTATTTATTCATAGCCAGTAAATGTTCTTGATGTCTTTATCCAGAAATCAGAGGCATATTTGTAAGTATATCCTGATATTCTAATGGCATATCTTTAAAATATTTAACTTTATTTTATGAGAAATTTCTGTGAAAAATGATCTCATAAAATTTTACTCACATTAATTGGTTAGAACTTATTGTAAAATTAGGTTGATGAAATCCCTGTTCTTTCTTTGAGGAGTTTAATTTTTAAGTATTTTTTTAAGATGTTGATCCCAATATTAGTAGTTGCTAAAATGTAAAAAGATGCAGTGATAAATTGACCCAGAGACACACAGGGCTTTCTGAGTACTTTAGCCCATTATTTGAATAAGAATAATTATAGCTAGTCCATGAGTCTTTATTAGAGTGTGCTTAGTCATTAACATTAATCCCCTCAGAGCTGTACTGTGGGATAGGGAGGAAAGTTTGGATGTTTTGGTCTATTAGTATCTTCCCTCGGATACATCAATGTATACATACATTATATATAACGTTATTATTACCGTGAGTTACTGTGTGCATTTGAAGCTTCCTAAGTAGCTTGTCTTACAGGTAACCTAAATTCATGGAGTTCCTATAAATAATTTGGGTTTCCAAATTAAAATATAAGAAACCTTTATTTCATTGCAAAATTTTTAAATTGCCTTCATTAGGTTTTCAGCTTTTGGACTAAAAAGAACATTGCTTTGCCATTCTTTCAGCTTATATTTATTTATGACCACTGGGCATTAGTGGGCTTTGGCAACTTAGAGTTTAAGAAGGCCTCCTAAATGCATGGACCTATCTCAGGAGAAAGAACTACTCTCTAAAAAGATGCTGCAGTGTAGTGGGAAGGGTACTAGACTCAGAATGAAATCATCTGAACTCATTTCTGGGTGTCAAGTTATTGAATCATGCTGAGTTTCAGGTTCCTGATGCATAGAATGAAGTTAACAATATCTACTGGCTGCTGGCAAAGGTTAAATAAGTAAGGTGTAACATGTGACAGCACTCAACGTACTATATGCACCCAAATGTTAGATGTGAATATAAAATTTAATGTTAGTATTTCTTATATTTTAACTTTTATTTTCTTACAGCATTGTGAAAAGGAAAAAGTATCTTCTTCAAAGGATTTGAAGCACATTCATGCAAAGAGTGAACCAAGTAAACCTGCTCGGAGACTTTCAGAGTCTTTGCATTCAGCTGATGAAAACAAAAATGAATCCAAAATAGAAAGGGAACATAAAAGACGGACCTCAACCCCTGTTGTGGTGGAAGGGGTTCAGGAAGAGACTGACATGAGAGATGGGAAGAGGCCAGTGGAACGGTCAGAAAGTGGCACAGAAGAACTCCAGAAACAGAAATGCACACTTAAAAATGAAAAGCATCTAAAGAAGGATGAGTCTGAAACACCATACTTGAGAAGCCTGCCTAAGAAAGAGACAAAATCCTCCAAGGACAAGCCTGAAAAAGAGAAAACTTTGTCAGAAGACAAACTGTCTACAAAACACAAGTATAAAGGTGACAGTACACATAAAACAGGTGATGAGACTGAGCTTCACTCTTCTGAGAAAGGCTTGAAAGTTGATGAAAATATTCAGAAGCCAAGTCAACAAACAAGGCTTTCTTCAGATGATAAAGCTGAACGAAAAAGTAAACATAGGAATGAAAGGAAATTATCAATTTTGGGCAAAGATGGTAAACCAGTTTCTGAATATATTATAAAAACTGATGAGAATGTTCGTAAAGAAAACAACAGAAAAGAGAGACACGGGTCAGCTGACAAAACTAAGGCAGAGCACAAATCAAGAAGATCAAGTGATTCTAAAATTCAGAAAGATTCTCTGAGTTCCAAGCAACATGGAAGCACCTTACAGAGAAGAAGTGAAAGTTACTCAGAGGATAAATGTGATACGGACTCGACTAATGTAGATAGTAATTCAAAAGCAGAAGACGTTGTTCACAAGGAGAAGCGAAGAACCAAGAGCTTGTTAGAAGAGAAACTTGTGTTAAAGTCTAAATCCAAAAGCCAAGGCAAACAGTTAAAAGCAGTTGAAACAGAATCACAAGAAAATGTCACGAAACAGGTGACCACTTCAAAACCAGATAAGGAGAAGAACACAGAAGAAAGTGACCCAGATAGGCTGCGGAAGTCTAGAGTTGAAGACAGACCTTCTGAGGAAAGTGGTATGGAACCTGCATCAGAGAGCACTGCCTCTTCAACACACGGTGCACAGAGAGAGTCCAGTCACAGAGCGAAGTTACCACTAGCAAAGGAGAAGCACAAGGGTGATAAAGAGTCAAGCTCTGCCAGACTTGAGAGAAAGTTATCAGATGGGCACAAAAGCAGGAGCTTAAAGCATAGTAGTAAGGACGTGAAAAAGAAGGAAGAGAATAAATCAGAGGATAAGGATGGTAAGGAAGTTGACAGCAGTCATGAAAAGTCCAGAGGAAACAGTTCAGTCGTGGAAAAGAAATTAAGCAGAAGGTTGTGTGAAAATCGAAGAGGAAGCTTATCCCAAGAAATGACCAAAGGAGAAGAAAAACCAGCAGCAAACCCTTTGGGCACTCCCAGTAGTTCCTCCCTTCAGAGACCCAAAAAAAGCAGTGATCCTGCCTTGATGCCCGAACAAGAGCCAATGGAAATTGACCTGGAGCCAGCCATGGAAAATGCATTGGAAGTACCAAAAACCCAAAACATCAGAAGCAGTAGTTCTCAGCAAGACATTGACTCAGAAAATATTACAAAACAAAAAACCACTACAGTTCTAAAGGATGAGTTACGAACTTCCATAGTAGATTCAAAAACAGCAGCTCCAGCCTGTAAATCAGGACGTGGAACAGGAACTGTTGGTAATTCTGAAAAGCACGCTGACCATAAAAGCACCCTGACCAAGAAAGTGCATCTCCAAGGTGCTGCGTCCAAACAGAATCCCGGGGAGAAAGAGCCCACTCAACAAGGAACTCATGAAATGAATGTAGACTCTGAAACAAGTCATCGATTGTTACCTCGTGCTCTGTCAGAAAGCGACAGGGCGCAAAAGAATTTGAAAAACACCACCAGACCCACTGAAGAACGTGTTGCTCAAGGAGATACTGCTCTTGAACATTCCACAAATGTAGACTCCTCCCTGTCATTAAGTTCTGTGACTGCTGTGCCTCAGAAACAATCTCATGATTCAGGTGTAACTCCTTCAGTTGACAAAAGAACTGTTTCAGAAGGTGGCACAGCCAGCACCTTGCTTGTGGACCACTCTGAAATCCCTAACCAAAGCTTGACTGTTAGGGAATCAGAAGTCCCTAGGACAAGTGACAGCAAAGAAGGTGATGCAGTTTCCACAGTAGATAAACCAGCAAAAGCAAGCATGGATAACAAAAGACACATTCCAGAAGGTTCCCAGGCCACTGTACTCCACAGCAAGCAAGGAAAAGTAAACATGCCTCTTGGTAGTGAGTTAACAGACATGACTATGGAAAATGAGAATGTTATCAAAGAAGGTGGTTCAATGGGCGTGGCTGGGAAAGGAAGTAACTTGAGTTCAAAGCAGACAATTAAGGCTTCTGTAGAAAATGGCCAAAAGGATGGCATTGCTGTTGATCAGGTGGTAGGTGTGAGTACAGAAAAAGATGCTAAAACTGTTGGATTTAAGCATAGTAGAGGCCCAGGTGAAATAGGAAACTTGTCAACTGATGCTGACAGAAGGAATGAAAACAGTGAGGTGGACACCAGTGCTGAAAGCAACACTGCATCCTCTGTTTTACACCAAAGGAGCCGGAAAGCTGAGACTGCAACAGCCAGGTCTGGTAGAGCAGAAAAGACTTCCATTGCCACCAGTACTGAAGGGAAGGACAGAGGTGTTCCCCTAAACCCAGTGAAGGCGGGGGATGCCACAACCACGTCTGCAGAGACAGCAGAGGGCAGGGTGGCCCTGCCTTGCACAAGCATCGAGGCGGATGAAGGCCTCACAATGGGTGTGCACTCCAGAAAGCACTGTCTTCACGTTGGGCTGGAAGCCAGGGAAGGCACCATCTTTGCTGCAGCAGAGGAGGGTGGAGGCATTGTCACAGAAGGATTTGCTGAAAGTGAAACTTTCCTCACAAGCACCAAGGAAGGAGAAAGTGGGGAGTGTGCTGTGGCCGAGCCAGAAGAAAGAGTGGCTGACCCAGTGACGGCTCCCATGGGGACCACCAAAGACGACGTCAATAGCGCAGCACCTGAAGAGAAGGATGATGCTGTGACCAGTGCAGGCTCCGAGGGGAAGTGTGAGGGTTCTTCAAGTGGGGACTCAGGACTCGTGGAGGGAGCTGTTACTTTTATTAGCGAGGTTGAAAGTGATGGAGCGGTAACAAGTGCCGGCACAGAAATCAGAGAGGGGTCCCTAAGCAGTGAAGAGGTGGATGGATTCCGGAGAAATATGATGAGAATGGGCCCCAAGAAGGAAACTGAGGGGACTGTGACGTGTACAGGAGCAGAACGGAGAAGTGATAGCTTCATCATGTGCTCAGTAGCTGGTGCAGGGCCACAGGAGGAGCGGAGGGTTACAGGGGCCCCTGAGGTCCCAGTAGACAATGACACGTCAGCAGGAGCCAGTCCCACCCAGGAGGGAGGTGGGTCTGTGAATGACGGCCCAGAAGGTGAAAGCGCGGTCACCAGCACAGGGATAACAGAGGAAGATGGGGAGGGGCCGGCAAGTTGCACAGGTTCAGAAGAGAGCAGCGAAGGCTTTGCTCTAAGTTCCGAATCAGAAGAAAATGGAGAGAGTGCAATGGACAGCACAGTTGCCAAAGACATCACCAACATACCATTAGTCGCTGCTGGTCCATGCGATGACGAAGACATCGTGACCAGCACAGGCGCGAAGGAGGAAGATGACGAAGGGGAGGGTGTTGTGACCAGTACTGGAAGAGGAAATGAGATCGGGCACGCATCAACATGCACAGGGATTGAAGAAGAAGGTGAAGGGGTGTCCATTTGTGAAAGTGCAGAAGAAGGGGATGGTCGGATTGGCACTGCAGTGGGGCATGTAGAAGCCGAGGCCGGGGCTGCCATCCCGAATGCAAATGAGAGTAATGTTGATAGCATGAGTGGTGCCAAGAAGGACATTAAAGATGCAGAGATCTGCTCCAGTGCCAAAGGGATTGTGGAAAGCAGCGTGACCAGCGCAGCTGCAGGAAAGGGCGAAGTGGCTGCAGTTCGTGAAGGTTGCGAGGGTCCCATGACTAGTGCAGCTTCAGATCACAGTGACAGTCAGCTCACCAGAAAAGAAAACGTCAACGATACCACTATTTCCACTGGCCTGGTGGGGGGCAGTTATGAGGCTCTTGTATCTGGTGCAGTCCCAGAATACAAGGCTCATCACACGTCACCAGGTGAAAAAGCAGATGAAGGTATCATCACTTCTGTGGAAAATGAAGACTGTGACGGCCTTGTGGCTGCTAAAGCCAGTGTCAGTATTACGAACCTGGCTTGTTTAGCCAGCGGTAAAAGTCAAGGCAAAGGCTTGATGATTTCTACCAGTACAACAAATGATTTCACCCTGCAGCTAAACACAATGGTAAGTATGGAAGAAGGTCGTTCAGGTGCCCCAAGAACTGAAGAAAGTGTGGAAGGCCCCAGAGTGAACGTGGAAGAATTTGAGGTCCCCATGCCCAGCGCGGTGTCGAGCGATGAGAGCCAACTCCCAGCTGCTAGAAACGAGGAGAAAGACGAGTGTGCCATGATTTCCACAAGCATAGGGGAGGAGTTCGAAGTGCCCATTTCCAGTGCAACAACCATCCAAGGTGCCGAGAGTCAGCAGCCAGTTGTAGCAGTTGAAGAAAGAGCTAAAGGGCCAGTCTTGGTGAGCGCTGATGACTTTGATGTGCCCATGCCCAGCGCACCTGCAGAAGTCGAGAGCCCCCTCGCTTCAACCAGCAAGGAGGAGAAAGATGAGTGTGCCCTCATTTCCACCAGCATCGCAGAAGAGTGCGAGGCCTCCATTTGTGGTGTGGCTGTGGGAAGGGAACATGAGCGATCCATCCTGGGCATGGAAGAGAAAGATGGGAGTGCCATCATATCAACAAGCTCAGTAGAAGACTGCGAGGGCCCAGTGTCCAGTGCTGCCCCTCAGGACGAAGTCCATCCCTTGGTCACACCAGCAGAGGAGACAAGTGACACCGCCATGATTTCCACCAGCACCTCAGAAGGACGTGAGGCAGTCATGGTGGGTGCCGTCCCACAGGATGAAGATCAGCTCGCCATTGCGGGAACAGAGGACTTGAGCGATGCCGCCATCATCTCCACCAGCACAGCCGAATGTGTGCTGGCCGCCACTGGCCTAGACAGGCATGAAGAGAGTCAGCTGACTGCAGGCAGCCCTGAAGGAAAAGATGACCTGTTAGCCTCGAAGATGAGCAAGGCTGAGGCCCCTCTGCCCAGCCTAATTGCTGAGGACAACTGTCAGTATCCTGGGCCATCCACAGGAGAAAAAGAAGTGGGCCCCGTGGTGGCAGTGGGCACCAGGGAAGGGCACAACAGGGTGTCGGTCAGCGTGCTCTCTGCAGGTGCTGGGTGTGCACCAGAGACACTGAAGTCTGGCAAGGACTGTGCAGGCAAAGTTCAGAGAGAAGATGAAAGCCCTGAGGCAGGGACGTCGGGGGACAGCACTCCAGGCAGGTGTCCGGCAGGGGTTAGTGTGGACTTGCCTCTCGACCCTCGAGGAGCAGAACAGGCAGCCAACGACTCCTCCGTCAGGCTGCTCTGTTTGACAGCCGTACATACTGGTGCTAAAAAATCTGATGATCAGCAGGGGCCTGAGGGCAACTTGAAAACCACCACTGAGTGTATTAATGGCCAAGAATCAGAAGTTGCTCCGTCTCACATGACAGTCCTTCCTGCTGCCTACGCTGTAGCTCTCTCGGCTCCTAAGTGCAAGCAGGACTTGACTATCAGGAGTGATCGCAGTGGCAAGTGGAGCGCTCCAGCGCCTGCTGAGAAAACAGGAGATGGTAGCAGCATGACCGTGTCCTTCCAGGAAGAAGGAGGCCTTGAAGTCACTGTTTCTTCTGAAGAGAATTTGCGTAACATAGGTGAGAATCTCCTAAGTGCACATTGTTGCATTTTACAAAGATAATTGTGTGTAGAGGACATTTAAGACAATCTTCCAAAAGATGGTTTGGATTCTAGAACGTTACAAAATAGCTCTCATCCAACTTGAAGGTCAAGCTTCTCTAAAATTGTGTTTAAAAGCTTAAAGCCTTAGACCTGCTTCTCATGTGCGATGAGGCCAGAGGCTGAGAGCCAGGTCATCAGCTGGCCAAGTGTTGTCTGCAGGACTGTTGCAAGTTACTAAACCTCTTGGACCTTCAGGTTTCTTATCAATCAAAATGAAGATCCCTCACAACAACGTATGAAATTAGTGTATTTTTTATCACCCTCATTTTACAAATGAGGAAAAAGATTCAGAGAGTTTAAATAACTTGCATAGTACTCAGGTGCCTCTTAGAAAAAAAAAATTACTTCAGAGCCTCAGTTTTCTGTTGTATAAAAAGGAGATAATAGTACAGAAACAAGCATCCTTCTAACCCTTATCTGACTTACAGACTTGAACTATGTGTCAGTTCAGTCTAGCTGGCTACTTCTAATGGAGGGAGCACATTATTGTTTTTAATGGAGTTTATTGTTCATATAAATGAGTTAGTTTCTGGTTTAGAATTGTTTGAAAAGGAAAAGCATTCCTTCCTGGTAGATTTCAGAGAGTGCTGGTCTTGTTAGAAACAGTTGGTAACTTTCAAAGGTGTAAGCTTTAAGCTTGGTCATTCATACACTCCCACTTCAGACACATTACACCAGGTACCACTGTGGATTCAAAGATAAATAGTCAAGATGGGAAAATAGCTGTGAATCTAGCCATGTATTGTACATAGGCCGTGACTCTGCAGTGTGACAGGTGCTTAGAATAGGGTTAACCACAGAATGCTGCAAGAACTCAGAGGGGGCACATGGGCTGGACTTGAAGGGATCAGGGATGTTGTCTTCCTTTCTACTCTGATTGTATAAATTGTAGCATCCTGGACATTTTAACTGGAATAGACCTTAGATACCATATAAATGCAGCCTCCAGAGGCTGAGGCCAGTAGGTTTAGTCCTGTTCATTATAGGGACTTAGGAGACATTAAGAAATAGGGACTTACATAGGAGACATTAAGAAATGTCCCAAGGGTTGAAATAAGTGACTTTAAAATTTTCCATTGATTTTAGCTTAGGGTAAATTGAACACTCTGGAAGTTTTTTTATGGCTCAACCATTGCTACAGTCTATTATTCCTCCTGCCTCTCCCCTTTTCTTCCCCCTGAAGGAACAGAAATAGGGCTTTTAGCAAAGGCAAGCTTGCAGCCTCTTGGAGAAAGGAAGGGTTTTCTTTGGAGGCTTACATGTGGGCAGGTGAGAGAAACTGGAAGTCACAGGACAGAAGAGAGAAGGAAAGAAATGACCAAGACAGGGATAGGTTTGAGTCTCTAGCAGAGAAAATTCTGTTCTCTTTTTATCCACTTCACAGTTTTTAACTTTATGTTCAACTTTGCTGTGTCAGCATGAAGCAAGTACAGTGAGTCTATTCACAAATCACCTTCTTTATTGGGAATATACCACAGTGGCCTAGAATATTTTCTTTTAGGGACAAACTTGATGTAGATGACTATAGAAAAATTCTTGGAAATAAGATGTCCTCACAAATAATATTGTTTCATTCTTTGTGGGCAGCCATCTTAACAGCAAGAAAACATTTTCACACACCCCCTCCACCAAAAATGAGTAAATGACCCCTTGCCTTTCATCTGAGAATTTTCATATATATTCCTTTTTACTGTTTTCTATTGATAGCAGAGGAAGAGGGCATGGCATACTAGATAACAACATTCTGTTACCTTTTGATTCAGGATGTATTTTGCAAGCAAATTCTTAAGTTGATTTAGTGCTTTGAATTTCATTAGGCACGGAAGAGTCTCCATTGAATGATTTGGGAGGATTGGGACTGAAAGCCAACTTGAAAACTGAGGTATGGCTGGTAATTCAGTTATGCTGAACTGTCAGTGGTGTAAGTACCTTTTCACCATATATAGACATATGTACACTCGAGCAGAATATAGTTCCTGTATTCTGTATAGCTATACAAGCAGAGTATAGCTTCTCATTGTACTTAAGACATTTAAGTTTCGTTATTGTCACATCCTGTAGGGGAAAAGCTAAGAACCTCAGTACCTCAGTTAATAGTGCCATCATCAATTCCATCTACTCAAGCCAGGAACCCAAGAGTCACCCTCAGTCACCCCACATTCAGTCCATTTCCAAAATATAACTTGAATCCATCTATTTCTATTTCTATAGCTGCCACATAATCTAAGCCACTACTTCAGTAGTGTCCCCATTGGACTTTCTTCCTCTCCGGTCCCTCCTCTAGTCTTCACACAGCCCTGAGAGCTATCTTGAAAAACATAAATTAGGTCATGTCATTGCTCTGCTTGAAATTTCCAGTGGCTTCCCATCATACTTAGAATAAAATCTAGTTTGGGGGGTGTTTTTTTGTTTTTGTTTATCACAGCGGACACTGCAGTGGTTCAGGGTGAGCTGTGGTGAGACTTGAGCCTCTTGAGGAAGTGGGGCAGATCAGGAAAGGCCTTGTGTGTTGTACTCTTTTACTTTAAAGCAGTAGGAGAGCCATTGATGGATGAAATTAGTTTTATCATATTTTATTTTATTTTACTTTTTTGTTTCTGAAGGTTGACAGTATTCATTTTTAAATTTCACAAACTTGAAAGTAGACTTTTATATTGTCACAGGATATTGGGTGTTTTGTTTAATTCACTTGAGGTGAATTAAACTTACCTTCTTATTTCAAAAACCTCATTTAACTTATTTGTTATGGTGCTTTGGACTTTTTAGGTATTTGTGCCATCAGAGGAAGAGAAAAATCATGAAATTCCAGCACCACCAGAAAGTCCAAGTGGGAGAAAGCTGAGTGGAGTCGGTAAACTCCTTTTAGTGGTTGTTCACATTACTTTTTCCTTGCATGTGGTTTTATCTTTTATTGCCTCATAAAATTAATAGCTAACTTGTAATAAAACATTGACAGGCTATATGGATTTACCTCTCACTTTTTAACATAGGTTAGAGGGAACTCTTTACTATTTCATTTTTAACTTATACTTTTTCTCATGAAGTATCAGTATTATGTCAATCAATATTATGTAAGGTAATTGTTTAAAACCAATGTCTCCAAATAATTGTGGTCAAACAAGTTGCTTTGGAGCAAACCCTTGTTCAGGCTCACAGATGTGTCAGTGTGGCCCTCCATGTCCTTTCAGGTGCTATCACAGTTCACTTCCAAAAGTCTAGTCTCCGGCCCCTGTTCCCACTTCTTTTAACCTCGCGCTCATGGCTCCTGGGCTCTGGCAGTTGCCCAGTTACTGAAGCTACTTCCCGTTTGCATAGCCTCTTCTCAGTCTCTCTGTGCAGTAGTATTCGGTGTCCACTAAGTATTTTTTAGGGGAGAGCCTCAGTGTCAGACAGGATTAGGACAGCGGCTCTCAAACACTTTGGTGTCAGGACCACTTTACACTTTACACTTTACAAATGACTTCATCTAAATCTGATTACCTCCCAAAGACCCTAACTCCAATACCGTCACATTGGGGATTAGGATTTCAGTATATGGGGTGGGTGGCAATATATTCTATGTGAGGGGGACAGAAACATCCAGTCCATAGCATTCAAAAAACTGAAAAAGTTCAGGTAAAGCATGATCCAGGAGCAAAGACACAGCTTGCAAAGGCCCAATTTCTTATCTTCTCCTTTAGCCCCCAGCAGAAGTAATCACTTTCTCATTCTTGGTCTTTAGGAAGATATCCTTGTGCTGTCATTCATGGCTGAAATCCTGAGACTTACTCTGATTCAGTTTAGGTACCTGAATTATATTGTTCTATCATTTTTTTTAACTCAGCCATATATTGTGGGCAGCCTTCATTGTCACTGTATACAGATCAACTTCATTTGTTTTAATAGTGGTCTGTAATGCATTTTCCCATTTGTTATTAGATATTTTAGTGGTCTCCAGATTTTGTAGTTTTTACTAGCTGCAGTGAGCTTCCATATGCATGTAACCATGCATTTCCCTAAGTGTTTTCATAAGAGTGAGTTGAGAGGTCAAAGAATATGTAAGTTTTGTATTTTCATTTCAAGCACTTGATACTCCCCCTAATTTGGAGGCAAATATTGAAGGATGAGTAGGTGTATATTCAGTGGACAAGGCAAAGAGAAAGGCAGTGTGTATAAATCCTCACCCGGAACTATCAGGGGCAGTCAGGGTGGGGACCTTCCAAGGCACAACCATCTGAAAGGGCAGCCTTCAAAGTATGTGACCTCAGAAGCCTTATAAGCAAAAGTACCAGGCAGTCCTGGAAGACCACCCCAAGACCTGGTAAGCCATTCATGCTCACATGTTAAAACCCTAACGATGACTAATCTATCCAAAACTTGGACAGATGTATTAATTAAAATTTGTATGTATGTGTTATAATACAAATAATTAATATCCCATTTGTTAATTGTCAAGAAGGTAACATTTTTGGATTCTGAAGTCCTTTGTCCCCACAGTTATATTTCAGGTTACTTTACTGTGTTTAGGTACGGTTCAATAAGAGATCTACTTATGTAAAAGGAAGTTGTTTTTAAAAGAAAAATGTGTGTTCTGTCATTGTTGAGTAGAAACAGTAGACCTTGTACTTCAAGTTTCCAAAGAATATAAATAGACCATTGCCGTTTGAAGGGATAGGATCTAACTTTTCATTTGATGGCGTTATTTTTAAATGAACCAGTGTTACACTGTCGCTTAACAGTTACAGCAAAGGCCTTCCTTCCACCGTCCTTCTAAGCTTCAGATCACCGACATGGCTACATCACTATAGTGATTTAATGGATCACTGCCATTACTGTAAAAATGCAGGCAACATTGTTTTTCTGATAGTAGGACAGAACACGGATTGTATATTTCACAAAAGCAGCTAGGCCACTTAGCGACATATTCCGACTTAACTAAAAAGCTCTAAATTTGTTTCTCTGTGGTTCAGAAACAACATTCAGTTTTCTTATTTCTCATTTTTATTTTTGAACAGCTGAACTACAGAGGGAGCCTTTGTTGGTGATTGAATCACTAAATGTAAGTCACTGTAATGGTTAGAGTTTTGTTGTTATCAGTTGGGGTTGCTTTGATTTGGGGTTTTGAGAGCGATTACATTTAGGGGAGGGGCTGGCTGTGCATTTCTTTAGAAGACAGGACGTGCTCTCCATTCAAGTTCAACCTACTGACACCTTCAGTTCCATGTTCAGTTATATCCACTGATGTCAGGAAATTTAGTTGTTTTTCTCAGAAAAAAGGAGTCACTCAATTCAGCTGCACTGTGTTCTAGTGGCTGTTTAGGCCATGTCATGGAAATAGAAGGTGGCCCAGATCCCTCAGACTAGGGAACTCCCCTGGTAATCCTAATGAAATCCTTCAAAGAGCTAGGAGCTTTCTATTTTTTTTATTCCTATAATGGGATTGCAAATTGGACTGTGATGTCTTAAATTATCCTGGTGCTGTAGACCAAACCGACTTTATTTTAAAAACTAAAGTTCACTTTATGTCTTTAGAAACCTTTTGTGAAGATACTAAACTATAATTGCTATATATACATATTTTTTCCCAGCTGTGGCTCTCATAATCCCTTTTGTGCTTGAAAGAGTTGGGTTTTTGTTTGCTTTTTTTTTCTTTCTTAGTGCATAGGGAAGTGAACATTTTGTAAAATGCTTGCAAATCACAGACAGCTACATTTTTTCCAGTGCCCCTAGAGGACTCAGAAGAGCTTTGCTTCCTACCAGACAACTATGGCATCAGAGGGCTTACCTCACCCTGTTGAGACATCCCAGTCTGTATCTAGAAGCTCACACACGGTCTACTGAGTAAAAGGAAGAGAAAAGCCCCACTTGGTTCTGTTCAGGTTTACCCTCCAGGAGTTAAAAGGATTCTAAATGTGGCTGAAACCTCCAGAGCTCCCCAGCATCCTACCTTGTTTCCCCGAATCCCCCAGCTGGCTTTTTCCCATCTAAGCACAGCTGCCCTTTCCAAATATGAAATTCTGTAGCTAGGATTTAGAATGTTGTAGGATATTCTAAGACTTCCTCTCTGTGTTTAAAAAAAAAAAAAAGTACAGTTGACAAGATTTCCCAGAGGGAAACCTTATGACAGAATGACAGAATCCCTCAACATTTTTTAGTAAAGAAAATCTTCAGGGATTGTTGGATGGGAAGAGAATTCATAGAATTCGGAAATTTTTTCTCTCTTATTTCTTACTCTTTTGCCATAACCATTTTAAAGACAAGGAGAGTAAACACAGTGGGATGCTAATTTGTTAAACTGAAACTTCTTCAAAAGGAAAATGCCCTATGCTCTTGAGCTTGTGGGTGAAATTTATTAAAAAAACACGGACTCCAGTTCCTTTAAGCGTTCCCACAAACGGCCAGATTATTTTCTAGATATTCAAGATTTGTGTGAGATTATCCATAAGTAACTTTTTCTGTTGCGTGTTTAGGTCGAAAATTCAGGCTCAAAAACAAATGAAATTCATAGCAAATCTCAAAGCAAAGAAGGTAAGTTAGTGTATTTCATAGTAGTAATTTTAATATTATAGTTATCATTTGTTGAGTGCCTTCTGTGTGACATGCCCTGTGCTAATTATAATTAGTTTGCAAATTTTCACTCATCTAATTTATATGATCCATTACAATGAGCATTAACAGCATCACATCTGTAGTTGAGGAAACTGAGGCATGGAGTGGTCCAGTGTCTCATTCAAGGCCGCATAGCTTGTAAGTGGTGCCTTGCCTTAAATAGCTACTAGAACTTTGCCAGGAACCTCACAGTAGATTTATCCAATGTGGATACAAAATGTATAGACCCCAGTGGTTTGTATCATAGGAGAGGCTCTGTGCTAAGTACTTAACTGTTGATTTCTGACAAGCAATCTCAATTTGGTAGCAGATCAGAGACATCACATTTATGAGGCTCATCGCCCAGGGGTCAGACCTCATTGCACGCAACCTGCAGAGACTGCCAACCCCAGAGGAATAATTCTCTTCTCAAAACAAAATGTAGAATTTTGTTGATTCCTACTGATTTTGTTGATTCCCTATTCCAAGAATGGGGAAAGAGGTCTTAATCCCCTATACAGTTATTTTTATAACAAGTTATACCATATTTCAAACCAAAGTAAAGTGGCAATAATTATAAACACCCATGTATCCATCACCTAGTTTTGTCATATCTTAAAATGCAGTATATTTGCTTCATAACTTTTTTAAAAAAATTGTACAGATATATTTGAATCCATATTATACACCCCCCTCCCCAATCCCAATCTCTTTTTTGTCATGTTGACATGTATAATTCTAGTTACTTTACTTCAGTTGCTCTTTAGTATTCCATGGTGTGAATATACCACAGTTACTATTTTGCTTCTTTTGTTAGTGGACATTGAGGTTTTTTGCAACTTGTCCCAATTACAAAGAGAGCTACCATGCATGATCTATTGTTTTCCTTGGACACTTGTTCATACTGTGCTGATACAGGAGCTGGGGGGAGAAATGGCTTTGACATTTACCATGTAAATTCCAGTGATTCTCTTCCCTCCTTCAACTCCATTTACTCAAGTCTAGAAATGGAAATCATGGAACTTACCTGACATAGTTTTTGTGAGGATCCCACCACAGTCATTTGTAAAGTATTCTTTCTTCTTTTCCTTCCCCCTTCCACACACACCCCTAAAATAAGTATTGGAGTGAATACTTAAGGTGGGGTTTTGTTTTTTTTCTTTTTTCTTTTGTATTTATTACTCAGAGACATCCAATAGTGGAAAAGACAACACAGAAGCCGTAAGAAGTCATAGTGTTGAAACAAATCCTAAAGAGGTGGGTTTTCATAAGAAACTCAAGTATTTCATGTTTTATGCATAGTGCTTTCTCCTGTGCATAAAGGCTTTTACCTCTTTGTGTATATAAGAAATTAAATGTACGTATTAAGATTTCTCCATATCACTGTTACTTCTTTATGTTCTTGTAAGGTTTAGGTAATTTGGCAGGTCCCAGGATTATTTGGACATGTCCCTACGGTACAGTCAAGGATGTTTTTTCATATACTGCCATTCATCAGCCCTTTAATAGGCCACCAAGACGGGAGAAAAATGTTGCCAATTAATTTATGACATGCCATCAATTGTAACACATAGTTTGACTTCAGAGATGGTAAAATGAGAATTTTTTTAACGTATTTTAGAATTGCTGAAATACAGTATGTAACCAAAAAGAGATATGGATATTTTGTATGGATTTATATTAAAATCTTAAAAAAAAAAAAAACCCTCAAGCTTACAAAATGAGCCTAATCCAAATCTAGATGCCAGAAGCAATATTCTAGATTTTTAAAAAATTTATTCCAAGGGCTAGAAACTAATACAATGTGCCCCTCTTTAAGTAGATTTGGATCCAAATTCTACTGTCTTTAATATAGTCACTCTTAATTCTAGGTTGAAGAGGAAGAAAGGCACATGCCTAAAAGAAAAAGAAAGAAGCAGTATCTCTCTTCAGAAGATGAACTGGGTATCTAGAATATATGTGTTCCTGTTTTAGACATCTTTGAAAATCATATTGTTTTCACATCCAAAATAATGGGCCGGTAACATAGAAAATTCTTGAGGGTAGTAATTGTTTACAACTCTTAACTCTAGTGTGTTTCCAGACCAGCTTGACACCTCCAAGGTCTTTTCTGGACTTGATCTAGAAACTAGATTATTCCCTGCAGAAGACCCAACCCCTGGAAATCACAAAAACCCAGGCTTCCTCTGTAACCTGGGCCTGGGCCCCAACCAGGTGCCATCAAGTAAATCTGATTCCCAAGAGCATGGTCTTAATTGCTAAGCCATACCTCTTAGGTGCTAACCTGTTCAGGAAGTTAAAAGTGTCTGTGGACAGAGATTCCCTGGAGGTCCAGTGGTTAGGAGTTGGCACTTTCACTGCCGTGGCCTGGGTACAATCCCTGGTTGGGGAACCACAGCCACACAGCTCAGCCAAGAATAAAAGAATCTGTGGAAACGCTATGTCCTAAGCCTTCTCCACAGAACCTCCTGCTTTGTTGGTGCCATTTGAGCATTTAGATTTTTTTATTTTTATTTTTTTGGTTTTGCTAGGGCCAAGGCCAGTGTTCAGTGCTCAAGTCACATGACATCATAAATGCCTAAGATAGAAGTCTCAAACTGTCATTTTTTAAAATAGAACTATGCATTTCATTTGGCTTTTATTCCTTTGTGATTCTGTGCAAACTGATTTACAGATGATAATCCAGATGTCCTGGATTCCATAATAGAAACAGGACAGAGGCAATGCTCTGAAACTGAGCCACAGGATACAAAGGTACTTTTTCCACATATTAATTTTAAGTTTTAGGGGTAACCTAATTACATCACTGTGTATACTTATTTTGTATTATATATATGTGTGTGTGTGTATATATTATATATATAGTTCTAATATCCCTTTTACTTTATGTATCTCTAAAAATAAAAGGTGTATATTTTTTAGGCTCTCTCAAAGGAAAAAACAAATGTTGCACTTTATAATCTTAAACTGTGAGATTGTATTAATATCACAGTTTAGATATAATCATTGCTTAGGTTTTTGTTCATTGACTTCCTTAGGTTTCCAGGTCCTTTCTTCCCAAGTGTAATATGCTTTATTATAGATATACTTACATGAGAACAGTGAAATACGGTGATACATACTGTTTAAAAATTTTAATATTTGGCTTTCTCTTTACCATAACTCCAGCCCCTAAAATATAGGTAGTCCAAGGATGGGCCCTCCTTCATTGCCTCTTTTTTCCTATGATCTTATTTTCACCTTGTGACTCAGGGAAGCGGCTCACAAATTTTCATTTCTGCTCTTACCCTGTCTTTTGTTCTAGGCCCAGATTTCTCCATTTCCTGGTAGATAACCTCTTCTTGGGTTTTCTCCCATTTCTGAGACAGTACTTCTCAGTGTCTATTCCAGTCCACCTCCATCTTCTTTTTCTCTCTCTTTCCCTAATCTATTGTTTTTCCAACTTGTTCCAAAAGTATTTAAGTCACCTTATAAATATATGCAGCTGACTTCCAGCTCACTAAAACCAGTTTATAGTCTCTTTTCCTCCCAATAACTGATAAACTAAATAAAAAGTAGTAAAAGAATTTTAACAACCGAAGAGGTAAAGTCACATATTGTCATGAATTTCAGTTGGTTGTGGCCAAGGAAAGATACTGGGTTTTAAAAAGCCCATCACTCCCCCTGCCCTATCCAGAACAAAAATCTTGAGACAGTACTCCTGAATTTGGAAAGAAACAGATTAAAGGGTATCCTTTTATTCTCCCTTCAACTTTGTGTAAGGTTTTTAATGTTAAATTTAAATATACTCTGACTTAATTATTTTCATTTAAAAATCACATATACAGGTAATATTCTCAATATAAAACAGTATTCTGATTTTAAATTTAACTTGTATATTTTTATTTACACATTATATTAGTATCATAGTATAAACAATTTGGTATTTCATGCTCAAAACTTCTTTGCAGCTAAGGGCAAATAATTTAACCATTGAGAAATCATTGCTCTAAATCAGCCCAGCTGGATACCCAGAAGTTCTCTTTGGCATCTTCTGCTTTATTCGTTTCCCCCAGTCCCTCGCCTCCACCAGCAAAGAAAAAAAAAAAAAAAATCTGTTGTAAATTCCTTTCAGTTCTTTCTTTGGAGTTTCTCTTGAAAAGTCCAGGGTGAGGGAGGAGAGCAATTTCCATTTTGCAGGGGAAAAAAAAAAATGGCCTTGTTGCTTTATAGCCTTATCTCATGCTTTTCTGCCTTCAGATTTTGTATCTTTTTGTGTAGTCTCCCAAGCAGCAAGATTGTTATTTTTTTAAAAAAATTCCCACAGATATCTAAAAGACTGCTAGGAAATTATTGTTGAAATAAGTAAGAAAAAGAAGCTTCTTGTCTTGTTCAACTTCTCCATAGGAAGAGAACTCTGGAGATTTGGAAGAGTTACCTAAAACAAGTTCTAAGACAAACAACACTGCTTCAAGGGCCATGGAAGAAAAAGGTGAGTAATACATCTACTTAGATAAATTGTTTTAAGAGGAGACTAATCCTTCAAAGCAGTCAGCATATCTCTCACCAGGCTTCACCAACTGAAACTGCAGTTTGCTGATCTGCCTTCCCGTTATAACACAGTACGTCGTGCTGAGTATCAGTAGCACTTGGGGATCATTTTTAATCTGGCTCCTGTTTTACCCAAAGTGTGCTTCTTATCGGTTAACCAGACTCTGGCTTATTAACTTTGGTGTGTCCACCTGAGAATGGAGTCTGTGTGCATGTGTGACGGGGACGACATAGGTCACCTTGGTAGGTGTCCTGGCGCCAAGGCTGAGTGTAGTCCCCAGCAGTGAACGAGCTCTGCTCTTTCTTCAGATGAATACAGCAGCAGTGAAGCCTCTGGCGAAAAGACAGAGCAGAATGATGATGACAACATAAAATCTCAGGAGGTGAGGAATGTTTTTTATATTTATTTGTTCAGATTTATTTAAGTACTACAAACAAATAAAATACATTCAATGCTCTTACCCAAAGTTCTTCTTAAATGCTTTTGAAGTAGCTCTTTTTTTTTTAGTGCACTAGGACAGCATTTCATGCAGTGCACTTCATCAGTGTCATTTTGATTCATTTTGTTCCCTATATCTTAATTTTATCCAAACATTTGTATGAGACCTACTTCTGTCAGCCACATGGGATCAGCCCAGATCTGTACCTCAGTGTCCATGTCACTTCCTGACCCAGAGGCTTAGCACGGCCAAGCCAGGCACCAGCTCAGGTCAGAGAACAGGGAGCTGCTGAGCCCTGGAGTCCAGCAGAACGAAATGGGAGCAGCAGCATCAGGATGTGCGGAAGGCCTGCAGCAAGTGCCAGACGGGACCCAGTTTGACAAGGTGAGGTCAGGGATTCCTGGGAGGCTGCAGGAGAGGCAGACCTCCATCCCTGCTCACTCCAGGCCCCTTCGGATTTGCAGAGAGCCCAGTGGGACACAGAATCACAGTGACCTGAGACGGAGGCCCATAAATCAAGGGAAACAACTTGTACACCAGCCAGATCTACATAACCATTGCCAAGTTTGCCAGTCTTGATACAGCTTCTTTTTTTTAACATTTTTATTGGAGTATAATTGCTTTACAATAGTGTGTTAGTTTCTGCTGTATAATAAAGTGAATCAGCTGTATGTTTACATATATCGCCATATCCCCTCCCTCTTGCATCTCCCTCCCACCCTCCCTATCCCACCCCTCTAGGTGGTCACAAAGCACGGAGCTGATCTTCCACATGGCCAAGTAGTATTCCATTGTATATATGTGCCACGTCTTCTTTATCCATTCATCTGTCGATGGACCCTTAGGTTGCTTCCATGTTCTGGCTATTGTAAATAGTGCTGCAGTGAACATTGTGGTACATGACTCTTTTTGAATTATGGTTTTCTCAGGGTATATGCCCAGTAGTGGGATTTCTGGGTCGTATGCTAGTTCTATTTTTAGTTTCTTAAGGAACCTCCATACTGTTCTCCATAGTGGCTGTATGAATTTACATTCCCACCAACAGTTCAAGAGGGTTCCCTTTTCTCCACACCCTCTCCAGCATTTATTCATTTCTCCACACCCTCTCCAAGCTGTTTGTTGATACAGCTTTTTAATAGTTCTGTTTGTTTTCAGTGGCCTCCTTTATTTTTTATAAGGGATCCCATTTGGTCACAAGTGACTAGGACCAAATCCACATTTAAGTGGACATACATATTTATTACAGAAGTAAAAGCTGACACTGAGCGCTTACTTCCATTATCTCATTATCTCATAATCCTCAGGACTCTGAATTTATACTCAGTCAGCTCATACTCATTCATACTCAGACTTGTTTGTCAAGTGAGGGGACTGTACTGAGAGAAATGAAGCACTAAGCCTAAGGTCACATATTTTTTAAGAGACAAAGCTGGGATTTGAGACCTCTTAGGAGGGAACTCTAAATCCCATTTTGAGAAAGCAAACTATTTGTATAATAGAGGATAAAACTTTGTATTGCTTTTTTTTCCTTTTCCCCTTAGGAAGATCAGCCAGTAATTATTAAAAGGAAAAGAGGAAGACCTCGTAAACACCCTGTAGAAACATCATTAAAAACAAGTAGGTATTTGGTGTGTTTTCAGTTCACACAAAAGAAATTTTCAAATTGATTTTCTAAGTGAGATTTTTATTTTTTAGAAGATGACTGCAAAACAGATGCTGGCATTGTCACTGTAAGTAATTGCAAAAGATGAGAATTCTTCAAATATCTGCTCTTGACTGGAAAGAGTATACTGCAATATTAGCATTTTCAACTATCTTTTCTAAAAAGTATTTGAAAAGCTTTAAGAGATTTTCTTAAATAAAACATCAAATAACCATTCAGATAATATTATGATTACTAATAGCATCATATAAATATATTAATTGTAATTCACTCTGACTCTATCCTCACCTGTCAGTTCAGTTATATAAATTATCTAGGGACTTATCTTCTTGTCATCCTTGATTAAAATATAGAAAATAGCTGTTTTGTATGATTTTTAGATAATGGCTTCTTTATGGAAACCTCCAAAGTGTCTATCTTACTACTTTTTATGGAGGCCCTTTTATAGTAGAATGTACACCAATTTTGATGCAGGAAAATTGGCATTAATACTTTATGTTTTTTAATATTCTTTATCTTTGACCCTGAAGTGTATACCCAACAAAATCATTGTACCAAGACGTCATTGCATGAGTTTCAATGATAACATTATTAAGAGGACAGACATGTCCACTGACCTAACAAAAGCAAATGGGATTCAAGCCTCAGCTCTGCCACTTGCTCCCAGATCTGTGGTACTGGGCCAGTCATGTGACCCTCTCGAGACTCCCATTTCCTTGGATATAAAGTAGTATAACAATATCTGCATTAATTATCTCACTAGAATTCTTATAAGACAACAGAACCACATGTAAGAGTGTGAATGCATTTACCAACACATAAGATGGTTTGCCGGGCCGGATTGGGGAATATTAACAGCAGGCCATGTGTGTCCCTCCATTGCTTGCCCCCCGGCGTAGCAGCACAGTGGCTGGGAGAGGCTTGTGGCAGCCCTAATCCTCCTTGTGGAAAGGCCTGTGTGTTCAGAATCATAGGCATCCATATTTGCTTGGTATGTTTAATCAACTGCAGGAAGTAGGTTCCAGATATTCTGCCTACATAATAAACAGAGGTCCTCCTGTACCTTCTTTACATTGTTGATTGACTTTCTACGTGATGATAACAAACTTCTGACTTCAGTTTTTTTCTTTGTTTAAATTTAGGTAGAACAATCTCCACCTGGCAGCAAACAGAAAATAATGCAAACAGGTATGTACCTAAAAGCATTGCTCTGTGTATGATTTAAGGAAGGGGTGGGGAAGCCTGGCTGTCAGGGAAGGTTTTAGAATTTCATTGTTTTCCAATTAAGTGGGTGGCTTCCTTGGTAAAAGCGGCTGTCCTTGTAGCCATGAGAGACTCTAGCTAGTGGCTTTTCCTGTGAAATGAGTCATTCTCAGTTTTGTTAGTCTGGGAAGCCTTCAGAGAGGAGGGGGAGGGCAACACGGAGCAAAAGAGGGAAGGCACTGCTGTGTCCAAACCATACTTTCATGGACATGTTTTAGGGAGAAATAGATCAACCTGGGACTGGGAAATCTTATCAGGAAGACAGAAATTCAGCCCAAGAGCCTATTGTTTTCAGAAGAAGAATTTTGAAAGGAGCCTGTGCAGCTTCCAGAACTAGGATGCAAGAGATAAAATTGTTTCAATGAAGTGTTTTTGTCCTCATTTCAAGAAGAAAAAATATTCCAAAATGTTGATAATGATTAGCTCTCGCTGGTGAGATAGTAGGAACATTTCATGTTTTTACTGTTGCCTGCATTTTCTAGAATCTTTACTATGTGTCTGTATTAATTTCATGGTTTAAATTTTTTGATACATAAAAGCAAAAAATGGCCATTGATGGGTTTGAAAGTGCTGACACAGGCAAAAAAAAAAAGAATATGACAAGTATTTTGGACCAAATAAATAGCATGGTCATATCAGGAAAGTACATATTTTGATTAGCAAGGTAAAAGCAAATGTGTAATTAAAATTTTTTTTCCACATTTAACTACGTGTGGGATCTTATGATCATATTTTACTTTTTCTTGCCTCTTTGAAAATTAAGGTTTGTTTTTTTTTTTAACAAAAGGAGGTTTTGCTTATGTTTTGTTTTTAACCACCTTTTATTCATAATTTTATAATATTTTATATCCATACAACAAGAAATCTTTAGAACTCAAATGCCCTTTAAAGACTCTATTGTAAGCTATGCAATTATGTTTTAGTATTGTCGTTGGGCAGTAGTTTTCTGAATCTGGGTAATGATGACCAGTTAAAGACTGGATTCTTCTTTGTGAGCCTTTTTCTTGGTTTTTAACTCTTCTACCTACGTTAGTTTAGTGAAATTGCAGAAAAGGCAGCTACGCAGTCTTCATCACTAGTAAGTCCACTTTGGGGTTGTTGAGTGTCTAATCAGCATCCTCATAATCTTAGCTTCAAACAGTGCATTGAACTAAACTTCATTTTTCTTACCAAGATACATTCTCAGAAAATGATAACATCTACAGAAAGCAAATACTTAAAGAATAGGTATTCACAACCTAAAATAGGATTATAAAATGTACTTTTCTAGATACCATGATATAAGTATATGGAGTCATAAGAATTCCAACTCCCCCCCCTCACCTGCTAGTTATGTGACTCTGAACAAATTACTTAAGTTACTCAAGCCTCATTTTCCTACCTATCAAATGAGGGCTGTACTATTTATAGAGCTCCATTACAATTTGAGTAAAGTCTGGAATCCTGACCTGCAGTTCCTGCTGTTTCTTGGGGGCTCCCTAGATGTCCCCTTCCTCCTCCCTTTCCAGGTTCAGAGCATTTGAGCTGAAAGAGAGAAACCATGAAGGCAATCTAACCCAAATCCTCATCTCACAGATGAAAAAACTGAGGCTGAGGGAATTTAAGTAATTTGCCTAGATCACATAGCTTATTCATGACAGATCTGAAACGCAAACTTTGGTATCCTGACTTTCATTCCGACGTGCTTTTTTGCTTAGGTATTCCACCTCAACGTTTGCTTGGCTGATACAAAAACAATGATAAATTGCGTAAGAATACCTTAATTATCACTGGTACATTCACAGACAGCAAGCCAAACTGTTGAAATTTAATTTGACACTAATTAAAATATTAATGCAGAGATCTTCCTTTTCTTAAAGATGAGTCCAATAAAGAAATACCTAACCTACAAGAACGAAGTGGAAGCAATGTAAGTGTTAATTTTCTTATCAAGACATGTCCTTTAGAAATAAACTTAGTAAATGCTCAAGTGACCACCATTTCAACTTTAATTTTATTGCTTCTAGGATGACAGTGAAGAAAAATCTGTAGCAAATGTGCGTCGGAGAGGAAGAAAGCCCAAGCGTTCGCTCACTCTATCAGATGATGCTGGTATGTTCCTGGCAGAGTCTTAATTACAGAGTCTTATCATTTCAGAATCACCTTTTTAAGAGTTTTTCTTTGGATGAGGAAAAATCCAGGGGGTGCAGCTAGTATTAATACTACATAAATATGTGTGAAATGGCTCTAATCCTGTGTCAGAAATGGTACATCCCAGGTGCTTTTCTGAGTACATGTGAATTTTTTGCAAATGTTGGCTGTGAACTGCCTAAGTAAACTATCCCAGAGATTAAGTTAAACAGTTGTGAATTGCAAGTGCTGAAACAAAAAGGAAGTGGAAAACCACTTCTTCTGCCTCCAAGGCCCTAATATCTGTCCTTTGGAAGTGTCTTTGGGAATTGTACAATCCAGGTGTTACCGTTCTGTCTGAACAGAGTCCTCAGAGCCAGAAAGAAAACGCCAGAAATCAGCTTCTGAAGCAACTGAGGACAAGAAAGACCAGGAGTCTGATGAGGAAGAGGAAGAAGAGGAAGAGGATGAGCCCACAGGAGCCACCACAAGGTCCAGCACCAGATCAGAGGCTCAGAGGTAACAGGGGACAAAGGAGAGCTTCCAGAACCTTTACCAGCTTCTCCATCAGAAAATAGCTGTGGGTTTCATGGGTTTCTCTTGTCTTTGACTCACTTGTGCCACAGTGTGAGCTCTTTCCTTTCATTTTATCCTCAGCAGAGAGCACATGCTCCCAGTCCTCTGACATTTCATTTCCTCTGGGAGAGGCTATTTTCCCTCTTAAACCATTTTTGAGGATCACTTTGGAATCTTTTCCAGGCTTTAGATACCTGTTTGGTGCAACCTATTTAGTTCCTTCATAAATATTTATCAAGGATGAGTAGATGTCTCAGATGCAGTGCTAAGCACCATGGGTGGAAACACAGATACATACAACACAGTCTCTGTGTGCAGCGTGCTTAGCTGCAGTGAGAAAGAGAAATCACGAGCCCATACCCGTTGCAAGATGCACCTCACAGTGCTGTGTAATGGGTCCATCACGTGAAATCGCCAGGATGGCCACCATTTTCCACTTACATAACTGGCAATTTCATATGTTTCCCATAGTACGTTCTCCCAAACCCTAGTCTAGCCAGAGCCTCTGGAGAAAAGAGGACCATGGTCAAGTGAGTTTGGGGAATGCCTCTGAATTTTCTCTCCTTCTTAAGCCATAGTGTACATTACCATATTAAGGGCTTATCATGGTCCTAAAGGAAAGAAACCTATTTAACTTTGTCAGTTATACTTGGCCCCCCAGCCCCTGTTATTATACCTTTTAACATCAATCAGTATTCCTTTCCCCACAGCCCATCTTGAGAAGTGTTGCATCACCTTACAGTTTTATAACTTTTTCTGAAGCGTGAATATTTTCTATTTTTAATGTGATTCACAAGCTGTTAATCTTGGTATCATCATCTATAATTTCATTATCCAAGATTTCAGGAATATTTATTTCAAGAGTATCACTTACTAACATCTGCCACTGTAGTATAATAGTAATAATGTGTTATGTTTACATGAAGACTTAAAATGAACCTATTTCTAATTCCTCTAAACCTGTACATTATTAGCCATTCATGATGTGGTTTAGTTTCTCAAAGAATGAGATTTTAGAGCCAGAAGACTTTAGGAGCTCACAGGGCTGAAGGCAAGGTGTCTCATGGTTGTTTTTTAGGTGGGGCAGCTCAGATAAATAGGAATCACAGAATTAAGATATCTGCTGATTGAGAGGGTGCATTTGGGTACAGACACCCCTCCCTCTTTTACACTCGTGAAAAGATCATCCAGTATAGTCGAGCCCAACTCAGAAAGTTCCACAGGCCTTCTAGGCATCTTCAAGTGAGTGTCTAAAAGTAGCTAACAGATTTTCCCTTTAAAATTTATTCTTCAAAAATAAATCGTATTTGACTTACGGTTCTATAATCACCCGGATTATCAATGCTTCTCCTTAATGCACTTTAGGAGCTTGTGACTTACAAAGGGATTTTTTTCACTTTAGATTCCTTGGCATTGGTTGATTGGTTCCAGGGCTCTGGCATCTTTATAATCCCACAGATTCTCAGGGTCACATGGGGTCTCAGTGGGTCCATACTGCAAACCCATCAGTACCTCGATCATGCTGCCAGCAGCTCCTCTGTAAAGGTATTTCTGCTTCTGTATGTTACCTCAGGACAGGAAAGCCACCTCCTCATGGCATTCTCTTGTGTTCAATGGATGCTGGCCTCCCCATAGCTTCTACCTTTGGAGCCTGTACAACTTTCCCTTAAACACTGGAGGGTGGCTTCTAGGTCTTCTCTTGTTTTGAGCCCCCTCATCATCCTGTTTGTTCTCCTCAGTTTATCTGTATTCTCTTTTAAGAAGCAAATGTTTACACCAAGTGTGCGCTGATGAATCTAGAAGAGGCCTGTCCACCTTATTTTCTAGACTGTGCTTCAACATGCATCCAACTCACTGGGCTCCCTCTGCCTGGGCTGCACACCAGCTCAGCACGTTCTTTTTCCTCATGGGGCATTTCTTCTCTCACCTGATGCTTGTGCAGGCGACTGCTTGGACCCGGTTCCAGGGCCTTAACATTCAGCTTTGTGAACTGTACTTTCATCGATCTTGGCCCCTTATTCTACTCTGGTGAGCACTTTGGGATCTTATCTCATCAGCCAATATATTTTCTGTTTATCACAGAGTTATCTTTCTCTAAATCACGGTATACTGTCCCACACAGTGAAAGCAAAGCTAGAGTCATATAAGCAGAGTTAGTCTCAGGTGACATGAAGACCTGCTTACCAACAGTGGTCCAGAAAACCAGCCATTTTCCTACTTTTAGTCCCCATTCTCTGACTTGCCCATGAGGAGCCTCGTCCTTTCTGGAGTCCCAGGGACTGGAGTGTTCAGTGCTGCCATTGCCCAGTGTTTCTATCATCTGTTTCAGAAAACATCATAGTGAGCCATCTACACATGCAACATCCAAACTTGGCAGCCCAGAAACAGTTTCTCTTAGAAATCACCAAAAATTAGCAAAAGAGAAATTATCTACCAGTGAAAAAGTTAGTAAATCTCCCCAACTAGGAAGGTAAGTCCTGCTGACGTTCAAGTCACTTTTAAACCCCTGAGACTGGTTTTGGTGCAGTGATGCTTTCTCCCTAAGTTTAAGATTCTTGTCTTGCCAAATAACTGTCTTTGGGAATCATTTGTTTTCCAAATGAAATCTACTCCAAACAGAGTAGGAAGGGCTGCCAAAAGGAGTCTCGGTGGCCTCACCAGTCTGCCCCACCTCACAGCCCTCCTGCACAGGCTTTATCCTTGACACGTGTGAGCCTTACCTGCCAACTCCTGCCCCCCAGAACCAAAGACAAGGCTTGTTTCTCCCCGAGTGGTCACAGACCTGAATGCTTGGTTAAAGCAGTGCAGCAGGGTCCAGCAGGTAACAGCCCGGGGTCATTTCTGTTTTGCCCAGAGCACTGGAGAGGTGATGAGGTGACAGGAGAGCCCTTGAGGCATAGCCACGAGCCGGCTTACACCTTCAGCCTGGCCTGGTTCATCTTCCCGCTTCCCACAGGTTGTGCCGACCCCTGCTCCCTGCCTCTGCTTGTTCTGGCTCTTTCTTGAGGAGCGCCCTCACCACCAGCCCCCAGTCAGCCAGGTCCTTCCGTCCTGTACACCCACCCCCTTCAGGATGCTGCCCTGCCCGTTCAGCTCATCCTCACCTCCTTCCTGTTGCCCTTCTAATTGGGGCTGTGCAGTTGACAGTGGCATATACCATTGCTTTAAGTGTGTTAGTTTTGTTTTCCTCTCTGGTCCATAAGCTTCTTCCTTGAGGTCAGGGACTTGCCTTACCTTCTGTACATTATAGCATCAAAAAATAAAAGACTTCACATTGTATAAAAACTGTTTTGATGTCTCTTATCACATTTGATCTTCCTAGCATACTTGTATGTATGCATTGTTATCCCCATGTTATAGAAAGCGAAGCAAACTGAAGTGCCGGGCACCTTTCACATCTATTCTCCCATTAATCCTCATTAAGTAAAATGTAGTATTTATCCTTACTTTATATATGAGAAGAATGTTAGAAAGGTCTGGTTCATTATTTCTCAAACATGAATGTGCAGGCCAGTCACAGAGGCTCTTGCTGAGATGCAGGCTCTGATTCTGTAGGTCTGGGGCAGGACCTGATGGTCTGCATTTCTCACAAGCTCCCAGGTGCTGCCAGTGCTGCTGGTCATAGGCCACCCTCTGAGTGGAAGGAAAGGGTCTGTCAGGTGACCTAGCCAAGCTCACACAGCTAGACGGAAGCCCCTGCGCAAAGCTTCTGTTCTCTGCGGTATGACATCCAGCACAGTGCTGGCACACGCCCACTCCTAGGTAAATAGCTGCACACTTAGTGGCTGATGGCTTTCCCTGGTTATGGTTTGAAATGGGATATTGACAACCACTGGTTTTTAGCCGTTCTCAACACATGCATAGATAACATGCTGAAACTACATCATATACAACAATATTTGACTCGATTTGAGCTTATTTACTTGTGCTGTCAAAGGAACAATAAGTAAAACATGTCTTCACATCAGTAGAGTCCCATCTCCTGCAGTTTTATTTTCCAAGTGTCTTCACTGATATAACATTTACTGCTCGCCCACACATGTCGGGCTTTGTTCTAGGCACTGGAGAGAGGAAAAGGAATAACCTCAGCAGCTGCCCTGGAGAAACATCCTGTCTAATGGAGGGACGTATGTGTACCTGACTTTCAAACTTTTTTGACAGTAAGCAGCTCATGTTAAGAATGTATTCTGCAATATTGTCGTTGTCACTGAAACAAAATTTTCATGAGCCAAACTGAATAGAAGTGATATCAGTGGTCTATTGTGTTCTATTAATACATTGTTTTAAAATAATGGCTCTAGCCTGCAATTTGAAAAACTCCAGTGGATAAATTAACAACAGAAAGTGCTGTGGGGTTTCCGAAGGGCAGCTTGCTCTGTGATGAGGAAGGCTTCCCAGAAGGAGTTGCTTTTGAACTGGGGCTTCAAAATGAGGTTTGCCAGATAGGAGGTGTGGCGTTGTTCCAAAAAAAAATCACATGCCAAAATATGAACATGTCAGAGAACACTTTGTGTTTGGGAATGGGGCTACTTTGGCAGGACTATAGTCCAGAATGGTGCAGCAGTTGAGGGCAAATGGTAAAGGACTTTGTGTATTGCGTTCTGGATGACTTTGTGCTGAAAGTATCAGAGATCCTAGAGAAGAGATAAGACAGATGGTGATATTGACATGATTAACTGAAGTTTCCGACAAATCAGTCTAATGGCAGAATGGAGAGCAGGGCTAGGCTGCTGGCAGGGAGACTGGGTAGGAAACTCTTCTCAGGTTCCCATGCCTTTTCTAACACTGCCAGCTGTCCTCTGTGGTAACGTCCTGTGAGACACGGTTGTGCGCGTGCTCAGACGGAGGCTGCCATCCTGCTGTGTTCTCACCAGTTGTTTCAACATGGGACTGGCCGTTGATTTCTTTATTGTATAGATAGAAGAACTAGGGCCTAGAGAAGAAAGTGGTCTTGACCAAGGTCCACACCCAGAGTAGGACAGAACCGGAATCAGAGTACAGGCTTCCAAACTCCCCCACCCGTGCCCTGTTAGGATGTGAGGCTGTCAGCAAGTAACCAGTCAGCATAGGCTCTTCTAGAGTCTTCGTGTCCTGTGTAGACCTTATCCAGGTTTTCTCTTCTTGGCTCTCAAGGTCAAAAATCTTCCAATTTTTGAAGAACTCCCAAATTATTTGAAGCAACTCTTTCTAAGTCTTACCACGGCCTTGACTTTTGTTTACTGCAGATCAAAGGCACAGCTCTCCCCTCCTACCAAACGCAAGAGAGAAGCTAGCCCTCCCGGGGCACGCACCAGAGGCCAGCAGAGGGTGGAGGAGACCCCAGTGAAGAAGGCAAAGCGGTAATCTGACTGCGGCCACCCCTGGCTGGTCCACAAGGGGACACGGTAGAGAGAAGAGGGACAAGCCTCAGGGCCACAGGCTGTTGTTTTTAACCAGGGGAAGGCCGTGCATGTGCTCCCAAGTTCCTAGGTGCAAGCTTTTTCTTGTTATGTTTTAAACAGCTTTATAAACTATTGTTCATAGAAGTATTATGTACATTTATTTCAGATAAAGGAAAATAAGTTTACTTTGTACCTGAACTCAAAACAAAGTAGTTGTATATTTTAACATTTGAAATTGGGATTTCCCGATGTGACACATCACTCACGCAAACCCTTCCAGCCCATCAGACACCAGGCTGCCAATTGATAATCTGTGTACAGTATATAAACATGTAAAAACAGGTTGTATTTTACTGTATGTATGATGCTAATCAATGAACACTTTATTTATTTTACAGAGAAAACTTATCTGTGAACTTTACTATATATCTGTTTATTTTATTTTATTTTTTTTAATAAAAAAAAAGGGTTTTAAATGCTATGCAGTCATTAGTAGAGATGTTTTAGGACTCTGCCTGCCCTGTAACTATCTGAATTTCATCTGGCAGGAAATACAGACTCTTCTCGCATGTATCCAAGTAAAGTAGTTTAGCTCAAGAAGGGGTCTCCATTGCTTTTCTGTTCACAGTTGTGATTCTGTTTTTTAAGAATGTAACTTGTTTCTAGATTATACTCGCATCTCTGACTTTACTACCAGCCCCACTGACGTAGGAGGTTCCGGTTCAAGTAAAATTACATCTGTCACCTGCAGCATAAACCCCTGTGTCGGTGTCCATTCCTCTCTGTGCTGCCCCATGTTCTTTCCATAATGTCTTTTTCAGTGAAGAGAAATGCATTGAAGATTTAAGTCACTCCTGTTTATCGAGCTTCAGGATTATATGTTATTTTATACACAGTTATTTCAAGATAGAAACTGGCTTTATTGCCAGATTCTTTTTTTAAAACATGTTTTAACTCTCATATGAGCAAACTGTCCAACTTAAGTTTTTCATAAGATTAAGCTTTTCTTAAGATCAAATTTGCCTCTAGCAATGGTGTGATGAGTTGCCAAATAATTGAGATTGTTTTAAAATGTTTTGTTCATATTCTTGTTTTATAATTAAAATTTACATTCAGTGTGTGTGATTTTTTTTTTTTTGAACTCTTAATGTAAGTTGGATATTTCTGTCATTTTACATTGTTTCTTACTGAGATTTTATATATAAATTATAAAATGTTTCCCAAAACTTGAGTGGTAAGAATTTTTTTCCCCCTATTTTAAAATTTCTCCCGTGAAAACTGTTTCATCTCTCTAAATAATTGGTCTTAGATATATTGTTCCATTTTCACATTCAAATTTGAGTCAGTGATGGCCTCTCTGTCTCGGTAGAATTGAATGTTAGATCTGGAAGGGGTTTGGGAGGCAAGGAATGTGAGAACTCCTTATTTCCATTTATATGATTGAGTTTAACCAAAGCTCAAAGTTAGTTAAGGGTAAGAAGCCAGACTAGGTTCCAAGGCTCCAAACTCCTTGGCAAACCATCTTTGCACTAGATGGTTCTAGATTGGTTCGCCAGAAGTGCTCACCCGAGAATGTATTCTCCACGTGAAACCAGTCTTATTCCGTTTAGTAACGCCCTCCCTGGGCACGACCTTACGGGACTGAGTAGCTGGGTGGTGAGGAAATGCAACCTCTTAACAAAGTTGGAAGTAAACATTGCAGCTGCATAAGGAATCGTCTGGTGGGGAACTCAGCTGGGTCACTTAACCTACAGCGGTTCTGAAACCCGTGTAGGGAGGAGCTGCCACCCCACGGGGCACTGGAACTACACTGGAGCAGTTCTTGGTCATCAAAAGGATTTGGCATCACTGGTCCATATTTAGTAGAAGGGAGGAGGTTGGGAATGCTGAGTGTCCTACAATGCACAGAACAGCCCCTGACTCCACAGCCCAAAATGCCAGGAGCTTCCCCCCAAGATCCCACTGGGAAACACTTTCACACCACCTCAAACTCTCCATTTCCCTCGTCTCAGCTTAGTGACCACTGCCATGCCTCGTTGCTCGTCCGTAGGCAACCTGAGCAGTCACGCGTCTGTGGAGCTGACACAAGGCTGGGCCAATGCAGTGGGACGTCCCAAAGGGGCAGCCTGTCCCCAGACTGAAAGTAATGCAGCCAGTTCCTCTGCAGCTGAAGCTGGTCCTTCCCTGCCTTCTTCAGGGCGATGCTGCTGGACCCCCCCCATCACCTAGACTTCTTCAAGATTAGAACCTACTAACTCCAGCTTGCCAAGGCCAGCCATTAGGAATGGCCGTCTGGTGATCTCACAGTGAGCCAAGTTGGGACTGAACTCCTGTCTTCTCACCCCAGGTCCAGGTTCTTTCTGCAAAGCCCCAACAGCGGGAGGATGGATCTTCCTACCTCAACAGCAGGCTCACTCACAGCAGGACCATGATATAGTGGAGGAATCCCCAAACATCTCCACAACTGAAAACCTAACTGATTTGAGATGAGGTGGGGGGATGACTCGAGCTCAATGATTTAATTTTCATCTGTTTTTTATTTATTGTTCATCCTGAGTGCGAGAGCACCTTACATTTCCTAAAATCACTGCTTAGCTATCCTTGTGTAATTAAATCAAGAACAAGAAGTGTTTCCTGATACACTGAGTGAGACATTTTTCTCAGGGGAAGGAAATGGTTGTATAGCCAGTGTCTTCCCGCTGAAACTGCTCTGCTGGGATGCACATTTGTTGAGCTCCTAGCCCAACACCAGGGACACAAGTGTGAGCCCCAGTCCCAGCTGTGCTGCCCTGGGACTGCACCGCAGGACACAGCAGCAGGGAAGAAAGTTACCTTCCTGAGAGAAGCCGGCCAAAGGACGAACTCCTGGTGGACAAGAGAGTCTTTGTTTGTTTAAATATAAAATGGAGTTTGAAGCAAGGTTAGGACCTAAAGAATAGAACATTTTGAAAGCTGAGGAGCAGACTGGCAACGACAGGCCCCATCCTCACTGCCAAGTCAACCTTCCAGAAACTTCCAGGAGGAGGAGCACACAGATAATATCTACATAGCTCTAACCACACAAAACACATACATAGCTCCAAAGGCTGCTTACTCACACTGCAGACCTTCTTGGAAATTCGTTAGTCACACGAGCACACATGGATTTCTAAGAAATCTGGCTAACTTCGTTTAACCCAGAATTTTCCAAGGTTGTCAAAACCTTAGAACCCCTACTACCTCCCCATAACACACACCACATACACACACACAAACTCAACAATTTAACATCTATTTGACAATCCTGCTCCCACTCAGATTCTGGACATTTACATAAGAACCTGAGTTGAGGATTCCTGCCCTAAGTTCCCGCTTTGCTTTTCCTGGGGCACCTTTTAAAATAACCACTTAGAGTTGAGTACTCAAAAAATAAGTGACCTCTGCCCCAAACACCTTATAAGTAACAGGTGCTTGGTACCCCACTCTCCATCTCCTGCTCTCTTGTGATCTGGGACAGAGGACTGCCCTTCCCCTAGCTCACTGCACTTCCCTCAACCCCACCTCCATATCTGTGATCTGTAAGCAACAAATCTTGGGACTTTACTTCCTTTGTATGAATGTATTGAAACTGCACATTTGATCAAAGTGACCCCGGGGTCTTCACTTCCCCAGAGTGGGAGATCGGATGCCGGAAGAGCTACCTGCCAACCCCATGAGGGTGGTTTGTGCCTCCTTGTTCAGCAGGTTATAATCTGTACACTCTTTATTTAATACACCAACTATGGGCCCCCCAACACATTGAAACATAGAACGATACTCACACCTTGGAAGCTTCCTGCGTGCCCCCAAGTTTACCACCATTCTAAATACAAGTTTATCATTTTACTGTATATGTATATACATCCCTAAACGATATTTTAAGTTTTGAATACTTTTGAACTTTACATAAATAGAATCATATTTTAAGGATCATTTGAGACTTGCTTTTTTCTTCTACACTGTGCTTTGAAATTCGTCTATGGTAATGTGCACACCTTCTATGGTAATATGCATACCTCCAGTTAGTACATTTTTGCTGCCGTATAGTATTCCGTTAAAAGAACACATCACAATATACTAAGCTGTTCATTTGCCTGTTACTGGTCTTTAGGTTGTTTCCAGGTGAAACAATGCTTCTATGAATATTCTATGGATATTTTATGGGCAGAGCCTCCCAAACTTATCATCATACATATAGAAGATGACATTTATAGGCACATTAAGGGAAGCTGAAGGAGCAGGCTGGTTGCTGCCTGAGGCGACCGTTAGCCTGTGAACCAGAGGACCACTCAGCCACTTCAAAGGCTGAGGGATTAATATATATCCCCATTTCCCATGCCAAGACACACTCAGCTTTCTGCTTCAGTGTACAACTGCTAATTCCTAGAGTAAGCATATTTTCAGGTTCATAAGATAACCAAATTTCTTCCCAAATGCTTTTACCATGTTGTACTCCTACCAGCAGTGTGTTTACCTCACATTTGGTAATATAGGACTTCTTGATTTTGCCTATCTAGTGGATGTAAAATATCTCATTGTAGTCTTTATTTGCATTGGTTATAGGGAGGTTGAATATGTTTTCATGTGTTTATTTTCCATCCTTATTTCTTCTTTTGTGATATGCCTGTTCATGTCATTTTACCATTTGGTTCTTTGTGTTTTTCCTATTGACTTGTAGGAATTCTTTATATATTTAATATAAAGATATAAATATATATATCTTTATATATTGGATAATAAACCTTCATGTAAATGTGTTGCAAATACCACTCCCCCAAACAAATACACAACACACACACACACACACACACACACACACAATTGGTGGTTTATCTTTCCACTTTCTTTATGGTACTTTTTCGTTAATTTTAATGTAATTGAATATAAATTTCACTTTGGAATTAGATCTTGTTGTGTCTTAAGACTCAAGATCAAACAGATATCTCTAAGTTTTGATGTGTTGCCTCTCACATTTAGAGCATAGAGAAGAAAGCAAGAGGTGTATCAGTGCATGACCCAGGCAAGCCAAGTCTACTAAAGAATTCAGGCCAAAAAAAAAAAAAAAAAAAGAATTCAGGCCAAACTCGAAGTTACCACTAGATTTTAAAAGATGCTCCATGGCCAAAGGATCTGGCTGAAAACAGGTTTCAGCCTATTAGTCGTTTGAGTCACACGCCTCCAGTCTGGGCTGGCTGCCATCTCATCCTGAGTCTCCTCGCACCATCCTGGGGATGCCCTTCACCACTCTCATCTTTGGGAGCCTCTAAGATCTGCATCCCCCATCTTCCTCTTGCTTGTTTACTGCTGTATTTTGATGAAGCCCCAGTAGCATTATGAGAAGTGGCCTCTGTAATACCATAAAGGACCAACTGTCAAAGCAGACTCATCAGAGACCATAGCCAGCACAAATCTTTACTAATAATTTCAAGGATATAAGTAGTTGCTTGGTGCCATCAAGCATGGAGATCTGGGATGCACATGTGCCCAGATTAATACAAGAAGTCTCTAAAAAAATACCTGCAGCTACTCTACTTACATAGGAAAAAGTCTTTTCAGTCATTGAACATCTCTACTCAGAAGGTTACACAGCCTGCGTGATGTTTTCCCAGGAGCCAAGCCCCATAAATCAATAGATTCCAAAGGGTTTTTTTCTTTGTTGTATTGTTGCTGTAAGCAATCCTGGACAGACCAGGTACGTCCTGTTGAAAGCACTTCCTAAGTTTCAACTCTCCCACTAGCAAACACCATTCGTTGTTTGCCTAGAGTCCAATCATTAGCAAATTTACAAGAATTTTTAACTCCAGGTCACCTTATTTCTTTCTCAGGAGCAGCTCTCAGTGCTGGATTGAAGGCCTGTTGAGAGCCATATTCTTCCTACTACGTTATAGGAAATCATTTCAGACCCGTTTCAATCATGGTCCAGTCAGCTATTAGAAACTATATCAGTTATTTTAATAAATAATTTAATATTGGCAGTTGGTTTCAGTAGCTATTAGAGGACTAAAGAGCAAAAGAGTAATCCTGACATGATACAGAGTAACTTCAGAAAGCAACCACCATCACTGCTTGGCTTGGGGAACAGAAAGAAAAGATGGAGTTTGGTAGGAAACTGAAGAAGAAACCGAGCAGTGGTGATGAGCAGACCCCTGAGGCGTGTGGCTGGGTTGGCGAGACAGGGTGGCTGGGTTGGCGAGACAGGGTGGCTTGTCCTAGAGTGGGGGAAAAATGGGAAATTGGAGCCAACTGTGTCTGCAATCAGCTGCCACTGCTGGAGTGAAGAACCGTTTCTGGGGGGAGGCTAACAAGAGTGACCAAACAAGAAGAAGCAAGTCCCTTCTCCAACTTCAGCCTCCTAGTTTGTGCTTAGTGCCCCAAATTGGTAGAAAGAACCTGGAGAGCCATCTGGCTAAGAAGAAGTGGGGTTTTCCAAGTCCCAGCCCAGCCAACACAACATGGAATATAGAAGGTAGATGTGAAGCTAAGAGATGATAGCTTAATAATTGGCAAAGCCACACCTCTGACTACTCAACTCTATCCCACCCTACTACACATACTTAAACTTCAATACAAGAACAACTGGCTTGTGGATTTCCCTTATGCTGTAGCAAGCTCAGCACTGCACTTTAAGGATGCAATTCAAGTTTGTAATTAGTCTAGCATCTGGTTGTTTTGCTACAGTGGAGCCTTGACAAATACCTAATATGCCATGCTTTCTAAAGTGGAAACTCCAAATACATTTTTCACATTCTCTGCAGAAATCATCTGTGTTCTCATTCACTCAGTTTTTATCTCCGGAAGGATCAGCTTCTCCATTAGCTTTTAATAAATGTGCCCCCTCTGATCACTGGCAGAATCTGTCCCATGCTTTTTTGCAAATGTCATTCTTTCAAAATAAGTATATCATCAAAGCTCAAAGTTGTTTTTATTTGCAGAAAACAATTTGTCACTCTTCAACAAGTCTTACTTGAAAGAGTCAAATAACATTTTTTTCATCCCTAAAGAAGTATTCATCAAGAATTTGCCTTTTCCTATTTTGGGCTCATGTGTCTCTGTTTACCCTCAAACATTGTTTTTCATTTCATCCCTGTCACTTGGGGGTCCTCTGATCCTTCAAAAAGATTCTTTCCCCAGTAAGCATTCTTGGAGTTTAAAAGGACATATAATTGGTCACTTCAGACTTCTTTTTCATTTTTATTTTATATTGGAGTATAGTGGATCTATAACGTTGTGTTAGTTTCAAGTAGACAACAAAGTGATTTAGTTATACATATACATATTTCTATTCTTTTTCAGCTTCTCTTCCCATATAGGTTATTACAGAATACTGAGTAAAGTTCCCTGTGCTACACAGTAGGTCCTTGTTGATCTATTATATATTGTGTGTGTATGTTAATCCCAAACTCCTAATTTATCCCTCACCTGCCTCCACCTTTCCTCTTTGGTAACCATAAGTTTGTTTTCTAAGTCTGTGAGTCTGTTTCTGTTTTATAAATAAGCTCATTTAAAATTTAAAAAAAAAAAAAAAAAACAACCTTTAAGTGAAATTCAAGTCTCAATAAATTCATCCACCCTCGGCCCCTCAGACCCCTACTTCCTTCTGAGCTAAATATGGATTGATTCTAAAGAGAGGGCTTTTGATACTGCACTAAGAGCCCTTTTTGAACGTACAGGAAGCACGTGTCTCCAGCCCTGGTTCACCTGCTTTTGTGCAGGGATAGCTCCTCAAGCTTCTTCCTTTGATAGTTGCCAGGACAGCTCAGTCCCATCTGTTCACTTGATGTTCCATTAAGCCCATGTGCTACCACCATATCCTGTTCTCCTTTTCCTGTTTCTAGCCACACTTATCAGACAGAATGACAGAGTTTGCTGTAATTCCTCGACATAAATCTCTCCAGTAAGCTTCCCCCCATCCTAAACCCCTTTCTCTGAAAGCACAGTTTTCTGTCCCTTTCCCTTTCAAAACCCAGTCCAAAATATCCCATAATGGAAATAAACATCTCCAAATTAGGCCTCAGAAGATGATTTAACAACAGCAAAAGAAGCTGAAATATGTTATTTGTGCTAAAAGACTAAGGGAACAGCTGTGTAAGTGAGGAAGTTTAGAGAGCTAACACATTTTACCAAGCAGGCTGCCTTAGCAGGGATCCTGATGCAGCAGCTGTGCTCTGTGTGATCTTGAATAAATCACTTGGCCTCTCTACGTCTCAGAGTCCTCATCTGTAAATAGAAATCCTGATACCTGTCCCTCTGATCTCAGGTTGTGTGAGAATAAAGAGACCATTCATTTAATAAATATCTGCTAAGAGCCTACCATGTGCCAGGCCCATTTTAGGCACTGGGGACACCCAGGTGAATGTTCGTGAGGTTCATCCATACAGCTGCCTTCAGCCTTGGAGTGGCTCATCCTCATGGCTGAGTAGTATCCTATGTTGTGAATGTACAACATTTGACTTATCCTCCTCTTGATGAACATTTGAGTAGTTTCAGGGTTTTTGGAAACTGGGAAAAGAGGCTTTGAGCATTCTAGCATACATCTTTCGGGGAACTTTCCTACACATTTCTGTTGGATCAATTCCCTTTTAGTCTTTCTATTTACGTCAGAGAGAAAGTCTCAGGTTGGTGCTGGTGTGCTGTAATGTCTCTCTAGCTCTTGTCAATCTGTCCTTATGACAGAGAGCCAACCTCAGGCCCAGAGCCTTCAGCATCCTATTATATCGAACTAGTGTATCAACACAGTTCTATCAGAATTATATACATATATTTTTAAAATATTATATTTGGTAATAGGTTAATGATGCTTCATATATGTGTATATTTATATATGAACATATTCACGTTATTGATGTTATTTATACAAACGTTCTTTTAAAAGTGAGATTTTTTTCCAGTTTAAAAAGTAGTCATTTAGACACAAATGAACCTATCTACAAAACAGAGACAGACTCACAGACATAGAGAACAGACTAGTGGTTGCCAAGGGGGAGGGGGCTGGGGGAGGGATGGAGTGGGAGTTTGGGATTAGCAGATGCAAACTATTTATAGGATGGATAAACAACAAGGTCCTACTGTATAGCACAGGGAACTATGTTCAATATCCTGTGATAAACCATAATGGAAAAGAATATAATAAAGAGAATGTATACATATGTATAACTGAATCATTTTGCTGTCCAGAAGAAATTAACACAACTTTGTAAATCAACTATACTTCAATAAGAAAGAGAGGAAAGAAAGGAAAGAAGGAAGGAAGGAAAGTAGTCATTTAAATAAAGGTATTAAGTAAATAGAGATTATAGATGGATACACACAGAGGACAAAAATGTGAAAAGAGGTTGCAAAGGGTTGTAATTTAAGAAATGCTACTCCAAAAAAGCCACTCTTTTGAATCACACATCTTTGTTTATCATCACTGAGTGGCAACTTGCCCAGATGAGTCGGTTTAATGAAAGACAAGTGCTCAGGTTGGCGGCATGGGCAAATCATTCTGAAGTAGAGGGTTTCCTTGTTTCCAGAAGGAAAAGGTCACAACAGGTAGGGATGGGAGACTCTCAGAAGGACTTAGGACTGAAATAATATGTGAGCCGAGCCAGGCAGGTGGAGAACAGTATCTTTTTAAAATAGTGCATTTTTCTGTTTCTGTGTTCTTCGCCAGACCTGGTGGGTCAGTGGGGTCTCCACAATGAGGAACAGGACAGATGGCCTGTAGGCGGTAGGAACAGGAGTGAAGGTTTTGAGGGGTTTCAGAGGAACATCAGGAGTCACTCGGCTGTGTCAGGAGCTAGGGGAAGTCAGGCAGTGCCCCCAGGAGTCAATGCTCCACCCACCACCATCAACCTTGACCTCTGTGTCACTGATAACCTGCGGACCTCTGGAACTCGACTAAGTACCCAAATCCGTGACCACTCCTCTTTCCAACTCACAACCCTAATACCCACACTCAGACTCCAGCAAGTGTTTTACTCTTTTAGGACTTCGAATCCGTTGATCCGGGCTTCCCTGGTGGCGCAGTGGTTGAGAGTCCGCCTGCCGATGCAGGGGACACGGGTTCGTGCCCCGGTCCGGGAAGATCCCACATGCCGTGGAGTGGCTGGGCCCGTGGGCCATGGCCGCTGAGCCTGCGTGTCCGGAGCCTGTGCTCCGCAACGGGAGAGGCCACAACAGTGAGAGGCCCGCGTACCACAAAAAAATAAATACATAAATTTTAAAAAATCCATTGATCCTAAATCGATCAATCACTTTCCTTGAGTCACTATTTTTGCCCTGATCCAGCTTAGGTTCCATGATTCTAAGCCCTCCCTCACAAACAGCCTTAAATTCCTGGCTGCTCTTGTTAATGATCCAGCAATGGCCCCGCCTTGAGTAGCCCAACTATCTATCCAACCTATGCTATATGTGTGTGTGTGTGTGTGTGTGTGTGTGTGTGTGTGTGTGTGTGTGTGTCTGTTTCCCTGAGCAAGGGAATGTTGCTGGAGAAAAGCACAAACCTGTGCTAACTGGTCACACTTTAAGGTCATGGACATGAATCTCAAATATACCCTCACTCCTGCTCAGCTGTTCCACCTAACTATTCTGATTTCTTCCCTTCCCATTGTCCCAAACGGCTTTTTGCACCTTCTCCCTATCACCCTAATCCTCCCTGCCCCACTCTCTGTGCTCAGCTTGCCTCATACTTGTTGAGAGAACTAAGTAAAGTAATAAGCATTAAGCATTTGAACAGTACCTGGCTCATAGTATGTGCTCAGTAAATGTCAACCATGGTTATTATTACGTCATTGTCAGTCACCGCAGTAACCAGCCTAAAAGCATCTATATCATTCTCTTTTACCAGAGACCAACTGCTCTCACTTTCTCAAGGACTTTGCAGTTTTCTCTTCTCTTCTGCATTATCAGTTATCCTTCTTGGGACTTCCCTGGGGGTCCAGTGGTTAAGACTCCGTGCTCCTAAGGGGCAGGGGGCATGGGTTCGATCCCTGGTCAGGGAGCTAAGATGCTGCATGCTGCGTGGTGTGGCCAAAAATTAAATAAATAATTTTTTTTTGTTTAATTGGGTTACTGGAATAATAAAAAAAATATCTTTCTCTATTGGGTTATTTACACCGACATAAAAACATACTCTAGTATCTCCTATCTAAAGATAAATCTCTGGTATTAAATGTAGTTATCAGGGAATGTGAAGGGCAATAGGACAGATGCTTAAGGGGAATGCAATGAGTAGTAAATAATAGAGATCTAATGCACAGCATAGGGAACATAGATGACGATATTGCATTATAATCACCAAACTTGCTAGATTAGATCTTAGTTATTCCAACCACTAAAAAGAAGTAATGAATATGTGTAGGTGCTAATTATCCCTACAAGGGCAATCCTCTTACAATATATAAATGTATCAATTCAACATGCAGTATACCTTAAATTTATACAATGCTATTTACTGTATAGCACAGGGAACTATATTCAGTATCTTGTAATAACCTATAATGAAAAGGAAGCTGTACACCTGAAACTAACACAATATTGTAAATCAACTATAGTTAAATTTATTTTTTTTTAATTTATACAAAGTTATATGTCAAACATATCTCAATAAAAATAATTAGTTAAAAATAAAAGTAGGGCTTCCTTGGTGGCGCAGTGGTTGAGATTCCGCCTACTGATGCAGGGGACACGGGTTCGTGCCCCGGTCCGGGAAGATCCCACATGCCGCGGAGCAGCTGGGCCCGTGAGCCACGGCCGCTGAGCCTGCGCGTCCGGAGCCTGTGCTCCGCAACGGGAAAGGCCACAACAGTGAGAGGCCCGAGTACCGCAAAAAAAAAATAAAATAAATAAAAATAAAAGTAAGTCTCAGCACTCTACTAAATGGGAGAAAATATTTGCAAATGATATGACCGATAAGGGGTTAATATTCAAAATATATAAATAGCCCATAAAACTCAATATCAAAAAAACAAACAACTTGATTAAAAAATGGACAAAAAAAAAAAAAATGGACAAAAGACCTGAATAGACATTTTCCAAAGACATACAGATGGTCAACAGGCACATGGAAAGTTGCTAAACATCACTAATCATCAGAGAAATGCAAATCAAAACTATAATGAGATATCACCTCACACCTGTCAGAATGGCTATCATCAAAAAGAACAAACATTGGCGAGGATGTGGAGAAAAGGGAGCTCTTGTACACTGTTGGTAGAATGTAAATTGGTACAACCATTATGGAAAACAGTATGGAGGTTCCTCAAATAATTAAAATAGAGGGAGTTCCCTGGTGGCTTAGTGGTTAGGATTCAGGGCTTTTATTGCCGTGGCCCAAGTTCAATCCCTGGTTGGGAAACTGAGATCCCATAAGGCCCACGGTGCAGCCAATAAATAAATTAAAAAAAATAAAATATAAAATTTTTTTTTTAAAAAACAGAACTACCATATAGTTCATATGGGTATATAAGTGAAGAAAATGAAAACACTAATGCAAAAAGATATATGCACCCCAATGTTCATAGCAGCATTTTTATAATAGGTAAGATAAGGAAGCAATCTAAGTGTCCATTAATAGAAGAATGGATGAAGAAGATGTGGTGTACACACACACACACACACACACACACACACACACAGAGGAATATTAGTCAGCCACAAAAAAGAATGAAATTTTGCCATTTGCAGCAACATAGATGGATCTGGAGGGTATCCTGCTTAGTGAAGTAAGTCAGATAAAGACAAATATTGTATGTTTTCACTTATATGCGGAATCTAGAAAATAAAACAGGCAAATGAATATAACAGAACAGAAACAGACTCACAGATACATACAACAAAGTAGTGCTTACCAGTGCGGAGAGGAGTGGGTGGGGGGATGGGGGAGGGGCAAGATAGGGGAAGGAGGTTAAGAGGTACAAACTATTAAGTGTAAAATAAATAAGACACAAGGATGTAATATACAGCACAGGGAATAGAACCAATATTTTATAATAACTTTAAATGGAGTATAATCTCTACAAATATCAAATCACTATGTTGTACACCTGAAACGAATATAACTATACTAAAATAAAAACATAAATTTAAAAATTTTTCTTTTTTTTTTTTAAATAGCCCCAAATCACCCTCTATCAGATCGCTCTAATTTTCTTCAGAGCACTTACACCATCTGATGTTTCCTCCATTGCTTTATGCAGGCATTTGCTTCTTGATGATATTTCTCCACTTGAATATTAGCCTATTGAGAGTAGTGTCTTACAGGGCCATGAGCCCCAGAGCCTAGAACAGTAGCTGAGACACAGTAAGCACTCAAATATTTGTTGAACATTTTTAAATAAATGATAGGAAGAGACTACAGAAAGGGAAATTGGCTGGAAAATTTACAAGGGAACCTGCATAACACCACAAAGGCCCTCAGGATAGTTACTTAGAGACAGAAATACAGTAAATTCAGAAGACTTGCTTGTTATTTTACAAGCATCTCGAACTCAGTACAAGTAACAGCACATAGCATCTTCCCCTTTATCCACTCAGATCTCCTTCTTCTCCTTAACTGCCCCCTCAAATAGCATCATCATCTGCCCACTGTCTTAACTGACAACCCAAATGAAGAAACAAAATCTGAGCGACAAGACAGACTTGTTTGCAATGCCAGAACTTATTGATGTTTAGGGTGAAATACCCCAATTAGTCTCATGAAAAAGTTAGCTTCTGAAAAAAATGAAAAACTTGCCTATGGCTCCAGTAAATCTCACAGACTGCATGTACCTTATATCGCCATCCAGCGGGCGCCCGGGTCCAGTTTGCACGAGAGGCAGTCAGCGGAGCTAGCAGAGAGGAATCAAGGAGATGTTAGACCAGGAGATCTCTGAGCTCCCACTGCAACCGCCCCCATCGTTTCCTCCTCCCCTTGAGGGAGGTGAGTCTTCAGTGGGGATCCGGACTGTGTCTGGCTGAGTCTCTTTAATGGAACACCTCGGTTATTATATCCCTGACAACATGAGACTGTGGAAACATAAAACTAGGAGCAAAAACATTCCGTTTTACGAAACCAACATTCTCTTTTTGACTCTACTTACTTATCACACTACTTCTCTACCTTGGTATCCTCACATCCCTCAGAGGTGCCCGCTAGGTGGTGCTCGTCCTCCACTGTACCCAGGCGAAAAGGGTACTTTTCTTTTTAAGCCTGAGAGGTGATTTCCAAATCTGGCTTTTTACAGGTAAGAAAACTAACTCCAAAGGAACAATGTCTTCTGTGAGGACGTATCGCAGCATCTCAGGAGCCTCGAGCAAAACTCAGGTCCCCATATTTCTGAACTCAACGGAACTTCCATCACCTGCTGTCTCCCTCTACACATGGTTTAGTTTATTAATTAGAATAACAATGGCGTATTTCTTTCCTTCTACATAAACAAGGTTTAGGTTCAGATCCACAGGCCTTAGCGTTCTTTATTTTCAAAAGTACGAAACTGAAAAAATCGTTAGATTTTCCTGCCTAATTCTTTCTTTGATTTCCTTAAGTTCGAAGTTCCTTTTCTGATGAATGCGTAGCATAGAAATAAGTAAGGAAGACAATGGGAAACATTTAATGAGAATAAACATGAAGGTTTATGAGAAAAAGCGGTTAGAGTAGAAAACCCAGCTGGGTTGGCATTACACAAAGTCAGATTTGAATCCTGATTTACCTGCTTACTGATGGTGAAATCATTTAAACTCCATGAGTCTCAGTTTCCTCATCTGTAAAATAGGGATAATAATGTCTTCTATTCACTCCACCCTCAGGGTTATGTAGACTAAAGAAAACAATAAGTTACGGTCCCGGCACATTGTTGGTGAGCAACATTTGTTTAAATATAAAACTACCTCGGCCTATAGTAATGGTCTGATATACCTGGACCACGTACGAGAAAAATCCTGGTGGGGTCTGAAAATGGATGACCTAGGAACCCAGGAGCCAGTGTCTGCTGGCGGGAAAGTGGCGTGTTGCTTGATGCTTGGGATTCTTCGGATGCTTGGAGTGCCCTCGGGAGCCTGTGGATAGGGACAGAGGGTAAGTGCCGAGCGCGGCCTGCCTGGATCTGGCTCCTACCAGGAGAGCCAGCACCGGCATCCTCTACCTGCCCGTCAACTCGCGCAATTTAGCAACGGCATCGGAGAGCACCGGGTAAAAACCCTCGTTTTAAGGGACTGGAAACCGTGGCCAAGAGACGGCAGGTGACTTCGGTCACCGCCGTTGGCGTCTGAGAGACGCGCTTGGCCTCCCACTGCAAAACAGCCTCTGGCGCTCGCCCTCGGGCCGCTCGTGGGCACAGGAGATGGTCTCCTCTCCGGATCTCCCTCCATCCTGCCCCGGGCGCAGGTGGAGGGCGGCAGGGACGCTGCGCGCGGTGGCCCCACAGGAAAATCCCCGCGGACATGGGTCCCGGAAGCGTGCGTAGCAGCTTGCGGCGTGCGCCTGAGTAATGGGGTTTGCCTCCTCCCGGGGCCCTCGGCTCTCCCACCCTCATCCTGCGCTGCGCCGCGGCCCGCGGAAGCCCCACCATCCGGCAGCGCTTCGGCTCGAGGCTGCTCCCGGGGCTGGAGGGTACGGCATGTAGGGGGCGCGCAGGAACCAAACTGCCGAGGAGGAAGGGGAGGTCGAGGGTGGAAGTCGGAAAGGAGAAGGGGAAGATTAGGACAGAGCTGAGCGAGGGGCCGGGGAGGAAGGCACCGGCGCAGAGCAAGCCTGGCGCCCCCTCGAAGACTGGCCGGCCGAGGGGGGTCCGGAGCTCCGCAGATTCCCGGGGCCGGCCCAGGCCGGAGCGCGGCGCCCACCGAACCTCAGGCGCCGTCAGGCAGCCGTAGGTCCCCGGAGCTCCCGGTCAAGCGCGGAGCAAATCGCCCTTTATGAACTGGAAGCGGGGCCCCGGCACGCCCCTATCGCCGCGATATCCAGCCCTGCGACATGCGCTGACCTGCTGAGCCCTCGCCACACACCCCCACTCGCCGGCCTTGACTCTGCACGTACCCGGGGAAGCCTCTGTGCATCCGTCCACCTCCTCTCACCGGCCCCCAAAGCCTTTTCATTCCCACCCAACCCCACCAACAGCTTCTAGTGGTAGTTCCAGACCCGTGTGTTTACTCTCCGCCAACACCCAACTCCCGGCCCTGCCTGCAGCCATTCCCCAGACCTAAAGGTTGACTAACCGCCGCAGTTGCCCGAGATGACACGAGCCTCCCTCTCTGTGAGCCTCCTGAAGACTCGGAATGCGGCCACTTTCTTATACCCCGGGCACACACCAAAAACCGGACAATTCAAAGTCACCGAATTGCATCTTTCTAAGCTTTGAAAACCTCTATCCAAGCCTGTGGCAAGGGGTATATTCTACTTTGATTTGGGGTTCTTTAAAAAAATTGGCGGGGAGGGGCAACTAAGTGGTGGTTATATATTCAAGTAAGTCTTTGTATAGCCCCCAAATTCACTCTAATGCTCAGTCACTCAACCCGCAAACATCTCTGCCTGCCTGTGTGTCCGGACTCATTCTATATTTGTCCACATCAAGTCCTAACCCCACAAAGGGATGGCTGTTTGCGACAGGCAGCTCACACCTGCCCGTTTCTCTTCTTCTGGGTAACCTGTGTCAGTCAATCTGCTCCTCAACTCGCCCCCAGAGAGTAGCTACAAATTGTCTAGGGTGGTGGGAGAGGGGTGTAACTTAATAAATGAAGGTCCGCGGGAGGAAGGAAAGGACAGATTTCTTTTGAAACCTCTTAAGCATCTGTTCTGTTCCCCCTCTGGGCCTGAAGAGCATCCCGTTCCTTACACTTGCCACCTACTGACACCAAATTTAAACACCTTTCCCTCAAAACTGAAGTAGTAGTAAAGAGCTATAAATGGGCAATGACCTCTTCAAGGATGAGGCTCCCCCCCACCAAATACACTACAGGATGTGCACTGTAGTGTATTTGGGATGCAAAAGAGCATCACGTGGCTGAAATGCTGGAAAGTATAGATGCTGCGAAGCCACCCCCCCACCCACTGACCCTGAAAACTACTAATGTATTTCAACCTGAGGTGTAGAAAAACAACTACCAAAAAGAAAGCTACAAGGGCGAATATTATTTGTTTTAGTGGCACCAAAAACACCAATCTCAGCAATTTACTAAATTAAAATCACAGCTCTTTAAACGTATTTAATGGTTCAAATTGTGTATTTGGTTTTAATTTAAATCTCTGGTAAAATTTACGGAAGACAGTGATGTATGTTCCTTAAGCAACTTCTTCATTTAAAAATAAATAATATAAATAGGCAACAAATGTTTTGAGATATCCACAGTATTTGTGTTTCTTAGCCTGGCTTCTTCTACTACATAAAATAATGCACTACTCATTTTTTTTTAAAGCGAATTAATGTCATCAGTTCAGAATCTTTACTATGGTAGTTCCCAGATATTCTTTTAAACAAAAACATATTTTTTTCAACTCACAAGTAACAGAATATTTAAAGAACAAAGTTTCAATTTTCTTCCTCGTGTAAAATTTAGCAAACTCCAAGTGCATTCAATTTTGACAGCCCAGGGAAACGACCGCGCAATTTCCAGAAACTCTCCCAAAGATGCCCTCTAATTTCTCTCCTGACTTTAGCTCTATCTCTACCATCTTTTTCTTTTTAATTCTTCTATAGAAATTGAAACAAATAAAATCCGGTGAGGAAAGAAAACTATTTCTACAGTGATTTTAATTCACTTATTATTTCAGAGAAAATAATTAATATTCCAGTGAGGAATCCGCGAAAGTATAAGGGGAGAAGAAGCATTTCATTCTTCGAATCTATAAACCTCCCTAGAGAACAGAAACTACGCGCGTTTTATGGAACTGCGTTAACTTTGGGTTTCCCTCCCAGATCTGAGTCAACTAAATATCGTGTTCCATAAAAGTGCTAGAATAGGTGGCTACATCTGTAGAGGTAAGAATCGTGGTTTTTCAGCGTGTCTAGGTGGGTGAGCCTGTCTGTTGCTGGAGGATGCTTCGAGGACCAGGCTTGGGAGGAAAGGGGTTAAGTCAGACCCTGACTTTCTCCGCGCAGCGTGCCCCGTTTTGTCTGTTCAAGTCGACGTCGTCCAGCAAGAGCCAACCAATGGGCGGCCGGGAGCTCCCGGGACAGCCCAGTGAAGGGGCGTGGCCTGAGGCTGTCCCTCAGCAGTGAGGAATGACACCCGGGCGGGGGTGTGTGTGTGGGGGGTGGGCTACGGTGGAACTCTGAGGAAGGAAAGAGAGAAGAAACAGATAAAACCAAGACAAGGGGTAAAAGGGTGCCCCGAGCCTCTCGGAATCCAGCGGCAGTCGTCGCCGCCGCCGCTGGGGGTGGGCTCCGGAAGAGCCGGCCCAGCAGGGAAAGGAGACGACGATCCAGAAGCGAAATCCTGCAGGCGGGGAAGAGACAGAGGCGCAAAGAAAAAGTGACTCGGGCCGTGCACCCCGGAGGCGCTCAGGAGGGGACTGCAGCCGCAGAGGGGCCTCACTGATCCTCCCCCCACGTCCTCCGAGGGCCAGCCCCCGGCCCGCCCCTAAGGGCGCGAGGCGATGAGATAATCCAGCTGAGCTGCGAAAGGAGAACTTCTGGCGCTGGATTGGGGGGGAGGGGGTCTCTGGGCGGGGTGGGCCTCGGAAGTGGGAGTGAGGGTCGGCGCTGATCCGGGGCCAGAGGGGGGCGGAGGCTGCTGGGCAGCCCAGGAGTGGGCTGCAGGGGCCTCGCTCGCGGGGCTCACTCGCGCTGCGGCGGCCCGCGCGCTCCATTCAGCTCGGAGCTGCCCCGCGCCCCAGCCGCCCGCCCGGCCGGCCGCTCCGGCCCGCGGCGCAGATGGCTGTGCGCGGCGCCAACACCTTGACGCCCTTCTCCATCCAGGCGATCCTCAACAAGAAAGAGGAGCGCGGCGGGCTGCCCGCGACGGAGGGGCGCCCCGTACCCGGCGGTACAGCGGTGGCAGCGGCGCCCGCTGTCTGTTGCTGGCGGCTCTTTGGGGAGACAGACGCGGGCGCGCTGGGGGGCGCCGAGGACTCTCTACTGGCGTCGCCTCCTGGGACCAGAACGGCTGCGGGGCGGACCACGGAGAGCCCGGGAGGCTGGGATTCGGACTCGGCGCTGAGCGAGGAGAACGAGGGCGGACGGCGCTGCGCGGACCCGCCGGGGGCCAGCGGGGCCTGCCGTACAGGGGCGACCCTGGGCCTCGGCCAGCCGGTCTGTGAGCTTCCCGCAGCCAAGGACCTGGAGGAGGAAGCCGCGGGCCGGAGCGACAGTGAGATGTCGGCCAGCTTCTCAGGTCGGCTAAGGCTTCGCGGGGAAGGGTGCCGGGCTGAGGGGTTGGGCAAGGAGAGCAACCACGCCGAGTGGGGTGGGCCTGCTGTTAGCACCTTGTTCCCTGGGCCCCCCGGGTTAGCCAAGACCGTAAGCTCTGCGCATCGGCGCGGGCTGCTCTAAGCCTCTGGCAACTGAGCCCGAGAGAGGACCGAGAAACTCCTCAGAACGCTGCGTCCTGGGGTAAAGCCTCAGACGACGTCGTGGGGCAGTGTACTTTAGACCAGACTGGGAGAGAACCACTGCACCCTGGCTTTGAGTCCATTGCCAGTGCCTTCGGCTGAGTCTGTCTCCAAATCCCCAAAATCGAGGAAAGGGAAGAGCGAGGGTCCCAGAAACCTCGGGTAGCCAGTATCCGGGCCCTAGCCCAGAGATCAGAGATGCTCCCAGCTCGAGGTCTCAGAGCCTGCCCCGCAGCTCAAAGATAGGTAACGAGGGACAATTTCTTTTTTTTCCCTTTTTACATCTTTATTGGGGTATAATTGCTTTACAATGGTGTGTTAGTTTCTGCCTTATAACAAAGTGAATCAGTTGTACATATACATATGTCCCCATATCTCTTCCCTCTTGCGTCTCCCTCCCTCCCACCCTCCCTATCCCACCCCTGTAGGTGGTCACAAAGCACCGGTCTGATCTCCCTGTGCTATGCGGCTGCTTCCCACTAGCTATCTACCTTACGTTTGTTAGTGTATATATGTCCATGCCTCTCTCTCGCTTTGTCACAGCTTACCCTTCCCCCTCCCCATATCCTCAAGTCCGTTCTCTAGTAGGTCTGTGTCTTACTCCTAGGTTCTTCATGACATTTCTTTTCTTAAATTCCATATATATGTGTTAGCATACGGTATTTGTCTTTCTCTTTCTGACTTACTTCACTCTGTATGACAGACTCTAGGTAACGAGGGATAATTTCAAGTGGGCCGAAGGCCAACCGAGCCCGAGCTTCGGGAGGAGGGTTTCTTTAGCTTTCCCAGACCCCAGGCCCAGAAGACCTGTGCCAGGCTGAGGACCCAAGAGCTGGAGGCAAACCCTGCAGCCAGCTGAAGGCAGAGGGGATTGATTTAGGTCATCCCAGACTCAGCAGGGGGAGGAACCTCCTCAACCACGAGCTGGCACGTCATTTGGTCAGAAAGACCCCCGTGCCTGCCCCGTCGGCTGGACGGTGCTGTAGGCCTCACGCTGGCCCCAAGAAAATATTATCTGCTGTGGGCCAGAGTGCTGGACCTCCCTGCTAGGGTTCTGCGGGGAGAGCGGGGAAGAGGCAGAGGAGCTGTCGTCAGATTAGGGTCCAAGGATTCGAAGCAGGGACACCCCTCTACCCTCAACGCCAGCCCTCCTTTCATTGCCTTTGTAAGAGAGAGGTAGAAGCCTACCCGTGGCCTTGACTCAGCCTATTGCCATAGCCCTCCCACAATTCCGGGTGGATGGGGGCGTAAGACTCCGAATACTTCTGTCTCCAGGATCCATCTCCCCACTTTCTCTTTACGCGCAGCCAACACGTGTGTGCTGTGACGATGCGTGTGTGAGTGTGAGTGTGGGGAGGCGGGTGAACCCAGGGAGGGTATCCGAAACGCCATCTAGAACCCCAGGGCTGAGGGCTGAGGGCTGAGGGCGGAGAAGGCGTGCGAGGATGCTCAGGCCCAATGCCCACATCGCTGCGAGGAGCCTGGAGCCCAGAGAGGGCAAGGAGCTGGATCTTGGCTGCACAGCGTTGATACAGCGGCTGAGTTCGTTGCCGGCTCACAACAAGCTTAGCTGCAGGAAGCGAGTGGGACAGGGTTCTAAGACTTGCCTCCCGGACCCGCGGCTTCCAGGCCCTCCCCACCACTCCGGCGGCATGAAAGGGTATTTCCGCCCCCCACCCCGACCACAGCGGTTGAGGCCGGACCTCACTCCTCTGCGGCACTGACAGTGCCTCGTTTCTGTTCTCACTGTGTCCACAGGCGACCGCAGCCCGAGGGTCGAGGACGACGGCGTTGGCACAGGAGGCGCACGCGTGCCCACGTTGTGCAGCGGCAGCGGCGGCGGGCCCGCGGGCGGCGCAGAGGAGGAGGAGGAGCCCGTGGCGCCCAAGCCGCGCAAGAAGCGCTCGCGCGCCGCCTTCTCCCACGCACAGGTCTTCGAGCTGGAGCGCCGCTTCAACCACCAGCGCTACCTGTCCGGGCCCGAGCGCGCAGACCTGGCCGCGTCGCTGAAGCTTACCGAGACGCAGGTGAAGATCTGGTTCCAGAACCGTCGCTACAAGACCAAGCGCCGACAGATGGCCGCCGACCTACTGGCCTCGGCTCCCGCCGCCAAGAAGGTGGCAGTGAAGGTGCTGGTGCGCGACGACCAGAGACAGTACCTGCCTGGAGAGGTGCTGCGGCCTCCCTCGCTGCTGCCACTGCAGCCCTCCTACTATTACCCTTATTACTGCCTCCCCGGCTGGGCACTCTCCACGTGTGCGGCCGCCGCGGGCACCCAGTGAGCCGGCCTGGGATGAGGCAGCGAATGATCCCCGCGCCCCAGCTCCAGACGGGCGCTGATGGCTGTACAAGTTGTGCCCTGTACTGGAGAGCCCCGCGGAGGGGGCAGGTGGAGGATGAAATCCAGCCCTGGCTCTGCTCTCCAGGACGTGCGCCCTGGCAGCGGGACTGGGTCTACCCAGAGGGGGGGCGCCTTTTTCTAGTTTGAACAGAGGCGTCCTATGGCTTAGGGACCCTGTTCCTACCCCCCGCCCCACTTGCTTAGAAGCCCTTGGACATTATTTATTACCACCATAATGTTGGGTTTGGATTGTGTCTGCCTGGGGATGGCGTTTCCCAGAGAGGAGAGAACTCCTGGAGACCACACAAGCCTGAATCCCAGAATTTCAGGCCTGCCGGGAGCTTCGTGCGCTAGGCCACACTAGTTCATGGTATCCATGCTACCAATCTATGTGTATCTACATATCTATTATTTTTGGAAATTGCAATTGTTACAAAGGGGTTTAGAGCCCTGGCAGCCCCAAGAAGCCCCAGGCTAGGGGTTCATTGAACCATGAAACGTTTGTTTTGCGGGCCCTCCTCCCCACCCCTTCCCGGTGTCAGAGCTCGGGTGGGGGCGCCTGATTGGGTGCTGAATGTATGGAAGGGAGCCTCTGAGCACAGGGCAGGGCAAGGGCCCCACATCTTCCCTTTCGGAGGTCCAGGCTGCGACCAACTGGGGGAGCTCCTGGGAGCCCCCGAACCAGGAGAGAGGAAACCCAGGAGTCCTTCGCAGAACGTTTCTTTCTTCCTTTCTTTTTCTTTTTCTTTCTTTCTTTCTTTCTTTCTTTCTTTCTTTCTTTCTTTCTTTCTTTCTTTCTTTTTTTTCCTTCCTTCCTTTCTTTCTTCCTCCCTTCCTTCCTTCCTTTCTTTCTTTCTTTCTTTCCTTCTTTCTTTCGGAGGTTAAAACTTATAGCACTTTTCAGTTGCTTGTATTCAAATGATGGTTATTTTTGTATTCAATGTGAATATCCTTGACCGGCCTTTCCTCGGCATCCTCTGCAGTTCGGCCGCTGGGCCCAGTCTCTACCGTTTAGCCTCGGCGACTCCTGCGTCCTGACCCAGGATTCTCCCATCCCTGTCCCTGCAACCTAAGACAGGTGATCCTGTCAACCTCGTGTCAACCTCGCCGCTTGTCGCCTCCTTAAGGGCACTGTGCACTCAACTAGAGTATTAACTTTAAAAAGATTTGTGAAATTTGGAAGTTCTATTCGTTGTATTTTTTTTCCTTTAATTTATAAACTTTTAGTTTAACATGCCCTCCTGGACGCCGTGTTTTCTCTGAGCCTCTCTCTGTCCGGCTTCGGGGGAACCGGTAACGTGGGCTCATTTTCCCAACTTGTTTTCAGTCCAGGACAGGACACCTCGCTCCCCCCGGAAGTCTCCTCGCTGCTCACCCTCAGGAAGCATTTAAATCCGCGCAGCTCAGGGAATCGTCATTTCTGGGACTTTGCAGGAGTCACAGAGGAATCCCACTGAATCCGGAGCAAATACCTAGGATTCACGTTTTTACTCGTGGGCACTAGTATCAGAGTCTAGGAAGCATCCATAGCTGAACCCGCTCCCAATTTCCATCCCCCACCCTAACCTTTTCACTCCTCCACCTGCCGGCATCCTCTTTGCTTTCGATTTTCTGAGAGTTTTCTCTAAGCGTTCCTGCCATTATTTCATTTCCAGAATAGGCAAAAAGTCGCTGGAATTCTGAAGCGGTTAGGGGAGACTGAGGAGCTAATAAGGTGTCTCCCGGGGAGGGTCACCTGTGCTTTGACCCCTGCCGGGTGCAAATGACGCTGCACCTTGTTCCAAAGCACTTCCACTTACTCCCTCATGACACGTTGTCACTTGATCCGCACAGAAGCCCACCGTGGGAGCAGAGGATGGGCAGGGAGATGGTTATTTATTACTCCATTTTAAAGATGAACGCGCCCCGCCGGCGTTCCCCAGAATGACTCCCCAGATGCCAAGGATTCACCGGAGCAAAGCGCTCACCGCTACACGCCCCTCACGTCGGGTCCGGGGAGAGCAAGCAAGAGTTAATGCCACACGGCAGGCGCCAAGGCCCCTGGTCCGTGGCCTCAGTCGGGAAAACACTGAAACCCAGACCCGGGCTACTTTCAATTTCACCGCAGCAGATAGGCCGCCTCGCCCTCCTCCTCCGCCTGCGATCTTTCCCAGCCTTGGACCCTCCGGCCTTGGCACCCCAAAGGCCTTGGCCGGGCTTCTGCTACCCCTCAGCCCGGAGGGGGCAGAGAGTCGCGACAAAGGCTTTACGAAACGATTCCCGCTTCTGGAAACAGTGAGACGGCAAGGGAAAAGCAAACGCCCTCAGGCGATGCACACCCTAGCCCCCAAGTCCAACTACCTTCCAAAGGATTCCTGCAATCATTTTGTTTCTTTCTGACATGTTTTTAAAATTCCACTTTAATTTCATCATTACTCATGAATGCAGTTTCCTTAAAGAAAGAAGTTTTCCAGTAATGCTAGAATCCCTTCTCTTCTCTCCAGAGATCGCCATTACTGCGGGGTTTTTTTTGGAGGGGGGCAGGGTTTTCTTCCCCTTCTGAAAACGTCAATTGTTTGTGGCTGCGTCCTAAGACTGTAGTTTGCTCTCCATCCTTGCGGATTTGGAATCCAGAGAACTGGGAAGTTTCTTCCGTAGGCCAGGCGGCGCCCCTTCCTTTCCTCGTTCCCTCTCCGGCTCCCTGCTTGGGTCAGTTCTACTGGGCTGGCTCGAGTCGCTCGGGAAAAATGACTCAAACGAATTCAGTTTGACCCGGATTGTTGCAGTTTCACTCTGAGCTGCTCCGCGGCTGGCGTTGGCGCGAACGCCGTTAAGATCTGATTCCAGGAGCTGGAGGCAGCCTTCGGGTCCAGCCCACCCTCCGAGGATTTCCCACCGCATTTCGTGACCCAAGATGTATGTTTTTACCTGGACCCCAGGCCGCAAATGCAGCTCCTGTTGGAAAGTTTCGGTATTACTTTCTTCGTTTCCTTTTCCTTCTCTACTCCCACCCGTGCCCTTTCTTTGAAGATGAGAAAGTCCTGCTTTCTGCCCGCCCTGTTCCTGTCCAAGGAGATCTTCCTTCATCCACTCCCTGTGACCCTGGGCCCCGCTGAGCCCTCTGGGCCTTCTCAGGACCTGGTTGCCAGGAACAGTTGTCACCTGAGTCAGGTAGACTTTTGGTTTCATCCTTCTCAATCCCTTTCAGCCCTTAGTGAATCTCAGACCTGGCCTTAAAGATCACTGGGTTCGACCCACACACTTAGATTGGGGGCAATGGCTGGGAAAGGGGACAGAACACGCTGTGACCCGTGCGGAAATCAGTTCCAAGGAATCAGGCTTAGACTAAAAATCTTTCTCTGGGCAGCAAATTTGGGATGATAGGCTACCAAATGTCACTGGTGGTGTGTGTATGTGTGTGTGTGTGTGTGTGTAACTCAAACTCCCGACCTGTTCCCCATGGTGATCCCAAGGCGCGTCTCACTCAAAGTGACTTGATTTGAGGGGTTCATGGACCCCCGGAGAGTATCTCTAAAGAGCTGGGTCAAGCAGGGAGAGTTTGGGGATAGATTCCATTTAAGAAAATAAAGGGCTTCCGGGCCACAGCGAATCCCGCTCCTCCACTCTAGCAAGGGAAAGAGGGTGACGGAGAATCTGACTTCATATGAGAAAGTCGGAAGAGAGCTCAATACACATGTCCCCGCGCCTCTGAGAGGCAGCTTAGTGGTAGCGGTGCCCCGAACCCCGAGAGGCTGGGCCCGAGGAAGAGCAGCATCTAGGGGACCAGGAAACTGGCAGAGTGTGTCAGAGCCACACCAAGCATCCCACAGAGGCAGGACCTCATCCAAGGCCTGCAGACGTCCGCGGGGTGGGGACCCCAACTGGCTACCGGAGCTCGGTCCGGCCAGGCCGATACTCCATCCGCGTTTCATCACCAGGAGAAAGGTAGAAACCGACCTCTCTCAAGTCCACGGAATTCACCTCGCCTTATAGAAGGGCTCCTGCCTCGGGGAAAGCTGAGCAGTGGGGAGAATCACACATTCCCGGGAACCAGAACACTGGTGGAGCAGCTTCTGGGCCCGAAGGAGTGGAGGGGAGCGAGGCAGACCCGTGCTGGGGCTCAGACCTATGCCAAGGAGCTGCAGGGCTTCAGTCTTGCAGGCCACCAACCTCCCCCTGCTAACAGTCTTCGTTGGGAATCACATCGAGCTCCATGGGACCTGCTGGACCCAGCATATGCTTGAAAGAGCTGAGGGCAGGCGGGGCGGATTGATGCATCGCAGGTGTAGCCGCGCTACTGCAGAAGTCAGGTCACCAGTGAAAGTGTGAAGGCCGTACCGCCAGCGGCCAGGGAAACAGGAGCAGAGGCCGGAAGGAGCAGCCAAGCAATACATACCACCACCACCAACAATGATAACAATAACTATAACTCTATTCCTTTGTCTGGGACATTACAAGTGAAAAAGTGCTTCCTGCATCCTGTCCCTCGGTAGTTCCTTGAGGCCGCCTTTTAGCTGGGTGGACATGACCTCCATTTTGCAGGTGGGGAAACTGAGGCTCAAAGACGCAATGTGACTTGCCCAAAGTCACAGGCCATTAAGGGGCCAAGTCAGAGTCATTCAAAGATTAGAAGCATATTTTAGGATTTGAGGCAGCAGGGTGAATTGTCCTTCAGCTTCAGAGCTAGCATTCCCCACGTTTAGTTTCAGGGTGGTTGGATCACAAGAGGGTGGGTGTGCTTTGAAAACCATTAAGCACTGTGCAGCTGGTGTGGACTTATTATTATTGTTGCCATGATTATTATTATTATGAACTTCTGGGCAATGCTGAGTTGGCTGATCTTAAACAATCTTCCTTGAACTCCTGCATCCTTCAGAGGTTTCTAAGTGCTCTGTGGTGTGCTCCACGAAGGGGCCCTCAGAGGGATAGATAACCTGGGCCTCCTCCAGTTTTCGAGTTTCCTGATAAATATGTTTTTGAAATGAAGAAACGCCAAAACAGGGTTGCAAAAAGTGTATTATATTGTAAATGGTTACATCATGTAATAAATTGTCCCCCTGTAGTCACACATAGAAATTATTCAACATAAACTGGGTCGTTAAAAATCATTAAAGCATTTATTTAAAAAAAAATTACAAGCGGGGTGGTCCAGTGCGGGATCCAGGTTAAGTTGAACAATGAACTTATTTCAAACCTGTTGGGTGTATGAAGGAAGGGTCGAAAGTCCAAATTAAGGGCAATTCACGAATGTGAGAAATGTGGCAAACAGCCCTGCAGCCCCGCACCCATCCCGAAGCGCTGTCGTTACTGTTGAAGTTTTTGGCTTTGAATCGGGCAGGGAAAGGCAGGAGCGTGGCTTCTCACCCACCCGGAGCTGACCCGGAACCCGCGGCCTGGGCGAACAGCCCCTCTCTATTCCTATTGGAATGTCAAGTTCAAAGGGGATATTCGGTAGCCGCGGGGGCGTCACCCCGGAGCCTCCAGAGAGGTAAGCTCAGTGCTGGGCTCCAAGTTCCCCCCACGCTTGCGTGAGTGTGCGTGACACACTCACCCGCGCAAGGTCCGCGCTGTCTCACACTCTTCCACCTACAAGCATCCGGATTTTCTCCCTCCGCGCCCCCGCCCACAATCCCGGGTGCGGCCCGCGGCCGGGCGGTTAGTGCGCCAGCGAAGCCAAGAGCCCGTGGTCTCTGCACAGGCCTCACGGTCTCCAGAGAGCGCTTGCATCCCTCCCTGCTGTTTTTGCAATTGCAACTTTAGTTTTTGGCGTGAGGATCAGCGTAGGGGTTGCTCAAGGCCTCGGGGCTTCTTGGTGAGTCCTTTCCGGCTCGGCCCCCTCCCATCGCCACATTCAGGCCTCCTGGCTGAGCAGCGCTCCCTATGACTTGGACGTGCGCCCCGGCACTTAGGGAAATCCCGGCCCTGGAAATCTGGGATGCACAAGGTGAGAGCTTCTCTCTCCAGCCTGCATATTCGAGGGTGAGAAGTGGTCAAACGGGGCTCAATGGCCCCATAGATCTATAAAGTGATTCTGCTTCGGACCTGGAGTCCACAGGTGAGAAGCAGCTCTGCCACTCACTTCAATCTTAGGAAATTAACTTCTTTTCTCAGAATCTCTGTTTTAAAAATTAAATAAAGAAGAAGAAGAAGGAAAGAAAAGAGAGCTGTGAGATGCTCCTTCAGTTTTCTGGGTAGTGTTTGGGGTGTACACTCACCCCCGGCTTGAAGTGGAAGTAAGGACAAAGCCTTGCTATATTTTACTTTAAATAATGCCATCCCCTTTATAAGCAGTTTTTTTTTTTGGCGGGGGGGGGGGGGGGGGTTGTTTTATTTTTACAAAGAATTTGGGTTCCCCAAGATGCTGTCTACAGGCCTCCCCAAGTTCCTTATCTTTGGGCCTCCTTTATCTGCTTCCCCGGCCTGGGTGGTCAGCTGTTTTGAAAAGTCCAGCTTTTTCGATGCGAGGACTTCTCCCCACCCAGCAAGCTTGGGAGGGAGACCTGAGGCTATTCTGCTTCTGTGGCCGCGCTGAGCTCCAGAGAGACCCCTGTCCTTGGATGGAAACCGCGACGCGTTAAGAAAAAAAAAAAAAATTAATGCCACAAGTGTTTTCTCTCCCGTGGTCCACCAGAAAGCAAGGGTGAGCGGCACGCTGTAAAACAAGAGCCAGTAAAGCCGCTTATTTTAATAAGCTTATTAACATTTTTGAATGGCTTCCCTTGTGCGCTCCGAGGCCCCCTCGGTGGCGTGGCAGAGCTGTGCGGCCGGGATTTTTACGCACGGAGAAGCATGCCCGCGTGCGGTGCTGCTGCTCTTGGCAGGGGGGGCTGGCAGGGCGGGGGTGGCCGGGC